>NW_026589137.1:3422095-3471696 GCF_907164565.1 Psammomys obesus
ACACACACACACACACACACACACACACACACACACACACACACACATGACAGGTACTAATTAGAAAAAAGTGGGCTAGCAGCAATGAGAACATAAAAAATAGTCTAATGGAGTGAATATAATCACAATATACCATTATATGGCACACACTTGTAGTCTGTACTTATTGCCATGATGAAACACCATGACAAAAGCAACTTGGGGAGAAAAGGTTTTATGCTTCTATGTTACTGTTCATCATTGAAGGAAGTAATGACAGGAACTCAAAAGGGGCAGAAACCTGGAGGTAGAAACTGATGCCTTGGCAGTGGATGGGTGTTACATACTGGCTTGCTCAGCCTGGTTTCATTTCTTTCTTTCTTTCTTTCTTTCTTTCTTTCTTTCTTTCTTTCTTTCTTTCTTTCTTTCTTTCTTATTATTATTAATTACAATTTATTCACTTTGTATACTGTCTGTGGCTGCTTCCCTCATCTGCTCCCAATTCCACCTTCCTTCCCTTTTCTCCGCCTATGCCCCTCCTCTAGTCCACTGATAGGTGAGGTCCTCCTCCCCTTTTATCTGACCTTAGCTTATCAGATCTCATCAGGACTCTTTGTATTGGAGGTCCTACAGAGAAAGTATCTCAGCCTACTTTCTTTTTTTTAATTAAATTTTTATCTTTTTAAATATTAGTTACAGTTTATTAACTTTGTATCCCAGCTCTAGCCTGCTCCCTTATTTCCTCCCAATCCCACCCTCCCTCCCACAGAGGAGGACTTTGCAGCCAGTTCTGAATATACCTGATAAACTAAGGTCAGATGAAAGGCGAGGAGGACCTCCCCTATCAGTCTGTTTTCTTATAATCCAGGGGTGGTACCACTCACAATGGCCTGAGCTCTCTGTCATCAATCACTAAGAAAGGCTGACATAAAGCTATTCAAAATACACAAGTCACTGTAAATAGTTATCTTTCTTTCTCCAACTATCCACTTTTTTGGATTTATGGGCACTTATTACCTAAGAATAATTATTTGCAGGTTTAGTGTTTCATTCTGACAGAAATTAGATTTTGACAAGCAAAATGCAGTGCTGTGGCCACAGCACATATATTTCTGAGGAGCTGCATCATACTGTATTAACAACTCACTTTTAAAACACTTAGTGTTCTCTTATCAGTGAATAAGAAAAGATTCTTTAGAGAATTTTGAGTGGTGCAGGTTTACAAAAACAAATGCCTGATCTGTCAAAATCTCATCACTGTAGATACTGACCATATGCCAATACACATATATAAAACTAAAGAACCAGAGAAGCCCGTATCACAATTCTTACTCATCTGTCACATCAGGCCAAATATGAAGTGAACAGTCTGAATAATTCCCATAATACTCCATGCCATTATATGTGTGGGACAGCCAAATAAATGCATTTGCTTTCATTCAATTTTCCTTCATCTTGAAAAATGAAGGAAAATTCAGTTTAATGTGCTGTTGGGAAGCTCAGCAATCTCTTTTATTTTCCTCATTTCTACACCATTCACCAAACACTTAGTACCTACCGTGTGCCAGGAACTGCATTCTAAAATTTGGGTGATTCAGATTGAATATTTTAATAGTCTCTTTTCATAACCTTATACCTTTGTCATACAATAATAAAGGCACATATTTAGTTGAAATGTTGGTGGCATCCTAAAGAGCATATGTTTTAAACCAGCTGTGTGGAAACTTAAATAACTGAATATGATTCTATCAAACGTGGCCCTTGCATGGTGAATGCTTTTCATGCCTTATATCCAGAGCTGAATCTCCTAGAGCCTCCTTAACTCAGGAATAGTTGAATTCTGGGCTTGTGTCTGAAGTTACAGAGTTAAATTTACTATTGAATAAATGATGGTGTGTTTTTGTGTGAATATTGTTGATATTCCACAACTAACACAAAATAGATCCAGGAGACATATTGCTTATTTGACACCCCTCATGTGCTTGCATTTTTTCAGCGTCTGAATGTGTAACACCCTGTGATTTCCTAATATTTATTGATGTCACCATGTCCTGTGCTCTCTGGCTGCTTTATGCTTTTTTTTCAGTTTGAGATTCCTTTCACTTAGTAAGCTTATGATATATGCCCTTCATCATTATTAAGTCTCACTAAACTTTCTAAACTGTTTCCTTCTTTTATTACCTCTGGATTTAAATAACTTGCAGTTTTTGTAATAGCATATATAAAAAAATAATGAGGTTCATAAATATTGATGTTTCCTTAGTTTTTTCATTTATGTCTTTCCTTTATTTTTTTAATTTTTTATATTAATTACAGTTTATTCATTTTTTTTCTCAGCTGTAGCCCCCTCCTTCATTCCCTCCCAATCCCAATTTATTTCCCTCATTTCCTCCCATGCCCCTGTCCAAGTCCACTGATAGGTGACATCCTCCTCCCCTTCCATCTGACCCTAGCTTGTCAGGTCTCATCATGACTGGCTGTTATATCTTCCTTTGTGGCCTGGTAAGGTTGCTCCCTCTTAGGGGGAGGTGATCAAAGAGCCAGCCACTGAGTTCATGTCAGAGCATGTCTTTCCTTGTATGTTTTGCTTCATGCTTAAATGCTTCAAATAGTGTCCCTATTGACAGATGCAAGATATAGATTTCTTCACACTCAGTTAATAGCACTGTGTATGGTTAAATTTTTTGGGCAAGTTTCTATTTTGAATAAACTATAGTAATTTAAAAATTCTCAAAAAAGAAAGTACACATTTCTCTTTTTCTTTTCTTTTAAAAGAAAACATTTTCTATCCCCAAATAATCATTAAAATATTATTTTGGAATAAATAAATAGAAAATTAGTTTTAGACTACAATAGTATTATGTGATTTTTTAACTGAAGATTTTATATTCTACTTAGTCTTCATTTGTGAATAAAAATAACTGATTTGATGAAAAAAGATTCTCCTCCCATACAGTACATCCCAACCACAGTTTCCTTTCCCTCCACTCCTCCCAACTCCTCTCCACTCTCCCCCAGATACTCTTTCCTTTCATTACTTCCGCAAAAAGGAACAGGCCTCCAAGAGACAACAATCAAACATGACAAAACAAAATACAATAATACAAGGCAAAAGCTCTCATACCAAGGCTGGACAAGGCAAACCGATAGGAGGAAAAGGGTTCCAAAAGCAGGCAAAAGAGCTGGAGAAACACCTGCACCCACAGTTAGGAGTCCCACAAAATCCCTAAGCTAACAGTCTAATATATACGAATGACCCTGTATACCTGTGCTTGCCACTTCAGTTTCTCTGAGCCCTGCTTAAGTGATTCAGTGGGCCATGTTCTCCTGGAATACTCCATCTCCTCTAACTTCTACGATTTTTCTGCAACTTCTTCCATGGGATTCCAGAATTCAAAGGGGAAGAATCCAATGGAGAACCCTAATTTAAACCCTCTCTCTACATATGTCTGGCTGTGAATCTCTATATCCACACCATGTGTTGCAGGAAAAAGCCTCTCTGATAGCAAACAGACAAGGAAAGATTCTATGAGCATAACAGAATATGATTAGCTCTCACTTTATTTATTTATTTATCAATCTATTTATTTATTTATTTATTTATTTATTTATTTATTTATTTATTTATTTATTTATTTATTTATTTGCCAGTCATGTTTGGGTCTACCCTGGGTCTCTGAGTTATCCATTTTCCACTTCCTGTCCTTTTAGGCAGTGTAGGGCATGGGCTCCCTCTCATGACACGTGCTCAAGTTAAACCAGACATTGGATGGTCTGTCCCATAAGTTCTGTGCCACTATTTTCTCAGCATATTTTCTCAGGCAGGGCTGATTTTATGTCAAACATTTGGTGTTCCGGTTTCTATTTTGGTAGCCTATAGAGTATTTTTCTACATCAGAGACTAGAACTTAGGTGGTAAATCTTTCCCGTTTTATGAGGTCCCATTAATTGTTGTTGATCTTAGTGCCTGTGCCTTCAGTGTTCTGTTCAGAAATTCCTCTCCTGTGCCAGTGCCTTCAAGATTATTCTTCACTTTCTGTTCTATATGTTTTAGTGTATTTGTTTTAAAGTTGAATTCTGTGATCTACCTGAACTTGAGTTTTGTGCAGGGTGATAAATATGGATCTATTTGCATTCTTCTACATGTACACATCCACCTAGACCAGCACCATTTGCGTTTTTGTTTGTTTTGGCAAGTTTTGTTCTTGTGTTTGTTTTATTTTGTTTTTTGAGACAGGGTTTCTCTGTCCATTTATGTTGACCAGCACCATTTGTTGAAGATGCTTTCATTTTTCCAGTGTATGGTATTGGTTTCTTTGTCAAAAATCAAGTGTGTATTTATTTCTGGGTCTTCTATTTGATTCCATTGGTCAATATGTCTCTTTTTTGTGCCAATACACTGTTCTTTTTCTTACTAGAGCTCTCTAGTACAGCTTGAAATCTGTGGTGGCGATACAACCAGAAGTTCTGTTTATTGTAAAGAACTGCTTTAGCTATCCTGGTGTTTTTTTATTTGTTTGTTTATTTCCCCAATTGAAGTTAAGAATTGACCTTTCAAGGTCTGTGAAGAATTGTGTAGAAATTTTGATGTGGATTGCATTGAATCTGAAAATTGCTTTTGTTATTACTGCCATTTTTACTATGTTAATCCTACCAGTCTATGAACATTGGAGATCTTTCCATCTTCTAATATCTTCAATTTCCTTCTTCAAAGACTTGAGGGTTTTTTCATACAAGTCTTTCACATGCTTAGAGCTACAGCAAGATATTTTATATTATTTGAGGTTATTGTAAAAGTTGTTTTTATTATTTCTTTCTCAGTTCATTAGTCATTTTTATATAAGATTGCTACAGATTTTTCTGAGTTAATTTTCTATCCAGCTACTTTGCTGAAAAGCTATCAGATGTAGGATTTCTCTGGTAGAGTTTTTCATGTCACTTATATATACTATGATATTATCTGCAAGTATTTTATTGAGTATTTTGCATCAACGTTGTTATGGGAAATTGGTCTATAATCCTCATTCTTTGTTGACTATGAAATTTGGATATCAGGGTAATTGTGCCCTTGTAAAAAGAATTAGGCAAATTTCCTTCTGCATCTATTTTGAGGAATATTTTGAGGAGTATTGGTGTTAACATTTCCTTGAAAATCTGGTAGAATTCTTCACTAAAACAGTTTGCTACTAAGTTGTTTTGGGGGCGGTTGGAAGACTTTTAATGACTGATTCTGTTTTACTAAGGGAATATAGACCTGTTTAAATTTTTAATCTATCTTGATTTGGGAAGTAGTATCTATTGAGAAAATTATCCATTTCTTTTAGATTTCAGATTTAGTTAGTTTGGATAAGGGCTTTTCTGTCTTGTTGGGTTTTTTTTTCAAAGAACCAACTCTTGTTTCATTGACTTTTTGTATTGTTTTTTTTGTTTCTGTTTTATTGATCTGAGCCCTATTATCAATAAAATTTATTTTATTGATTTGTGCAGGGTGTAATTTCAATTTTCTTTCTATTGTTACTTAATTTGTTTCTGAGTATGTTGTTAGTTATGGAGAAAGTTTCATGAGGTGCTAAGATGAAGGTATATTCTTTTCTGTTTGTGTGAAATGTTCTCTAAATATCTTTTAGGTACTTTTGTTTTAAAATATTTGTAATCTCCAGCATTTCTCTGTTTACTTTCTGTCTGGACAACCTGTGCATTGTTGAGAGTGGAGTATTGTAGTCTCCCAATATCAGTGTGTGAAGGTCAATACATGGTTAAGCTATATTAGTGTTTCCTTTACAAAACTGGGTGCTCTTGCATTTGGAGCATCTTTTTTAAGAATTGAAATGTCATCTTGGTAGTTTTTTCCTTTGATGAATATGAAGTGCTCATCTCCAACTTTTTTGTTTACTGATTTTGGTTGGAAGTCAGTTTTGTTAGATATTAAAATGGCTACCTACATAAGCTTTCTTCTTAGGTCCATTTCCTTAGAACACTTTTCCCCAACCCTTTAACTAGAGAAAATGTCTCTCTTTGACGCTGAGGTGTGTTTCTTGGTTGCAGCAGAAGGATGGGTTATATTTTGCATAGATTCTATTAGTATGATTCTTTGTATTAAGAAATTGATAACATTGGAGGTGTGTGTGTGTGTGTGTGTGTGTGTGTGTGTTGGAGTACGTTTTTCTGTATGAGTGTGTTTCCCTTCTTTTGATTTTGCTGGTGTGATATTATTTATTTTCTGTATTTTTATGGGTGTAGTTAAGTTGACATTTTCTGTCTAGCACCTACCCTCGTGGTGCATTTGTAGATAGATATTGTTTAAATTTTAATTTATCATGAAATATCTTATTTTCTCCATTTATGGTAATTGAAAATTTTGTGGAGTATATTAGTCTGGGTTGTCATCTGTGATCTCTTGGAGTATACGACATTTCTCTCCAGGCCCATCTTGCTTTTTGAGTCTCCACTGAGAAGTCAGGAATAATTCTAGTAGATCTGTCTGTCTTTATATGTTATTTGGTCTTTTCCCCCTATAGCTTTTAAAATTCTTCCCTTTTTCCTGTATATTCTGAGGGGGGGGGACTTCCTTTTCTGGTTCAATCTATTTGTTATTTTGTATTCTTCTTGTTCCTTTATAGCCATCCCCTTCTTTAGTTTAGAAAAGTTTTCTTTTATGATTTTTTAGAAATATACTCTGGGCTTTTGAGCTGAAAACTTTCTCCTTCCTCTATTTGTACTGTTCTTACATTTGATCCTTTCATAGTGCTTCAGACTTCCTGGAATTTTTGTGTTGGAAACATTTTAGATTTAATATTTTCTTTGATTGATATATTTATTTTGTGTATCTTATATTCAATGCCTGATATTCTCTCCTCTACTCTTGTATTCTTTTGGAAAAGCTTCTCTCTGTTCAAGTTCCTAATTTTTTCATTTGCAGAATTTCCTCAGTTTTTGTGATTTTTATTGACTTTATAGTCATTTTTAGGTTTTGAACAGTTTTATTACTTCCTTCAACTGTTTGTTTTTTTCTATGCTCTCTTTAAGGGATTTATTCATTTTCTCCAATTGCTTGTGTTTACCTGGAATTTTTAAATAATTTATTCATTTTCTCTTTAAGGATCTCTATCATCTTCATGTAGCTGGTTTTAACATATTTTTCTTGTTCTTAAGCAATGTTGGAATATTCAGGGCCTGCTATAGTAGAATAGCTATACTCCCGTGGAGGTGTATTGTCCTTTCTAACAACATAGTCTGTTCACACATTCAAACCTACTTATATGCATACATTTAAATATGACAAGCTAGGAACTTTATGTGAGAAATATGTACTATTTGTCTTTCTGAATCTGTTATGTTGCTTAATAAAATATTGTCCAGAGCCATCCATTTTCCTTCAAATTTCATAAATTAACTTTCTTAATCATTTAATGTTTGCTGTGTATTCATTAATCTGTAGATAAACACTGGACTAGCCTGGTTCAATTTCTTTGTTACTGTGAATAATGCAACAATAAACATGGAGAAGCAAGTATCTGTGTGGTAGAACAAAGAGTGTGTTGGATATATGCTCATGATTTATATAGCTGGGTCAATAGGATATTACAATACCCAGTCACCTTGATATCTAAGCTCTATTTTTACCATGTAAGAAAACTACACATTCATTTCTAGTGACTGTATAAGTTTACATCCCCATCAGAAGGAAATAGGAATTCTTACTCCATCATCTTATTCAGTATTTCCTGGTGTTTATATTCTTGATGATAGGTATTCTGATTGGAGTGAAATACTGTTAAAGTAGTATTAATTTGCATTGAAAATACATATTAAGTAATATCATTTTACCATCAAGAAATAAGCTAATCATCAATAGGCATGTAATTCAGACACTCCACACTAATACTACAATTCTTCAGTAGCATTCAGAGCAAGAACAAAAGACAAAGACCTCCCCTCCAGGTAAGAAGGGACTGCTAGACTATAACTATAACCAGGTCATGGTTTGGGTCAGTAAACTTCTGATATTCATAGAGAATAGACCTATCAACACATTATTACCAGAAATATTTTAACTTACTGTATTATAAAATATAGCACATATGCAGATTACTATATGTTCATATTTTAAAAAATAAATGTAAATGGATATATGTATAAAACACTAAACATTAAAGTATTATCAGTTTCTTTAAAGTTTCCTCTATGTTGCAACTTAATGTTCCATTTTCTGCCCACAAAGAAATCTAATGCTTTGAAATACACATTCACCTTGACAATGCTCATTCATATTTTATAATATGCAAATGTATTCCTTAAAATTTATAGTGGAATATTTTATGTCTTAGACTTTTATAAAGAGAATTATTCTTCATATTCCTTCTACAGTATTTTTTTATTTTTTTGAGATCATAATATAGCTTATGACAAGACTTGGATTTTTTTTAAATGCCTTTTCTTCATCTAATGATGTGATCATATGCTTTCTGTTCTTGAGTATATGTGGTAGGTTACATTTATTGATTTATGTATGTTGAACAATTCCTGCAGCTCTGGAATAAGCCAATGTGAACAGTATGCCTAATCTTCATAACACATTCTTGCATTCAGTTTGCAAATATTTGAAACTTTTTGAACTATGTTTTTTTAGAGAAATTTAGTCCATAATATTGTTTTGTTGTTGTTGTTGAAGTTTTATCTTGTGTTGGTATCTTGATAATATTGGCTTGGTAAAACCAATTAGGAAAAGTTACTTCATTTATTGATTTGTGGAATAATTTGAGAGTATTGCAGTTACTTTTCCTTTCAAGGTTTGGTAGAATTCTGTCCTGAATCCATCTGATCTTGAACTTTTTAATTAAAAGTATTGAGAATTTAAAAAAAACAAACAAAAATACTCAGTATAGTGTTGATATGTTTGGACTATGGAATATTAAGCAACAAAGGTAAACACTTCATGGATAAATTAGACGATTTATTCAAGGGCTTTACAGAGAAACTTTGTTGTTGTTTCCACCTTCTGTTTCATTAGGAAACAACATTGCTCACCCTGGAGGACACAACAAGGTACCATCTTGGAAGCAGATGGCACCTTTCACCAGACAACTAGACCTGCTGTCACCTTGATCACATACCATCCAGTCGTGTTAGAATATAAATTGATGTTCTTTAGTGTGTGATGATTCTACAGTAGCACAAATGCACAACAACATGCTACTAATACATTATTGTTTTTCCTGTGTTTGCACATAATTACATATCAGATAATTTGTTGGGTAGATGTTTAAGATATTCAGGTTGCTTTGGACTGTGTTTCTGGTTTCATCTTTCTGTGCATTTTGTCACAGTATGTGAAACTCAATTTTTTTGGGAACATTAAGCACAAGTGTTGCTCCACTAGTATTACACTTACTTATTAATGTAAGTGGTTTTCCACATAAGTTTATCAATACACACCCCGTTATAAACTAAAACAGTAAGTTCTAAGGGTCCCCGTGGGAAAGAAAATCAACCATTTTTAATTATGTTTTCCCCAAATCCACATTCAACAACAGCATAAAATAAAATATACAATTGCCTGGGTATTTATGTTTATAAACTTCCTAGCTTTATATCACATAATTACAATGTTAGACTATATTCAGAAAAATCTCACAGAATGAGCACTCATAAAAAGGAATAATTTATTTTCACTCCTAACCTTTAAAAGTTAGGGCAAAAAAGGAAAAATTCTAAAGAAGCACTACATGCATATTTTGGCTTTTTGTTTCTGTGATTTTATCTTGTGCTAAGATTTTGTGTATGTGAATTATTTTAATGAAAAGTTTCAAACAAATTCAACTACAAAAATATAAGACATTAAAAAAATGGTGTTTGCAATTCTGTAGTCTCAATGTGCACCTAGAAGTCATGCAGTTATACAGCCACCAAAGTATAGTGTTAAGAGCGGGAATGCTCAGGGAGTAATCACTCATGAAGATACAGTCCTTATGAAGATTAGGAATTTATTATAAGATTTGCATGAAACTAGCATTAGTACTTTTATTTTTTGCCAAGACCAGACCTTTACTTGGTGCCAAACCTGAAAAAACACTGGTCATGGTTTTCAGCCATCAGAACTGTGAGAAATATACTTCTGTTGATTATATTAATAAATTATACTAAAGTATTAAAACAGGTAGCAAATGCACAGGTATTTAACCCATTGGTTTTTACAACTTAATTGCAAATTTTCATTAAAAGTCATCATTTCCACATTTAAGATTCTCTCAGAAAATAAACAATACACAAATAAAATCCAATGAATTATACATTTGAACTGTTTACATAATTGATATATATTAATAATACTGGTAAAAATAAAAATAAATCATTTTGTCATTTCTTCCGATCTCATTTGTTTTCTAAAAGAAGTCTCTATCTAAAGTGTGCGCCAATCTGTCTTTTGTATGTATTGGCATATATATTTTATGTCCATATTTCATAATTTTTCATTAATTTCAAAATTTTACACATGACATCATATTCTAGTTTCCATTTAGTGACATTATTTTTTGATTATTTATTAGTTGACAATTTCATACAATATATTTTGTATTCACTCTACTTCCTCCAATACCTCCCAGAGTCATACAGTCTTTCTTTCTTTTTCTGTTTTAAAATTTACATCCTTGTTGTAGCCCCATCCCTTCTAACACCCAGTCCCTCCCTCCCTCCCTCTACCCTATTCCGCAGGAAAAGGGAGCCCCCCAATTCCCATCCAACCCAGGTCATCAAGTCACATCAGGACTGAGAACATCCACTCTTTTTAACCACCTTATGTTGTGTTTAAAACAAAACAAAAAACAACAACAAAAACACACTGATTCCATTTTACACTTCCCACATACCCTTGTGTATGTATCTTTTCACTGGAATGGGGTCAACACACCTGAGGCTACATCTTCAAAGAAAACTTCTTCTCTAAGCAGCTATCAATTTTTATTAACTCCTCTTTTATACTTGTTATTAACTCCTCTTCTATACTTGTTATTATACTTGTTGTGATTTGCCCTGGTTTGAGATTGCATAGACCTTGCACATGCTGCTACAGCTTCCTTAAATTCATATGTACATATTTTCAGTTGTTTTTGTCTTAATTAGGGTTTTATTGCATGTTCATTGTTATAAAAAAGAACATATTTAATTGGGGCTGCCTTACAGGTTCGGGGCTTTACTCCACTTTTGTCCTGGCAGTACACAGACAGACATGGGTCTCAGGAACTGTTACTTCTACATCTAGATTGACAGACATCAGGAAGAGAGAATGAGATACTGAGTCTGCTTGAGCTTCTGAAACCTCAAAGCCCACCCCCAGTGACACACTTCCTCCAAAAAGGCCACACCTCTGAATAGAGCCACTTCCTATGGACCTACAACCTTTTGGGGCCCATTTTCTGTCAAACAATAACAATCATAGTCTGAAAACACTGGTTTCTTGTTATCCACTGATTCTGATTCTTTTTTTTTTTTAGATCCAATTTTGTCTTTATTTGGTACAGAAATTTCTTTTTTTTAACTTTTTTATTTTTTATTAATTACACTTTATTCATTTTGTATCCCGCCATAAACCCCTCCCTCTTCCCCTCCTGATCCCACCCTACCTCTCCTTTCTGCATGCATGCCCCTCCCCATGTCCACTGATAGGGGAGATTCTCCTCTCCTTTCTGATCTTAGTCTATCAGTTCTCATCAGAAGTGGCTGCATTGTTCTCTTCTGTGTCCTGGTAAGGCTGCTCCCCCCTCAGGGGGAGGTGATCAAAGAGCAGGCCAATCAGATTATTTCAGAGGCGGTCCCTCTTCCCATTACTAGGTAACCCACTTGCATACTGAACTGCCATGGGCTACATCTGTGAAGGGGTTCTAGGTTATCTCCATGAATAGTCCTTGGTTGGAGAATGAGTCTCTGGGAAGTTCCCTGTGTTCAAATTTTCTTGCTCTGTTGCTCTCCTTGTGGAGTTCCTGTCCTCTCCAGCTCTTACTATTTCCCACTTCTTACATAAAATTTCATTCACTCTGCCCATCAGTTGGCCATCAGGCTCAGCATCTGCTTTGATAGTCTGCAGGGCAGAGGCTTTCAGAGGCCCTCTGTGGAAGGTTCCTAGTTTGATTCCTGTTTACTTCTTCTGGCTTTCAGAGGCCCTCTGTAGTAGGTTCCGAGGTTGTTTCCTGTTTTCTTCTTCTTCTTCTTCTGATGTCCATCCTCTTTGTCTTTCAGGATGGGGATTGAACATTTTGGTTAGGGTCCTCTCTCTTGCTTAGTTTCTTTAGATGCACAGATTTTAGTGGTTTTGTCCTATGTTGTATGTCTATATGAGTGAGTATATACCATGTGTGTCTTTTTGCTTCTGGGACAACTCACTCAGAATAATCCTTTCCAGGTCCCACCATTTACCTGCACATTTCATGATTTCCTTATTTTTCATTGCTGAGTAATATTCCATTGTCTAGGAATAGCTCTTCCTCAAGATCCAGCCATACCGTTCCTAGGCATATATCCAAAAAAGGCTTCAAGTACACAAAAAGGACATTTGCTCAACCATGTTTGTAGCAGCTTTATTTGTAATAGCCAGAAGCTGGAAACAACCCAGATGCCCCTCAACTGAAGAATGGATGCAGAAATTGTGGTACATCTATACAATGATTCTGACTCTTACAGTCTTTCTAAATCCTTCTCTGCAGTGGTCCCTGAGCTTGAGAAGAGGGAGGCTAAAATAGATATCATACTTAGGGCTTAATGTTCATCAGTCTTTCATTATCTGCATCTTGACCACCTTGAATGTCCGAGTTAATTGCCATCTGCTTAAAAAGAAGCTTCTCTAATATATCTTTTTAAATTTTTATTATTTATTCTTCTCTTATATATTAATTACATCATGACTACAGTTTTCCTTCCCTTCTCTCCTCCCAGTTTCTCCCTCTCACCTCTCCAATTTACTCTTACTCTTATTTCCTTCAGGAAAGGGCAGGTCTCTCAGGGATATCAATTGAAAGACTCATATCAAATTACAATAAGACTAGACACTTCCCTTCATGTTAAGATCAGAGAGGCAAGCCAGTAGGAGAAAAAAAATCACAAAAGCAGGCAAAAGGGTCAAAGACAGTGTTTGCTTCCATTGTGAGGAATCCCACAAGAAGACCAAGCTACATAACCATAACATATATGCATAGGGCCTAGGTCAGACCCCTGCAGGTTCCCTGATTGTTGGTTAATTCTGTGAGGCCCTATGAACCCAGATTAGTTAATGCCACCTTGAATGCAGCCAATCTTGTCTGATCTTAGAAGCTAAGCAGGGTCAGGCCCAGTTAGTAATTGGCAGAAGCTCTAATATATTCTTAATTTAACATTTGTGTTTGTTTATTTGTCAATATAGCATATCATAAATCTTTGTCATGTCTTATTTTTTTTCATTGTGTGTATAAACCATAATTTATGTTTAACACTATTGCTACTGGAGAATTTTTGTACTTGCTCTAATTTTCTCTGTTGTAATACTACAATAAAAGCTAGGATGTACTCTATAGATACATGTATGTGAATATTTTTGGAAGAATATCCCAAACTGGGATAAATTATAGGTGATGAATATAGTATACTTTGCTCCCTGTTGCCATAGTACTCTCAAATCTGTGAACATTCGCCATTCCTTCTTGATGCTTAATTTACTTTATAACAGTATAGATTATTAGAGAATAACTGAAGAAAACTAAAATTAAGCAAGCTTTGATAATAAGATGGCTCAGAACATGTTTATACTTAGAAGAATATAGTGAAGGGTTTTCATCAAGAGAATATCTTGACCAAATTGGGAAGATCATAGATTTCATTAGGAAAGATGGATTATGGCAAGGAAAGCCCTACAAAATGTAGGGATTGCTACTGCAATTTTAATTGACTTCTTTAAAACTCTTTCCCTGTCTCTTTGTATCCTTCTCACCCTCCCTCTCTCCATTCTTTGTTTCCTTCCTTTCTTACTCATCCTGACTGGATTAACTGATTTTTCTCCCAGTGGCACCTCAAGGTCATACACCTATATGCTAAAGAGACAGAATAGGTTCTGCATCCATTTTTTGGTAGCACACTGTGCAAAAGAGACAAACAGCTTCTGTCAATCACACAAACACCTTTATTGCTAATTAGCATTTTCTTTTTTGTGCTGCTGTTTGCCAAATGGTATGGAAAGCTGAAACACAGATGCTTATTAACATCATTCTTGATTTACTGATAATTCAGCACTGACAGCTTAATAAGTTTAGGATTCAACCCCAAGATTATTTGTCAACACATTTTGGGGATATGTTTTTCTCACCTCTTTAAATGAATAGTTTGTTCATTTTGTGATAATTGTACCAAAATTATTTTGATTTTTCAAGACAGGGTTTCTCTCTGTATCCCTCGCTAGCCTTGAACTTAGAGATCATCAAGTCTCTACCTCCCAAGTGCTGGGATTAAAGGATTGCTCTAACACTGCCCCACTTATACTTAATATTTTAATGAATGGTTCAAAATGAGTCTCACCGATTCTTGATGTTTCATAGCTCAGACTCTTAAGATAGTAAGGAAAAAATACATTTCAGTGGAGCTTAAATTTATCTGATCTGCCTGTAATGGCATATAGAGACAAAAATAAATTTAATTCGTTGTCTAAGGAATAGTAGAGTTGTTAAATACGGATTTGCATGTAGGTAGATATTTTCAGTGGAGAAGTATTAATGTACTATAAAGAACTCTTCTTAAGATCATAAACAGGCTACTATTTTGTGAGATTTTCACATTTATTCATTAGAGAAACCATTCCAGATCCAGATGAAGTCTCGTGACAATGAAGTGCCATTAAAGGAAACATAAACAAGGTATTTCAGTCATAAATAGAAATCTGCCACACTATTACACTTATAATACCATGTTATGACCACTGTGTTAAAGATAAGTGAATGTTTCATTTCGATCAATGTGTAAATATTCTGACACTGAAAATCACTCCAAAGGGTCATACATTAAAAGTCTTTATTTTCTATATGTCTCTTACCCATATTATTCAACATATGATTAATCCCTTTTGGGTTTAGCCAAACTGACATTGTTAAACAGATTTCTATAGGGGAGGATATTCTAAGGAATGCTAATACTGCCTAATTGGTGGTGTTATCAAAGATATAAAAAACAATAACTATCTTGTTGATCTTCTCAAAGAACCAGCTCGTGGTTTCATTGATTCTTTGAATTGTTTTATTTGTTTCTAATTGATTGATTTCATCCCTGAGTTTGATTATTTCTAGTCTTCTACTCCTTTTTGAGGTGTCTGCTTCTTTTTCTAGGTTTTTTAAGTGAGCCATTAAGTTGCTTGAATGAGCTGTCTCAAATTTTTTCTTGAAGGCACTTAGTGCTATGAACTTTCCTCTTAGCACTGCTTTCATTGTGTCCCACAGGTGTAGGTATATTGTGTCTTTGTTTTCATTGAGTTCTAGGAAGACATTAATTTCTTTCTTTATTTCTTCCCTCTCCCAGCTGTCATTTAGTAGCAAATTGTTCAGTTTCCATGTGTGTGTAGGCTTTTTGATATTTCTGTTGTTGTTGAGGTCCAGCTTTATTCCATGGTGATCAGAAAGGATACAAGGGATTATTTCAATCTTCTTGTATCTGTTGAGATTCGCTTTGTGAACAACTATATGGTCTATTTTGGAGAAGGTTCCATGGGGTGCTGAGAAGAAGGTAAATTCTTTTGTGTTTGGGTATAAGGTCCTGTAAATGTCTGTTAGGTCCATTTGATTCATGACCTCTGTTAGAGACATTGTTTCTTTGTTTAATTTCTGTTTAGTTGACCTGTCCTTTGTTGAGAGTGGGGTGTTGAAGTTTCCCACTATTGGTGTGTGTGGATCGCTGTGTGGTTTAAGTTTTATCAATGTTTCTTTCACAAATGTGGGTGCCCTTGAATTTGGGGCATAGATGTTCAGGATTGTGATGTCTTCTTGGTGGAATTTTCCCTTGATGAGTATGGAGTGTCCTTCCCCATCTCTTTTGATTAATTTTGGTTAAACTTCTATTTTATCAGATATTAGAATGGCTACACCTGCTTGCTTCTTGCATCCATTTGCTTGGAAAGCCGTCTTCCATCCCTTTACCCTCAGGTAATGTCTATCTTTGTAACTTAGGTGAGTTTCTTGTATGCAACAGATTGCTGGGTTTTGTTTATGCATCCATTCTGTTAGTCTGTGTGTTTTTATTGGAGAATTAAGTCCATTGATGTTGAGAGAGATTAATGACCAGTGGATGTTAGATCCTTTGAATTTGATGTTGGCTGTGGTCATATGGTTGTGTGCTTGGTTCCTCTTTGTTTTACTGTAGTGAGGTTATTTATTTCCTGTGTTTTCTTGAATGTAGCTAGTTTTCTTGGGTTGTATTTTCCCTTCTAGTGTCTTCTGTAATGCTGGATTTGTTTGTAGGTATTGTTGAAATTTGTTTTTGCCATTGAATATCTTGTGTTCTCCTTCTATGAGGACAGAGAGTTTTGCTGGGTATAGTAGCCTGGGCTGACATCTGTGTTCTCTTAGTGTCTGTATGATATTCATCCAGGCCCTTCTGGCTTTCATAGTCTCTGTTGAAAAGTCAGGTGTGATTCTAATGGGTTTGCCATTATATGTTACTTGGCCTTTTTCTCTTGCAGTTTTTAGTATCTTTTCTTTGTTCTATATACTTACGGTTTTGATTATTATGTGGCAGGAGGATTTTCTTTTCTGGTCTAATTTATTGGGTGTTCTGTAGGCCTCTTGTATTTTTATTGGTCTCTCCTTTAACTTCGGGAAATTTTCTTCAATGATTTTGTTGAAAATATTTTCTGGGACTTGGTGCAGGGAATCTTCTTTTTCCTCTATTCCTATTATTCTTAGGTTTTGTCTTTTTATGTTGTCTTGAATTTCTTGAACGGTCTGTGTCAGGATTTTTTTTAGATTTAACATTTTCTTTGACAGATACATCTATTTCTTCCGTTGTATCTTCCACACCTGAGATTCTTTCTTCCATTTCTTGTAGCCTATTGGTTATACTAACCTCTGTAGTTCCTGCTTTCTTCCCTAAGTTCTTTCTCTCCACGATTTCTTCCATTGAACTCACTGGAACAGGAGACAATTTCCTGAACAGAACACCAACAGCACAGGCTCTAAGATCAACAATCAATAAATGGGACCTCATAAAACTAAAAACTTGTGTAAAGCAAAGGACACTGTTGTCAGAAAACCAAAAATGATACACTATATATTGGGAAAGGATCTTCAGTAACCCTGCATCTGAGAGAGAGCTAATATCCCGAATATATAAAGAACTTAAGAAGTTAAACAACAACAAACCAAGTAATCATATTGAAAAATAGTGTACGGAACTAAAAAGAGAATTAGCAATAGATGAGTATTGAATGGATGGAAGGTAAACACTTAAAGAAATGCTCAACTTCCTTAGTCATCAGGGAAATGCAAATCAAAACAACTCTGAGATTTTACCTTATACCCATCAGAATGGCTAAGATCAAAAACTCAAGTGACAACACTTGCTGGAGAGGTTGTGGAAAAAAGGGAACCCTCCTTCTATTGTTGATGGGAAAGTAAACTTGTATAACCACTTTGGAAATAAATCTGGTGCTTTCTCAGATAATTAGGAATAGTGATTCCTCAAGATCTATCTATAGCATTCCTAGGCATATACCCAAAATATGGTCAAGTATACAACAAGGACATTTGCTCAACCATGTTCATAGCAGTTTTCTTTGTAATATCAGAATCTGGAAACACTCCAGATGTCCCTCAACTAAGGAATGGATACAGAAATTGTGGTACATTTACACAATGAAATACTTCTCAGCAAAACAAGGAAACCATAAAATGTTCAGACAAATTATGGGATCTAGAAAAGATCGTCCTGATTGAGGTATCCCATAATGGGACAGACTTAGGCAACCCATTATATCCCTGGAAAAGGTCCCACAGACTTGCCCAACCCAGGGACCTGCTGTGCCCCAGATAGCCGGCTGTTAACAGGAGAGCAGTACTCACCAGCCACAGATTATCCCTTGGGTTCTGGGGTACAGAGACCCAACCTCAGACTTATAAAAGACCGGGAACCCTGAGATCAACCCCCAGATCCTGCTCCAAGGGGCAACCAGTTATCCCTAACAAAACCGACCAAACCACGGGCCACACAGGTTACAGAAGGTGATCACTAAATTTACAGCAAGAAACCCAGAAGCAGGGCAGCTGTCTCCAAGACTTCTCCCGGTGAGAGGAGCACACTCTCAACTAATAAGGACCACAGTTACCACCCAGGTCTCTATGCCTGAGGTGAGCTGTAGCAACTCCTGAAAAACAACAACCATCCAGTGACTATACCCAAAAAGCTGAGAAAGCTTTTTTCAGGAAAAACCATCTTCCTGCCAAAGGGATTGTCTCTACCACAGGATTCCAGGAACCGTTAGAAACTAACTTCAAACACCTAAGATAGCCCAATGGGTAGAGGACAGCGTAAAAGTTCAACCAACAAAAGCCAGAGCAATATGGCATCTCCAGAACCCAGTTATCCAGGGGCAAATAGCCCTAGACACCCCAGCATAATTGAAATTCAAGAAGATGACCTAACATCTATGCTCATGAAGGAGATAACAGAGGAAACAAATAAAATACGAAAAGAAATAGAGGAAGCTGCAGCCAAACAGTTTGTGGCCTTTAGAGAGGAAATGCTTAAATCACTGAATGAAATAAAAGAAACAGAGGACTGTTCAAACACATAGCTAAAGGAATTGATGGAAAAAAACAGGAAAATACAGCCAGGCAGATGAAGGAAATTAACAAAACGGCTCAAGATCTGAAGATAGAATAGGAAAAATTAAAAAAAAAATTTCTTTTTTATATTAAGTACAGTTTATTTATTTTGTATCCCAGCTATAGCCCCTCCCTTCCCCATCCCATCCTCCCTCTCTTCTCTCCTCCCTGCCCCTCTCTAAGTCCATTGATTGGGGAAGTCCTCCCCCCCACACCTTCCATCTGACCTTAGCTTATCAGGTCTCTTCAGGACTGGCTACAATGTCCTCCTCTGTGGCCTATCAAGGATGCTCCTCCCTCGGGGGGGGGGGAGGTCAAAGAGCCAGCCCCTAATTTCATGTCAGACACATTCCCCGTTCCCCTTACTAGGAAAACCAAATTGGATACTGAGATGCCATGGGCTCCATCCAGGCAGAGGTTCTAGGGTATATTCATGCATGATCCTTGGTTGGAGAATCAGTCTCAGAAAAGACCCCTGTGCCCAGATATATTTGGTCTGTGTGGAGCTCCTATCCTTTCCATGTCATACTAACTCCCTCTTCTTTTATATTATTCCCTGCACTCTGCCCAAGGTTTGGTTATGAGTCTCAGCATCTGCTTTGATACACTGCTAGGTAAAGACTTTTAGTGGCGCTCTGTGGTAGGTTCCTGTCCTGTTACTTATTTTCTATTTCCACTGTCCATCCCATTTGTCTTTCTAAGTGAGGATTAATGATCTTACCCTGGTACTACTTGTTTAACTTCTTTAGGTGCACAGATTTTAGTATGTTTATCCTGTATTATAGGTCTAATATCCACTTATATGTGAGTATATACCATGTGTGTCTTTCTGCTTCTGGGATACCTCATTCAGGATAATCTTTTCTAGCTCCCACCATTTGCCTGCAAATTTCATGATTTCCTTGTATTTAATTGCTGAGTAGTACTCCATTGTGTAAAGGTACCACAATTTCTGTACATTTAACTAAAAAAAAAAATCTGAAGTCGTATTGTTTCATTTTCAAATGCTGGTGCTCTTTAATTTAGGGCCTAGATGTTCAGGATTGTTATGTCTTTCTGGTGGATTTTTTTTTTCCTTTGGTGAGAATTAAGTCTCCTTCCTCATCTTTTTTGATTAATTTTGGTTGAAAGTCTATTTTTTTAGATAGTAGGATAGCTACCCCAGCTTTTTTTGTGCCTGTTTGTCCCATTATGTAGACAACTCCCCATTTGAACCTGTGTCATGTCTTGCATTTATGAGAACCTTCCTAGCCTCAACCCCCAGGCCTTGTGTCCAGGTGAAATGTCAAGCATTGGGTCACAGCCAGGGCATTCTTCAGAGCATACACTCTCTGTGAAAACAATTGTTATCTTCCAGAAATAAACAGTATCATTACATTACAAATGACATTCATGACTCTCTATGTTATATAGTATTCTCATGTAATGTAATAAAATGCTCCAAGCAATTCTGTGTACAAAGACTGTCTATAGTATTCTAAATCAATTTAAAGTATCAGTATATATTCATCTTAAGAGACGTTAGTGTTAGTCTCTATTATGTTACCAAAGAGAAAGTTATGATTTATCCTCATCAGTGTCATAGATAAGATAATAAAATGATATAAAGCCCAGAGTAGGACTCACCTATAAGACTAAGAAAGGGGATCATTTCTGAGCCCAACATTTGTTAAAATTCCAAAACCCAAGCTCAAAAATTCTACATATTTGTAATATGTATAAACTTTATATTATATATTATACATGTATTGCCTATATTTCACTTATGTAAAGTGAAAGGAAAAATGCAGAAAGGCAAATGCTTTCTGTATATGTATATTAATAAATATGGATATACTTTTATAGTCAACCATAACTTCAACAATAATTACTACTCAAGGCAGCTAAGCAACATAAACAAATATTTGTTATTATGGACAAGAAAGACTATATAACTCAAGTTACACTAAGTTCTTCAGCAATATTAGCAAAATTTGCTATTTAGCGAAGCCACAGTGCAAATTATATTGAAATATGTAAATTACTACAAAGTTGAGTTAACTTTACACCATGAACAATAAATACATTTTTTGTTATTCAATAATAAGTAAGGGGGGAGCTATTTTTTAGTAGATGTTCATATTCAGAACTCTCCTAAATTTATGTAATTTACCAAATAAATCTATAAAATTTTTACTCCTTTCTTTTAATCTTACGGTTTAATCTATTTTTTAATGCATGCCCTGGTATGAAATGAAACATCGTAAAAATCACTAGACTGTCATTCTAAACTTGAAAAGAGCTTATTACATCACATCTTAATTTTCAAGTTTTAGAGCTAATAATAAAAATAAAAGAGAATTTGAGTATCCCTAAAATAGAGGATCATGAAAAAGGAACATTTTGGGTGGGAAATGTGTGTATGTGTGTGTTTTATTCACAATTGGCCTGAAGTTACTTTAAAACAAGGCAAAAATGTGGAAAAAGTAGACGAATATCCTGCTTTTGATTAAAGATGCCTGGGATGAATATTGTTACACTCACTTGAGGATATGTACTCATTGAAACCATGGGGAAGATTGTAGAATTGGGAGCCAGTGAAGTTTATGAACAAACCCTGATTAAGTCTGGCATATAAATAATATCAGGGAAGAGAAGATGAGCCTCAAGGGAAGAAAGATAGTAAAATGATTGGATTGTAGAAGCTAAACAAAAATAATGTTTCAAGTTTTAAGGAGTTTAGCAGTGAATTTCACAGACAAGATGTCAAAGAGTGAATTCAATGCTTATTATATTTGATGACAGTAGTGATGTTAACCAGATCTGTTTTACTGGAGGGATGGAGCAGAAAGCAGAACTGAAGTGGGTAAGTGGAAAAATAAAGCATGAAGGCTATAGACATGAATATATCAGGATTAGCTTGAGTTCTTTTTTCTAGTTTAGAAAGTAGGATAATCTAATCCTACATAAACATGTAGCTTTTGTGCTGAGAAGGAGACTATTTCCTTTTAAATGTTTCTTTATGTCTTCTAATCTCAGACCTCTTACCATTACTAATTTCAACATTGGCATTTTTTTTTATAAACTTCACTTTCATCTCATTCTATAGTCATTCTTGTGGCTTAAATTAACATATATTCAAGTGAGTATCATTTTATGTAGTCAACCAAGACACCTGTAATCCAAAGAAGGACATTCAACTACTTGTTTTATAGTTTTCTTCAACATATTTCAAACTGAGAGAGGAATTTAGAAATTTAAGAATTAGGAGGGAAGCTTTGAAAGTGTGACTTGAGCCAAAATATAGTAAGGTTTATGTGTGGTGCCAATTATACTGGAAATAATCAGTTTCAGGTTGTTGAAATGATGAGCCATGGAATTGATGCTGGATAAAAAGACAAGTAACAAAAGGAACAGCTGAATGAATGGAGGGGATAGAGTCCAACTGATGAGTAAGTAATCTCTATGGTACTGAGATATGATCATAAGGAAAATATTTCAACTATCAAGCTGAATGGATTTAAGACTGAGGTACGGAAAGGGAAAACATGAATTAAGGGTGTCCTTTAATGTTTCTGAATAAAAGAGAAGTACTGACAACAATTTTAGAAATGATTGAATCATATGAACAGGAAAAAATACTGGCATTAGTCAGAATCTTAATGTTATTAAATACATGATTCATGTAAGAATAAGTATCAGTCACTGTGAAAACAAAGCTTCTGATACAACACACATTAAAAAAGTCTACAAACCTAGGGAGGAAGATTTATGTCAGTCAGTAGTGTCCTAAGCATCCATGAAACCCAGGATATATTATATTTATTATTATTATTATTTACAATTTATTCACTTTGTACCCTAGTTTTAGTCACCCTCCCTTATCTCATCCCAGTCCCACAGCCCCACCCTTCCTTCCTCCTTCCCCTTTTCTCTGCTATCCCTACCCTAGTCCACTGATAGGAGATGTCCTCCTCTGTTACTGTCTGACCTTAGCCTATCAAGTCCCACCAGGACAGCCTGGATCATCTTCCTCTGTGGGATGGCAACATTACCCCACCATAGAGAGAACTGATCACGGAGCAGACAACCTAGTTCATGTCAGAGACTGTCTCTTTTCCTCTTAGTAGAGAACCCATATGAAAACTGGACTATCTATGGGCAATATCTGAGCAGAGGGTGTAAGACCTAGAGTCTCACTGCTCAGGATTGCGCCCTTCCCAGGAACTCTCACAGACCACAGCTCTATGCAAAAGCAAGAGGTTTTATTGCTATTGTGATAGGGTCGCCCCTCCAAAGACAGGAGACGACCCTGAACATACAAAGCACAGGGTTTTTATACCTGAAAATCAGGTCACTTTTGTTCTATACTTACAGCTGGTTGTAGATAGTTTACAGCTGGTTGTTTCTCAGAAGAGTTCACCCCGCCTTTCAAGAGCTCTCTGCACCTGGCTTCAATTTAAATAATCACAGTTGTTTCTCATTCCCAGGTGGTCCCTCAGGGCTATAGGTCCTCTCCATGCATAGCCTTCAGTTGATTCATCGGTCTCTCCAGTCCCCCACCAAATATGCCCTTATGTGTAGAGAACTCTGCTCCAGTCATGGTAGCACAAATGTATGATTTCAAGGAAAAAAGACAAGAGGATCAGATATTTCAGGTCAACTTCATATACATTAAATGTTTGAACCCTGCCCAACGCACATGAGACTGTCTCAAAAACTTAAAGCTATGGACTCAGTGGCTTTGTCTGCAAACTGAAGTTTCTTGGTACAGAGGCCATAGGTGATATAGGTGGCAGTGATTAGAAAGAAAAATTTCTAGATGAGGATTGATCTTGTTACTCCTGGACCTCTTTCTTGTTTGTCTTCTTTAGGTGTACATATTTTAGCATGTTTATCCTATCTTATATGTCTATATAAATGAGTATATACCATGTGTGTCTTTCTGCTTTTGGGATACCTCACTCAGGATGATTTTTTCTAGATCCCACCATTTGCCTGCAAAATTCACGATTTCCTTGTTTTTAAATGCTGAGTAGTATTCCATTGTGTAAAAGTATCACAATTTCTGTATCCATTTTTCTGTTGATAGACATCTAGAAATACAAAGGGGATGGACATTGGAAATAGGAAAAAACAAGTAACAGGACAGTAGCCTACCACAAAAGGCACCTGAAAGACTCTACCTAGCAGTGTATCAAAGCAGATGCTGAGACCCATACCCAAACCTTCGGCAGAGTGTAGGAAATCATATGAAGGAAGGAGGAATTAGTATATCCAAGAGGGGACAGGGAACCCCACAAGGTCCAAATATATCTGAGCACAGCAGTCCTCTATGAGACTGTTTATCCAACCAAGAATCATGCATTGATATAAGCTACAATCCCTGCTCAGACATAGCCCATGGTAGCTCAGTATCCAAGTGGGTTTCCCAGTAAGGGGGACAGTAATTGCTTCTGACATGAAATCATGAGCTTCTCCTCCCTCCTGATGGGGGAGCAGCCTTGCTAGGTCACTGATAAGGACATTGCAACCATCGTGAAGATACCTGATAAGCTAGGGCCAGATGAAAGAGAGGAAAACACCCCCTCTCAGTGGACTTGGAAGGGGGCAGGCAGGAGATTAGGGAGGAAGGGGAGGATTGGGAGAAAAAGAGGGAGAGCAGTACAACTGGGATACAAGTAATTGTATAAAATTATTTAAAAATAAAAAAATATTTAAAAAGAACAATATAGTTATAAAAAAGAAAGAAAAATTTCCACAGTAGATTGATATAACAGGCAATTAAAGGGGACTTTTTGTGAATGTTTGGTTTTTTTGTAGTTGTTTTTTTTTTTTTTTTTTTTTTTGGTTTGGTTTGGTTTTCTTTTGTTTGTTTGTTTTTGAAAAAGGTTGAAAGTCGCAGTTGAAAGCAGAATGGAGTGGGTAGATAATGTACCTGTCAACCATGTGTATGGGTCTGTGAGTAGGCCACATTTTGGGGGACTTGTGATTTCAAAAGAAAGCCAGGATTCAGTTGAGATACAAAAATGTTTGTAATGCTCAAGCTTATTTTAAATATTCTCTGTAGTATAGTTTGATAAAGGTGCTTGGTAAACATTTCTTAGAAGTGGAACTAGCTCCATCAGTCATGAGCAAAGAAGTATTTATACCTTATCCTGACATTTTGGCTGATGAGCTGTGAAGATGGGGTTACGACTGGATGTTTGGCATTATAATTTTGTCACTAGTAACTTTTGTCAATGGATAAGTTTATGAGAGAAACTTGTGACAAATACTGGGTATATTATTCCTGAATATTTTTGTATTTATTGTTATCTGTAAGAATGCATCCACAGATGGGGCTATAAACCTCAATTTCAATGTTATGTGGAGATTTCTTTGGCAAATAATTCATAATCCTATAGTCTGCCCTTTTTTTTTTTTGTTTTTTTGTTTTTTTGTTTTTGAGCTAGGGTTTCTCTATGATGTCCAGAATGTCCAGGAACTCACTGGAATTAAAAGCATGAGCCACCATGTTCAACTGGAATCCTCTCTTATAAAAAGGCCTCAAGGACTAAAGAGATGACACAACATGTAAAGGCACTTGCTATCAAAGTTGGGAACAGAATTCAACTTACTGAATCCACATAGTAGAAGAAGAGAACTGACTCCCAAAAAGTCCAATTTGTCCTCTGACATCCACAAACTCACTGCAACAGGTATATACCCCCTCCCCAATCACACACTCAGAGAAAGACAGATAAGCAAATAAAGTAAATATGATTAAAGAATTTTAAAAAGAAAACTAAGATGCCTCAGAGAGATTTTTCACTTCTTCCTCCACATGTGGATGAAATGAGAAATGCTCCCTCATCCCTTTGCCCAGGTGAGAAAACATTGAGAAGTCAGTATCTGTGAGCCAGAAAGCAAGGTCTTACCAGATAACAAATCTCACTTGATCTTGAACTTCCCAGTAACCAGAGTGGTTAAGAAAAAAAAAAAACCTGTCATTTATAAGCTACTCTGTTTATGACATTGTTTATTAGTCCAATAATTAATAATTAACAATAATAATAATAATAATAATAATAATAATAATAATAATAATAATACTCTCACCAATAAATAGTAAATGCCATGGAAATCTCTGCTCCATTCAAGATTTAATTTCTGTTCTGGAATGTCTATGCAATCATAAGCAAAGGGGAAGCCATCATATTTTCACTATTTACAAATTCAGTTCTGCCTAGTTCTCCAATCATAACTATGTCGGAAGACCCAACAGCTGAAAACAATACACAGCTGATGTAGAGAAATTACTCTCAAACAGATGGAGAAAGTCCCGTGTAGCTATCTAGCCTCAGAGTGCCAGAGGGTGCTATGGACCTTGCTGGAGGTGAAAAGATACCAATGGTCTCACCCAGCAGTAGACCCTATATGTACAATACCAAGTAGCTAGACAACATTTATCTACATGACTGCTAAGGGGCAACCAACCATATTCTGATTGGATTTATGACCTGCTCCACAGGAAAGAATTCATGACTAGTGCTGTAAACCTGGTTCAAAACTTATGGCTAACGAAGTAATAGGTCCTATGTTAGAACCCACTACTATTCTTTTGATAAATTGCCATGCTGTCAATTTGCCTTCTGAATATTGGTGTTTATGTCTATATATTAGTACTTCTCTTAACCTTGCTTCTTTTTTCAATGAGCACTCAACTTTGATTTCTGGCCTCTCCAGAAGTCCATATGTGTAGATACACATATACCACAGAAACATACATTATATGTATACATATATATGTACATATATATTATATATATAATAAAAATGACTAAAATTTAGAAAGTTATAAATATATAACATCGGTTGTAGCTCAGTGTATATGCTGAGATGCAGTTGGGATTATAAAAGTAGCTGATGTTTCTTCTTTACTATGTGTAAACATTACACTAAATAAGTGTAAAATATCTTCTTTAATCATCTCAATAACCCTGTTAATAACGAAGAACACATGGTTAATGAACTCACAGGGATCTAGGGAAGAATTTACTATTATTCTGCTAGATGGACATCATATTAAATTGCCCTGTAATTTCTATCTCTATATGTATACATTAATGCAGCTCTCAGACCACATTACAGAAGGTTTGTGCAGTGGATGGCAGTTAAGGCAGAAGCCCATAATTGATTAGTCAAGTATTGCAAATAAGTGTCAGTGGAGTTCTCAGCCATAAATTATATGTGTGTGTGTGTGTGTGTGTGTGTGTGAATATGTATAAATTTTCTCTCTCCCTCTCTCTCTCTCTACACACACACACACACACACACACACACACACACACCCATCCCCATACTTGAAGAGGCTCAGGGATCATCCAGGAAAAGGGGAGTAAAAAGGATGTCACAGTCAGAGGTTGAGGAAGACTGAAATAAAACAATGTCTTCTCGACATGACAGGACCCTATGCACTCATGAACTCATAGAAGCTGTGGTTGTCTGCACAAAACCTGCACAAACTCAAGATAGTCAACATTCCATAGGGAATGAATAGAGGTTCACACACTCCCATCATCAGCTTAAGAGCTGTAGGCAGTAAATGGTTTCTGGGAAAAATTGAATTGGTTATCTTTAAGAGTGTGGCTTCTGGTAGGTGGTCCATGCTCCAGAGAATGATTTCCCAGTGGGAAATTATAGGTAGCACAAACTTGGGGTCAAACAATTTTTTAAAAAATTAAGAGAACATAAAGTTAGGAGGGCAAGGAGGTAGGAATGGATCAGGGAGAAGTTAAGTAGAGGAGCTGTGATAAACATGATCAAAACCTATTTTATTACATTCTCAAAGTATTAATAAGCTATTTTTAAATAACCCTTGTGGCCATATGAATGAAACTGTTCCTCCCCTAGATGTGAATATTTGAATGCTCTGTCCCTAATTAGTGGAACTCTTTGGGAAGGATTAGGAAGTACACCCTATAGGAGAAGGTGTGTCACTTTGGGTGGGCATTGAAGTTTCAAAATTCCAGGCCCAGTTAGCTTGTAAGCTCTGTCTGTCTCTGTCTCTGTCCCTGTCTCTCTGTCTCTATCTCTCTCACCATTGTTGTGTCAGAATGTAAGCTTTCAGCTGCAGCTTTAGCACCATGATTTCCTGCTTGTGCCTTGCCCCTACCATGATGATCATGAAGTAACCCTCAGAACTGTAAGCAAAATCCCAATTAAATGCTTTCTGTTATAATTGCAGTGGTTACAGTGTCTCTTTATGGCAGTAGAAAAGCAATTAAGACAACTCCATTAATTGCAATAGAGATGAGATAAAAATGAAGCTTAAGAAGAAAAGTAATTTCTCTAGTTGCTACATGCAGGAATTTGTGATCATGACTTTAGCTCTGGTAAGTTTAATTAACTACTGCATTGTATTGCCTTACTATTATTCTTATTGCCTCACTATTATTCTTGATTATGTTTATTCAGCACTGAAATTCTCTTCAATTATGTTCACCATGATATACTTTTTCCCATAAACTCAATCTCACTTTATGCCTGGCACACTGGTGTTTCTGCATTTTTTTTCATCTGTCTCATTCTTCATTAGTTAGATGTGTTGGTTATTAAATTTATGCTAATTTTATGTCATAGATTTATTTACTGTTTTACATGTAAAAATTGTGGAATACCTTTTTATCTCATTTGATTACTTGTCTCTGTTGTCCTCTTCTCTCAATATACATCATATTTAAAAATATTTTTCATTCCTCTGGAAATGGTCAGCATGTAGATGTGTATAGATGTATATGTACAGATACACACTTTTTAAAATAATGCTTGATGCAAAATCTTGGGTGTTGTACATGTTAACAAGTGCTCTGCCCCTACACTATACTCCTAGTTGGAAATCATTATTAGAAAATTAAAGAAAAAGGTTTTTCTTTTACCCCTCATCCATGTAGGCATGCCAACTAGTGTCATTGTTGAAGTCTCACATAGGCACAATATAGTTCTCTATGCCTGAACATAGAGAAATCTTTGTACTTGAATCTTTGGTTGTACAATACCGGAGAGACAATGATTTTATCAAGACTATGATTTTATGTTTTCATGCTAGGCCTGGCATGCATTTTTTTTTTCCTGTTGAGGAACAAGAGATTTGGGCCTTGATTTTGCTTGTACTTCTGCATAGGTCATCTGAAGACACTGGGTTTATGTATTTTACCTCAATTCCTTGAGTCCCTGAGGAAATTTGTCTTCTATATTTTAGCCTTTAAGGTTCTCCCGCAAATGTTAGCTACAGTGCTTCCAGAGTTTTACTTGTGTTACTTAGTAATACATTGGAAAAGTGATCAATGCCATTTTGTACCAAGTCAGAAAGATCTGCATATTATTTTTAATTTTAAATGTTTGAGTTGATTGTTTTCTTTTTTTTATTTTATTTTTCTCATTAGTTACATTTTGTTAATTCTGTATCCCAGCTGTATCCCTCATTCCCTCCCAAGTCCCACCCTCCCTCCCTCATCTCCTCCCTGCCCCTTTCCAAGTCCACTGATAGAGGAGGACCTCCTCCCCTTTCATATGACTCCGTTTTGTCAGGTATTTTCAGGGCTGGCTGCAAAGTCCTCCTCTGTGGCCTAACAGGACTGCTCCTCCCTTGGGAGGTGGGGAGGTCAAAGAGCCAGTCACTGAGTTCTTGTTAGAAATAGTCGTTGTTCCCCTTATTTTGGGAAACCAATTGGTTACTGAGCTGCCACGGGTCACATCCGAGCAAAGGATCTAGGTTTTATCTTCTCATGGTCTTTGGTTGAGTGTACATCTCAGAAAAGACCCTGTGCCCAGATATGTTTGGTCCTTGTGGAGCTCCTATCCTTTCCACATCAAACTCCCCTTCTTTCATATGATTCCCTGCACTCTGCTGAGGGTTTGGTTTTGAGTCCTAGTATCTACTTTGATACACTGCTAGGTAGAGTCTTTCAGATGCCTTCTGCGGTAGACTCCTGTCATACGTTCAAAGCATATCCCATTTTTCTTTCTAAATGAGGATTGATCATCATACTCCGTGTCTGCTTTCTTGATTATCTTCTTTAGGTGTATAGATTTCATTATGTTTATCATATCTTTTAGGTATATATAAGGGAGTATATTCCATGTTTGTCTTTCTCCTTCTGGGATACTTCACTCAGAACGATCTTTTCTAGATCCCACCATTTGCCTGCAAATTTCATGATTTCCTCTTTTTTGATTGCTGAGTAGTATTCCATTGTGTAAAAATACCACAATTTCTGTACCCATTCCTCCATTGATGGACATCTAGGTTGTTTCAAGCTTCTGGCCATTACAAATAAAGCTGCTACAAACATGGTTGAGCAAATGTCCTTATTGTGTACTTGAGCAAATTTTGGGTATATGCCTAGCAGTGGTATAGCTGGGTCTTGAGGAAGCACTATTCCTAGTTGTCTGAGAAAGCGCCAGATTGACTTCCAAAGTGGTTGTACCAGTTTACATTCCCACCAGCAGTGGAGGAGGGTTCCCCTTTCTCCACAACGTCTCCAGCATGTGTTGTCACTTGAGTTTTTCATCTTGGCCATTCTGATGGGGAAACAACACCTTTCACAATAGCCACTAATAACATAAAGTACCTTGGGGTGACTCTAACCAAGCAAGTGAAAGACCTGTTTGAGAAAAACTTCAAGTCTCTGAAGAAAGAAATTGAAGATCTCAGAAGATGGAAAGATCTCCCATGTTCATGGATTGGTAGGATTAACATTGTGAAAATGGCCATCCTGCCAAAAGCAATCTACAGATTCAATGCAATTCCCATTAAAATACCAACTCAATTCTTTTCAGACCTTGACAAAAAGATTCTCAGCTTCATATGGAGAAACAAAAAACCCAGAATCTCCAAAACAACCCTGTACAACAACAGATCATCTGAAGGTATCTCCATCCCTGATCTCAAGCTGTACTATAGAGCAATAGTAATAAAAACTGTATGGTATTGGCATAGAAATAGAAAGGAGGATCAATGGAACCAAATAGAAGACCCAGAAATAAACCCATGTACCTATGAATACTCGATTTTTGACAAAGCAGCCAAAACCATTCAATGGAAAAAAGATAGCATCTTCAACAGATGGTGCTGGTCTAATTGGATGTCTACATGCAGAAAAGTGAAAATAGATCCACATTTATCACCCTGCACAAAACTAAAGTTTAAGTGGATCAAAGACCTCAACATGAAACCAGATACGCTAAATCTGTTAGAAGAAAAAGTGGGGAACAGCCTATAACTCATTGGCACAGGAGACAGCTTCCTGAACAGAACTCCAACAACACAGGCTTTAAGAGCAACAATCAATAAATGGGATCTCATGAAACTGAAAAGCTTCTGTAAATCAAAGGACACCATCATCAAAACAAAATGACTGCCCACAGATTGGGAAAGAATCTTCACCAACCCTTTATCTGACAGAGGGTTAATATCCAGTATATACAAAGAACTAAAGAAGCTGAAAAACAACAAACCAAGTAATCCAATTAAAAATTGGGGAGCAGAGCTAAACAGAGAATTCTCTGTAGAGGAATATAGAATGGCAGAGAAACACTTAAAGAAATGCTCAACATCATTAGCCATCAGGGAAATGCAAATCAAAATGACCCTGAGAGTTGATTGTTTTCAAAGAAAGAGTTAGTCAGGCAATATTCCACTATATTTCCAGAAATGTAAGTTATAACAATTTTTATATTTTTTAATTTTTTAATTTTTATTTTTTATATTAATCACAGGTTATTTATTTTGTATCCCAGCCACCATAGCTCCCTCCCTCATTCCCTTCCAATCCTACCCTCCCTCCTTCATCTCCCTGCCCCTTTCATAGTCCACTGATAGGAGAGGCCCTCCTCCCCTTCCATCTGACCCTAGCTTATCAGGTCTCTTCAGGATTTTTAAACAAACAATTTTGCAAAATTATCCACCTTTGTTTCATGTATTCTTCACACAGTTATTTCTTATAACACAATGTCTATTTTAACCAAATCAGTCTTCTTATTGACTTCTTTCACACATCTGTACCACCATAACTCATTAATGTCGCAACTCTCTGAAATGTTCAGCATTTCCTAATTTATATCAATTTGATTAGGAACAAAACTATAATTATCAGATGCTGGATAGTTGGCTCATCACGTAAGAACACTGGCTGATGTCTAAAGAAAACATGTTCAATTCCCAGCACTGAGTTGGTGACTCATAACCATTTCTAACCACAGGAGATCTAATGTTATTTTCTCTGTGTATCAGAGGCACTAGACATGCCACATATAGTACACAAATATCTATGTAGACAAAACACACACATACATAAAATACAATTAACTTAAAACTTAAGGAAAAAGTATAATGTCAACCACTATGAAATCCCCATTCATTTAAGTAACAGTTGGGGCTGGAGAGATGGCTCAGCAGTTAAAGAGTAGTCTCACAAACATAAACATAAAGTGATCCATACCTAATTATTAGCATCATCACAAAACAAGCACTCAACATTTCTTTAGCACTAACCATGCAGCATTTCTTCTCAAATAATTTCTCCTGTTTTTAACCTACTTGCTATATGTTCACAATACCTGGAACACTGAGTATAAAGCTTTGTTTCAGAATAATAATGCAATAAATTTAATTATATTAGTGAAAGGATCTCAAAAATTTGTGCTCTATGATTATAAAGTCTCATATATTTTCTGGAATTTATTCAGAATTTACAGCAACCAAAGGAAGCATAACAGCTAGCAACCTAGAAAACAAGTAACACAGATGATAAATAAATCACAAAATAGGCCAAAGAGGAGAAAAGGGAGGCAAAGAAAAAATGGACTAGAAAGATGATAGACTTAACCCTAACCATATCAATAAAATTAGTGAGTATAAATGGCAAAATCTCTTAATTATATGGCAGTGTATATCAGTTTCAATAAAATTCAAATCTCAATTACATGTAGTCTGCAAAAAAACTTTATAAAGATATGAATATGTTAAATCAAAAATGACAACTGATATAGCAAGATAACACTAATGAGAAACTGGAGTGGCTAAAATACTATACAGTAAAGATTTTTATATGAAGAATGCTGTTTAGCATAAGAGGTTTCTGTCATAACTTAAAGATATTTATACAACTGAAGGTCATAACAATACTAAACATTTGTGTATCCAAATATGTGAAGCAAAAATGGAGAGAACCTTTCAACTATGTCAAGATAGGACATCTTTGAATTCCTTGGCTTTAAAACTTTTTATTGAATATAAAAGCAAAGTTTTAGAGTGGTGCATTCCAGATTTATGAGGTCAAGCGGACTTAAGGAAGGATCTTGGTTTTAAAACCATTTGTTTTCAGCTTTCACTTCTAAAATAAGAAAGAAACAAAAATTTTTGCTCTAATCAGGAAAAACTTAGACAAGGTATTTAATAATTGAATGGCTGGTTTCTTAGTTTTAAAGTATGGCCGCTATATCTACTCGGTATGTCTTAAAAATTACCATAATTCAATACTCATTCAGAAAGGCAAATGGGATGGCCATCAGAAGAGGGGGAAAACCAGGAACAGGACAGGAACTTACCACAGAGGGCCTCTGAAAGACTGTACCAAACAGGGAATTGAAGCACATGCTGAGACTCATAGCCAAACTTTGGGCAGAGTGCAGGGAATCTTATGAATGAAGGGGAAGATAGAAAGACATGGAGGGGACAGGAGCTCCACAAGGAGAATAACAGAACAAAAATATCTGGGCCCAGGGGTCTTTTCTGTAACTGATACTCCAAACACTGAACATGCATGGAGATAACCTAGAACCCCTGCACAGACATAGCCCATGGCATCTCAGTGACCAAGTGGGTTCCTTAGTAAAGGGAACAGGGGATGTCTCTGAAATGAACTTAGTGGCTGGCATTTTGATCAAGTTGCCCTGAGGGAGGAACAGCCTTACCAGGCCACAGAGGGAGACAATATAGCCAGTGCTGATGAGACCTGATAGGCTAGGTTCAGATAGAAGGGGAGGAGGACTCACTAGCACAGGAGACAACTTCCTGAACAGAACACCATCAGTACAGGATATAAGAGCAACAATAAATAAATGGGACCTTATGAAAATGAAAACTTCTGCAAAGCAAAGGACACTGTTGTCAGAACAAAACGGCAGCCTACAGATTGGGATGGGATCTTCACCAACCCTACATCTGACAGAGGGCTAATATCCAGAATATATAAAAAACTAAAGAAGTTAAAAGATAATAACTCAAGCAATCCAATTAAAAAATGGGGTATGGAGCTAAGCAGAGAATTCTCTGTAGAAGAATATAGAATGTCAGAGAAATACCTAAAGAAATGCTCAACATCCTTATCCATCAGAGAGATGCAAATCAAAACAACCCTGAGATTTCACCTTACAGCCATCAGAATGGCTAAGATCAAAAACTCAAGTGACAACACATGCTGGAGAGGTTGTGGAGAAAGGAGAACCCTCCTCCATTGCTGGTGGGAATGTACACTTGTACAACCATTTTGGCAATCAATCTGGCACTTTCTCAGACAACCAGGAATATTGCTTCCTCAAGACCCAGCTATACCACTGCTAGGCATATATCCAAAAGATGCTCAAGTATACAACAATGACATTTATTCAACCCTGTTTTAAGCAGCTTTATTTGTAATAGCCAGAACCCTGAAACAATCCACATGCCCATCAATGGAGGAATGGATACAGAAATTGTGGTACTTTTACACAATGGAATAGTACTCAGCAATTAAAAACAAGGAAATCATGAAATTTGCAGGCAAATGGTGGGATCTAGAAAAAATCATCCTGAGTGAGCAGAAAGACACACATGGAATATACTCACTTATAAGTTACTTGACCTATAAGATAGGATAAACATACTAAAATCTATACATCTAAAGAGGATAAACAAGAAAGAGGACCAGGAGTAAGATGATCAGTCCTTACCTAAGAAGACAAAGGGGATCAACATTGGAAGTAGGAGAAACAAGTAACAGGACAAAAGCCTACTAAAGAGGGCATCTGAAAGACTCTACCAACCAATGTATCAAAGCTGATGCTGAGACTAATAACCAAAACTTCAGTGGAGTGCAGGGAATCATATGAAAGAAGGAGTTAGTATGATCTAGAGGAGACAGGAGTTCCACAAGGACCAAATACATCAGGGCACATGGAGTCTTCTATGAGACTGTTTCTCCAATAAAGGACCATTCATGGATATAGCCTAAAACCCCTGCTCTGATGTAGCCCATGGTATCTCAGTATCCAAGTTGGTTCCCTAGTATGGGGGACAAGGATTATTTCTGACGTGAACTCAGTGACTGGCTCATTGATCTTCCCCTCCCCCCTGAGGGAGGAGCAGCCTTGGTAGGCCACAGAAAAGGACATTGCAGCCAGTCCTGAAGATACCTGATAGGCTAGAGTCAGATGGAAGGGGAGGAGGTAATCCCCTATCAGTGGACTTGGAAGAGGGCTGGGAGGAGATGAAGGGGTAGGGTGGGATTGGGAGGGAAATAGGGAGAGGGCTATTGCTGGGATACAAGTGAATGACCTGTGATTAAAATAAAATAAAATAAAATAAAATAAAATAAAATAAAATAAAATAAAATAAATAAAAAAGGGGAGGAGGACCACCCCTATCAGTGGACTGAAGAGGGTCAAGGGAGGAGAGAGGGAAGGATTGTAACATAGGGAGGGGCTGAGGGTGGGGGTTACAGCTGTGATATAAAGTGAATAAATTGTAATTAATAAAAATAAATTGAGAAAAATTATTATAAAGATGAAGTTATATAATAATATTCTTTGGGTCCAGAATTCTTGGTTCTGTTGCCCTCCTTGTGGAGCTCCTGTCTTCTCCAGGCCTTACTATTTCCCACCACTTTCATAAGATTCCCTGCACTCTGCCCAAAGTTTGGCTATGAGTCTCAGCATCTGCCTATATAACCTGGAGGGTAGAGTCTTTCAGAGGCCCTCTGTGGTAGACTCTTGTCCTGTTTCCTGTTTTCTCCCTCCTCCAGTGTCCATACTCTTTGCCTTTCTGAATGGAGATTGAACATCTATGTCAGAGTCTTCCTTCTTGATTAGCTGCCTTAGGCGTACAGATTTAGTACATTTATCTTATATTATATCCTATATTATATGTCTAATATCCATATACCCTGTGTGTCTTTCTCCTGGGATACCTCACTCAGAATGATCTTTTCCAGTTCCCACCATTTACCTGCAAATCAGGCTCTAAAAGCAACAATCCAAAGCCCTCTTCTGGCCTCTGCAGGCACAAGACTTTCATATGGCACACAGACAAACACTTAGGCAAAATACCTACACAAATAAAATAAAATAAAATAAATCTATTTTTAAAACTATAGCTTTCTTTATTTGCTTTTGTCAGAGTATTTGACTACAGCAATAGGAAAAGTAACAAAGACAGAGGATGAGCCCTATTTCTTCCAACATAATTCATCTTTGATTTTGTCATATTCTTTATTTTATTGCATATTTTGGGGGAAATTTCTCAAATGTGGTAATATTTTAATTGCATTTCTATATTATTTATGTTTCTGTACTTAGTGATGGAACAATTCCCTCTATAAAGGGACCTCTCTCCTTTATTGATAGTTTTTCATCATTTTCTGCTTTTCATTGTTGGCAAAAAAAAATTTTCAGTGCTTTAACTTACAGTGGGAAAGACATCTGAATAGCATTAGGGCAGACTGAATAAGAGTGTTGCCTCTGGACACAAGTAGCTCTACACTTCCTAGGTGTCTATCCTTCCTCAAATCCCTCTTACTTCTGTAAACCTTAGTGGAGTGAGTATTCAAATAGTGTAATGGGTCTTAGGACAATTTGTGAGGACTAGCTGAAATAATGTGTATTAATTTTTGGTGTATGATATTTATTTTAAAATTTGAAGAATCTGAATAAAAAAGAAGCATAAGAATTGCTCTAATGGTATGACTTACATTATTATTAAAAATGTCCCTCAAAATAAAACAGCTAAGATGCAGTTAGGACATAATGCTCATTTTATATCTTCCAATCCATATTTAAACAATCTAACTATATGTTTCATCTTGGTGGTAAAGGTGATATTTATTCCATGTTTCTGTTCTTTATTTAAAAAACATAAATAAATAAATTTCTGGGATGTAAGATTTGAGACTGGTACCTACTTTGAGGAATACAATGAAAGTCAGGTAACTACCACTCTTCTAGTTTCCTGTATATAGTTCAATGTCTAAGAGGTACTCAATTTGTTAGTTTAAAATCAAACTGATTTTACAAAACAAGTCAGGGAAGATTTAATTTGAGTAAGCATCTGTTCCTCCCTGCTAGTATTCACATTCCAGTTTACAAGCATTTCCATTTTATCAGGTGATATTTTGATCCCATAAATTATATTTGATAAAAGCTTGATATCTGTTTTGAAAATCTCAGTGAATATCCTGTTATTGTTAGATAATTATTTCAGAGACAGCTATTTATAAAAAGGGATCTAAAAGTAGTCACTGAGAGAGTTCTTCCATTAACATTCTTGTAACTTTTCAACCATTCTTTATGAACACCAATTTATTTTTTGGAGAGAATCTTTTTATATAGCACTGTAAGTGCTGGAACTCACTATGTATGTAGACCAGGTTGGCCTTGAATTCATAGCCACCTACTCCTGCTCCTTTAGTACTGGGATTGAAAGCATACACACTTGTCTGGATGAAAACCTAATTTGTAAACTAGAAATGTCTGTGAGATTGAGAAAGTGACAGTTTTCCGCGTTCCGAAACATTACCTGCTGCCTTTCATCATAGCAAAATCTTATAATCTAGATACTTCAACATATAAGCTAAAGTACAAAATGACAACAAAGAGCTTCATTTGGGTAAGAATATGCATGTCTTCTCTTTCTTTGATGCTATAATTGGTATGTACTAACTTTTTCTCTCTTCATTATATATATATGTATTTATTTGTGAGATATTACAATATGAGAAACTTAGAGCACACAATCAGAGCTTCTTTCCCATTATCTAAATGACATGTGAGACTAGTTTGAATTGCTCTACTACCTACTAAAATAGCAGTCATCAGAAGAAATAATCATTAAAATATATAGAGAATAACATATAAGTTCATTTTATGTTGTAAATTAAAGACTAAATTTATTTAAAATTATATTCTGATATCTTTTAAGCATGATATTTTCAATTTATTATTTTAATATTAGACATCTTTTACTGTGAAATGAAAATAGAGTTTTGATAAATCGAGTTCGCTGAGCAGGAGACTACTTCAAAGGAGATACATTGACAGATATTTTAATAATATATTACCTGGGAAATCATATTATATTTCAAATGACAAATGTGGGTCTATCTCCTATGAAAATTAATAGTTTATTTTTTGACAGTTGATGAATCCCTTCATTAAATTGAAATGCATTCACACAAAACAATAAATTAAAGTTAAAGATGTCTTAAATTTATAGCATAGCGTAATATGACATACCTATAATAAAAGAGTGAGAAGACACATTGCTCTTTGATACTTCTGTAATCTTGTCTATTAAAAATATTCTTTCTTTCTTTTATTTTTTAAAGATACCTCCATATTTTAACAGAGAATATATATATATAAAATGTGGCACCATTTCCTTACTAACACTAGCCACTACATGACAAGAAGTTTCATTGAATTCTTATGATGAGACATATATGTGTTCATTTGAAGAAAGATGGACCTTTTCTTTTCAGCTGTTGCAGGATTAGCTGCATGAGGTCTTGTCCTGTGGATACTACTTCCTTTATTGCAATTAGTATCAGACTTTTTTCCAGATTTCTCATCTCTGTGAGTATAAGACTTGGCTCCAGTATTAATTTTTTTTAAGCTTTTTCCTATTTAAACATTTCATTTTATTTATTTATTTTTGTCTTGCTTGCTCTTTGTCAGTATACAGCTCTATAATAAGGGTGCCTATTAATATTCAAACAACAGAGTCAATATTAGGTTGTCTTGTAATCTCTGCATAAAAAATTAGTTCATTATTTTCTAATTTATTTTCATGCAAATTATTAAGACAATGACATAAAGGAGTCACATTCTTGGCTAAAATATCACAAGAATGGTCTCTAGCCCAGTTGCCAATAATGTTTTACACTGAAACCTCTTGAGAAGGGCTACAATAGTCCACATTGCTCCCAGCACTACTGTCTCGTTTAGTATGACCTGTTAACCTCCACTTATAGATTTCAACTGCTTTTCTAGTCCAAAGTCCCAAAATCTTTCATATTCTCACTACAAGCAGTATGCTCAAGTGTGTCACAGCAAAACCCCAGTGCCTAATGCCAAGTTATATCTTAGTTACTTCTATCTTTGTGAAAAGAAACCATGAATAAAGTAACTTATAAAAATAAAGCATTTAATCTGGAGCAGTTTCAGAGGATGAGCCCATGACCATCATGGCAGTGAGCATGGCAGCAGGGAGGCAGGCATGGTGACAAAACAGATACTGGAAGCGTCTGTGTTGATCTGCAATTTGGAGACAGAGAGTAGGTGACTATGTCTAGTATGGGGTTTTGAAACAGTAGAGTCAACTCCTAATGACACACTTCCACTGACAAGGCCACACCCCCTAATCCTTCCTAATCCGTTCTACCAACTGTAGATAAAACATCCAAATATTTGGGCTTATGGGGCATTCTCATTCAAAAAACCACCATAAACACACTACCTAAAACACAAGAATATGTGCTACATAGAGTATCTAGATGAAAATTGTCATGTAAAAAAATCAAAAAATATAGAAGATGGTTTAACAGAAGGTAAAGGATAGAGAATGATGTTAATTTATGTTCCAAGTTCCTTGTTAGTGAAGAGGAGAAGTTTTCCTGGGGTATTCTCAAAAACAGTTTAGTTATCTTTCGCTTCTCACAAACTTGTTTGGATAAATGATTCAAGCAGTCAAAATATCTTCAGTCACTTTCTGTCAAACTTTTATTCTTTTGTTACTGCAAAAACTTGTGCATGTGTGTGTGTACACACAATATTATAATCCCATTGTTTTCTTACTCTGCCTCAATTATTCTCCCAAGAAGGAAGATTTTCCTGTGTTCTCATACGACAAACTTGTCAGACAGGAAGAGGTGATGGCTGTATGCCCATGTCTTCACTGTTCATTTCATATTGTTTCACCTCTTCTTGAAAACACAGTAAAATCCAAATGGCCTCAAAACATGTACACTATCATGCTAAATTTTCATTGAACACACTACATGTATATTTGTTTAGACAGGTGTCATGAGAAAGCTTGTGTATCTTGCCTACTTTAATGAGTAGCTCATTTGCCATATCTCCATTTGTTGACATTGGTTAAATATTACATGAAATATATTGAATGTGAGTTACTAGCCAAAGTTCAGGGAAATGCTATATACTCTAGAGACGAGCTGTGCTTAACATTGACTATGTACTTTTTTCTGTTCTTTTTATGTTATGTATAATCATTGCTAAATATTTAAAAAAAACAGACTGTGTGCTTAATAATAGAATTAATGGGTCACTTTAACCAGATATAAATAATATGCAAGCTTGTTATGCAAGCTAAGCTGTGAACATTTAAAAGCCAGTTTTTGTATTTAACTTTATATAATCTTCATCAGTATAAACTCTCCATTTAGCAAACTCTCAGCAATTCTTCACTGAATTAATAAAATGAGTAACTTATTATTCAGTGCTTTACAAATCTTGGAAAATATGTCACACAAGGAGAGGCATACATATGTCACTGTTTTGAAAGTGTTTTAGATTTTTTAGACCTGCAGAGGTTAGCAGCCTTTCCTAACAGAAAAATAAGGGAAAGCTAGATGTGAATGCTCATAGTATACCCATCAGGATGTGCATCATTCACCTAGTGGTTGGCCTAATGCCTATTTATTGATCCATGACTAAAGAGTCCCTAAAATGTGAAACTTGTTTATGTTAACTAACACCTTTAGGACTCTTGTTTGACCTATGTCCTTTTTATGGGATCCTGACTTTGTGTTTATTGTGGTGTCCTGGAAAAAAAAAAACTAGCATATGACAACCTCTTATTCACCAAACAGAGGCAAAAATTCAATATATCATCATAAGAAAAAATAAGTTAAAAGAATTTGATATAAAGTTTCTGGGCAAGGAGGACTTTGTGAATTGGGGTAGACAGTCTTTCATTTTGGTCACATGAGATAGAAATAAAGACTCAATCAGAAAGAGGCATGTGATAAATATACCAGTGTATTCAAGAATATGGATAATTTTAAGTTCTAAAGCAAGTATGAAAAAAAAAAAGAAAAGAAATAGCCAATTTTAAGGTAACATTATAAAATTGGTAATCACCCAGTGTGCTGGATAGGGAACAATTACTATGCTTGTATCACCACCTACCAGCTTGACCCATTTGGGTGTGTGTAGATTGGAAGAAGCATATACGTAATGACATACCCATTCTTGTGGTATGAGAAACTTATACTTGTATCTAAAATGGGTGTGAAGGCAACCTGAGATTACAATAATTTACTGTATTCACCTCCCTCATTTTTGCTTTTATGAGATGTTTAACATGTTATTCTTGATGACTGAGCTGTTAAGCAATGACCAGTATATGTAATTATCTCATCACTACTGTCATCACAACATCATCATGTTTTTCATAAAAATTTGGGGGTTTATCTTGAGCTTGAGCAAAATATGAATGCAAATAATCCCAGCATATTTATAAAACAATATTAAATTAAATTACTCTACCATGATTTAAAACTGGTTATCACTATATTGCAAAGCATGTTTGTAAGTAAAGCAATCTTCTAAGTATTTAGTCATTAGGAAGGAAAACAATTGTTACTACATTTTGAAAGATGTGATTCTCTATCTCCTTTTTTCATGGCACTATCCATCACTACAGTGAACTAGACCATTAGTCGTGCTTAATACTTTAGACTTGATCCATTTACCGAATCAAGTATTAGCATTTGGGACTTCGCAAACACATGTGCAGAGTTTAGATAACCAATCTTTCAAAATTCAAACTCAATGTCTAAATCCTGTCTTATTAAACTCCAGATGAACAGACCTCTGAATATTCTCCTTTACTATTCTTTTCCATTTCACTTCAAGTGGCCCACAGTGTTCTAATGGTATCCCACAGCAAAGAAAATGCTATGAACAGTACTCTGCCTCTGGAAAAATGTTTTCTACTACAGGAGATTGAACATGGGACCATACAAAACTAGGCAAGTGCACTGCTATTGAGTTACAAGCCCAGCCTTCTTTTTATTTTATTTTTTTTTTAATTTTGTAACAAGGTGTCACTGAGTTTTCTAGGCAGGCCTTGAATTTGTGATCCTTCTATATCAATCTCTAAAGTAGCTGAGATTGCAGTCCTGTACACCATCGGCCCAACTAAGACTTTGAAGAGATTTCAAATTAAAGTTATTAAAAATAGCATGTGAGAATTGTTAGAATTAATTTTAAACATATATACCTAAATTATACCAAATTTTGTTCATAGTAGCATATGAATAACCATATTTATTCCATTACTTTGGGATACATTAATAAGCATATAAAAATAATTCTGTCAAGAACTAATCTTAAAGCAGTATCTCATTAAGTTGACCATGCTAATAATTTTGCTAAAACAGGGAGAGGGGTTTGTTATACCTTGGAAGTTGTTCATTTAATTACTCAATTCAAACACTGTAATAATGAACAGCAAAGAATGGAAGGCAGAAAGAGATAGTAACTAAAGAATGTACATCTAGGAATCATGTACTCAGAGACATTCCAGATTGAATAGTTAAGCATGTACAAAAACACATTCTGATTTGGAGTTAATTTTGTAACCAGCCACATTGCTGATGGTGTTTATCAGCTGAAGTAGTTCTCTGGTGGAATTTTTGGGGCCATTCATGTATACTATCATATCATCTTCAAATAATAATACTTTGACTACTTTCTTTCTGATTTGTATCCACTTGATTTCCTTTAATTTTCTTATTGCTCTAGCTAGGACTTCCAGTACTATGTTGAATAGATACATAGAGAGTGGGCAGCCTTGCCTTGTCCTTGATTTCAGTGGGACTGATTTAAGTTTCTCTCTATTTTCTTTGTTTTTGACTATAGGCTTGCTGTATATTTGTCTTTACTATGTTTAAGCATGTGCCTTGTATTCCTGAACTCCCCAAGACTTTAAATATGAATGGGTGTTGGATTTTGTCAACTGCTTTTTCAACATCTAAGGAGGAGATAGTGTGGTTTTTCTCCTGCATTTTATTTATACAGTGGATTACATTGATGGATTTCCATTAATGGATTACCTCTGCATGCTGGGGATGAAACCAACTTGGTTATGGTGTGTGATATTTTTTATGTATTCTTAGATTCAATTTGCAAGTATTTTATTAAGTACTTTTGCATCAATGTTCATAAGAGAGATAGGTCTGAAGTTCTCTTTTTTGGTTGTGTCTTTGTGTGGTTTACATATCAAGGTGACTGTGGCTTCATAGAATGAGTTTGGTAATATTCCTTCTGTTTCTATTTTGTGGAATAGTTTGGAGAGATTTAGAGTTAGAAGATTTAGAGTTAGATCTTCTTTGAAGGCCTGGTAGAAATCTGTGCTGAAACCATAAGGCCCTAGACTTTTTTTTTGGCGGGGGGGGGCACTTTTGATGGCTGCTTCTATTTGCTTGGGGGATATAGGACTATTTAGCCTATTTGCCTGATCTTGATTTAATTTTGGTAAATGGAATCTATCAGGAAAATTGTCTATATCATGGAGATTTTCAAATTTGTGGCATATAGGCATTCTTATTAAGACCTAATGATTTCACTCAAGATGATCTTTTCTAGATCCCACCATTTGCCTGCAAATTTCATGATTTCCTCCTTTTTGATTGCTGAGTAGTATTCCATTGTGTAAAAATACCGCAATTTCTGTACCCATTCCTCCGTTGATGGACATCAGGGTTGTTTCCAGGTTCTGGCTATTACAAATAAAGCTGCTATAAACATGGTTGAGCAAATATCCCTTTTGTGTACTTGAGCAAACTTTGGGTATATACCTAGCAGTGGTATAGCTGGGTCTTGAGGAAGCACTATTCCTAATTGTCTTAGAAAGTGCCAGATGGATTTCCAGAGTGGTTGTACCAGTTTACATTCCCACCAGCAGTGGAGGAGGGTTCCCCTTTCTCCCAGAAGGAGAAAGACAAACACGGTATATACTCACTTATATAGACCTATAAGATATAATAAACATAATGAAATCTATACACCTAAAAAAGATAATCAAGAGAGCGGACATGGGGTAAGATTATCACTCCTCGTTTTGAAAGACAGATGGGATACGCATTGAACATTGACAGGAGTTTACTGAGCGCATTGGAAAGACTCTAACTAGCAGTGTTTTCAAAGCAAAGACTCATGACCAAACCTCTGGCAGAGTACAGGGAATCATAAGAAAGAAGAGGAGTTAGACTGATGAGGAAAGGATAGGAGTTCCACAAGGACCAAAGATATCTGGGCACAGGGTCTTTTCTGAGACTGACATGCAACCAAGGACCATGTATGAATGTAACCCAGAACCTCTGCTCAGATGTAGCCTGTGGTAGCTCAGTAACCAATTGGTTTCCCATAGTGAGGGGAACAAGGACTATTTCTAACAGGAACTCAATGGCTGGCTCTTTGGCCTCCCCACCCCCCAAGGGAGGAGCAGTCCTGTTAGGCCACAGAGGAGAGCTTTGCAGCCAGTCCTGAAGATACCTGATAAAACAGGATCAGATGAATGGGGAAGAGGTCCCCCCTATCAGTGGACTTGGCAAGGTGCACGGTGGAGATGAGGGAGGGAGGGAGGGACTGGGAGGGAATGAGGGATCAGGACACGGCTGGGATACAGAGTTAATAAAATGCAACTGATAAGAAAAAAATAAAATACAAAAAAAAAAAAAAGAAAGATACAAAACCTAAAAAAAAAAAAAAAGACCTAATGATTGTTTGGATTTCCTCAGTGTCTGTCCTTATGTCCCCATTTTTGTTTCTGATTTTGCTGATTTGGATAGTTTCTCTCTGTCTCTTAGTTTGGTTAAGGTTTTGTCTGTCTTGTTGATTTTCTCAAACAACCACCCCTTGTTCTCATTGTTTTGTTTTGTTTTTTGAATTGTTTTTTTTTTTGTTTTTTTTTTTAACTCATTGATTTCAGCTCTGAGTTTGATTATCTCCAACTGTCTACTTCTCTTGGGAATGTCTGTTTCCTTTTTTTCTCGGGATTTTAGGTGTGCTGTTAAGTTGCTTGTATGTGATGTCTCAAACTTCTTTCTGAAAGCATTTAGTGCTATGAACTTTTCTCTTAGCACTGTTTTCATTGTCTCCCATAAGTTTGGGTATTGTACCTGCATTTTCATTGAACTTTAGGAAGTCTTTAATTTCTTTTTTTGGGACTTCCCTGACCAAGCTGTCATAGAGTAGAGTTTTTTAGTTTCCAAATGTATGTAGGCTTTTTGTTATTTTTGTTGTTTTTGAGGTCTACTTTTAGACTATGGTGGTTCTATAGGATACAAGGTATTATTGTGATCTTCTTGTATCTGTTGAGGATTTCTCTGTGTCATACTATATGCTCAATTTCTGAAAAAGATTCATGAGGTGCTGAAAAGAAGGTATACTCTTTTGAGTTTGGGTGAAAAGTTCTGTAGATGTCTATTAGACTCATTTGATTTAGGACCTCTGTAACTGTCATTGTTTCCCTATTTAGGTTCTGTCTAGATGATGTGTCATTTGGTAGGATTGCAGTGTTGATGTCTCCCACTATTAAACTTTTGGGATCGATGTCTGATTTAAGCTTTCTTAATGTGTCATTTACAAATGTGGGTGCTCTTGTATTTGGGGCCTAGATGTTCAGCATTGTGATGCCCTCCTGGTGGTTTTTTCCTTTGATGAGAGTGTAGTGTCCCTCCTCATCTTTTTTGATTACTTTAGGGTGAAAGTCTATTTTATTAGGTATAAGGATAGCTACTCAATCTTGTTTTCTGGGTCCATTTGCTTGAAAAAAAACTTTTTCCAGTCCTTTACTCTGAGGTAGTGTTTATCTTTGTTGCAGAGATGTGTTTCTGGATGTAGCAGAATGTTGTATCCTGTTTCTGCAACCATTCTGTTAGTCTGTGTCTTTATATTGAGAGCTGATTCCATTGATGTTGATAAATAATAATGACCAATAAATGTTAGTTCCTTTTATTGTGTGGTTGGTGGTGTTACTGTGTTTCTATGCTTGTTTTCTTTTTATTCTTTGTTGTGAAGTTACATATATCCTGTGTTTTCTTGGTTATAGTTGATTTCATTGGATTGGAGTTTTCCTTTTAATATCTTCTGTAGGGCTGGGTAGCTGTGTAGGTATGGTTTAAGTTTAGTTTTTATGGAATATTTTGTTTTCTCCATCTGTATTGATTGAAAGCTTTTCTGGGTATAATATTCTGGTTAGGATCTGTGGTCTCTTAGAGTCTGCATGACATCTAACCTGGACTTTATGGCTTTCATAGTTTCTGTTGAGAAGTGTGATATCTACCATTATATGTTACTTGGCCTTTTTTCCCTTGCTGCTTTTAATATTTTTTCTTTGATCTGTAGATTTTTGTTTTGACTATTTTGTGACATGAAGAGTTTCTTTTCTGGTCAGGTATATTTGGTCTTCTCTAAGGCACTTGTGTGTTTATGGATATCTCTTTCTTTAAATTGAAAAAAAAATTCTTCTGTGATTTTCTTGACAATATTTTCTGGACCTTTGAGCCTGGAGTCTTCTTTTTGATCTATTCCTATTATACTTAGGTATTTTCTTTTCATGGTGTCTTTGATTTCTTGGATGTTTTGGTTTTGGAACTTTCTGATTTTACTTTTTTCTTTGAGATATGTATCAATTTCTGCAATTGTATCTTCAGTGCCTGAGATTCTTCCTTCCATCTCTTGTATCATGTTGATTATGCTTACCTTTGTGGTTCCTGATCTTTTCTCTAAGGTCTCCAGCTCTAGGGTTTTCTCTGTTTGTGTTTTCTTTATTGATTCTAATTCTGTTTTCATATCTTGCACCATTTCCTTCATCTGTTTGAATGTGGATTCCTGTCTTTCCATGATGAACTCCATTTTTTTTTTGTTCATTTCCTCTCTATATGCTACTACTTGTGCCTTTGCATGTGGCTCTATTTGTTTGGCTATATTTGTCTATATTTTTTTGAGAGCTTTGTTTTTTTTTCCTCTTTATGTACCTCTAATAACTGGATAAGCATATGTTTGAAATCATTTTCCTGTGTTTCTGATGAATTAGCATATCCATTGATTTTTGGGATTGCTGGTGAAGCCATAATGTCCTGATCTTTGTTGGATGTGTTCTTATGCTGACCTATACCTATTTGCTTATCTCTAACTTACACTGTTTGTTCCTGGAGTCTGTACTTCAGACTAGGTCTGACTGTCTCTGATGTCTGAAGCATTCTTCAGGAAGAAGAAAGAGTTCAACTAGTTTGAGAGTGGGTGTTGGTTGTTTAGCTTTACCTAAGGGAGAAAGGTTGCAAGTCCATGTGCCAATGTGTGGGTGTGGGCATGGAACTGTGCCTTGAAGGACAAGTTGCTAGGTGTGTTAGAAAGTGTAGATGCTTGGAATAGTGGAGTGTAAGTGCAGGAAGTTTTGGTGGCCTTGTTCATGGGCACAGTTAACATGAGCAGGTGCCCTGAATACCTTAGTGGCCTACAGGCCTATTGTACTGTACTCCTTGTATTTAGATCTGTCTAGGCTCTAGGAATTGTTTGCCTGGACTCCACTGGTAGGTCCACAGAACAGGGGCTTCAATGTTTAGAATGCTGTCCAAAGGGTGCCGAAGTTGCCCACAGTAGGTGTGTGGGTTGGAAGGATCCGATGTCTGGCTGCTAGAGGTTCCCCCTGTTCTCTACTCTCAGATTTGGGCCCAAAGGGTCAAATGAGAATGCAGAAGTTCCCTCAGCTCAGTGTTGCACACTGTTTTGCGGCTGGGCCTGGAGGCCTGTGCTTGGGGTAGCTGCCTCTGCTGTCTCAGTCACTGAGCATGGAGACTCCTGCTTGAGCTAGCACCCGCCTGCTCTGCTGCAGTTGCTTACCTGTGAGGCTAGTACAGCTTCCAGCCACAGCTGCAGACCTAGGCAGCCTGTACAGCTGCCCGTGGATCTGGGAGGCCCTTACTACTACTGCTTCTGCAATCTCAGTCACCAAGCATGGAGGCTAATGTTTGGGGCAAAAGCTGCCTTCTCTGCCAAGCAGGGAGGCTCATGTTTGGGGCAAGAAGAAATGCAGGGGGATTGAATGTTTGCCACTCTCAGTCCCTGGAGATGTCCATGGGTGACTTGGATCCAAATGGTCCCAACTCACTGTTCCTCTTACCCAAGAAAAATTAATGTCAGTGTTTTGGTTTCAGCTGCCCCTCCACTCACTAATTTTGGAGTTTCTGATTCTGTGCCCCTTAGATAGGGTGCACTTTGCTCACTACCATCTTGGAGTCCCCCGCCCTCCCCCCATATTTCTATTTCCCCCTTCTTTCATAAGATTCCCTGCGCTCTGCCCAAAGTTTGTCTATGCGTCTCAGCATCTGCTTCAATACCCTGCTGTGTAGAGTCTTTCAGAAGCCCTCTGTGTTAGGCTCCTGTCCTGTTCCCTGTTTAAAAATTCCTATTTCCAGAATCAAATTATAGCAAAAAGGCAGTAGCGTCCATCTCCCAACTTCTCCCTCTAAATTGTTTGCCTGTATTCTTTTATAGCTATTGTACAAATAAATAAATAAATAAATGAATAAATGAGTAATAAATACATAAAAATAAAAGGTTCAGTCCTACAAGAGGCTTATGGCTGATAGGTGATAGGGAAAAGAATTAACAAAACATCCATGAGCTGAAATAGGAACAGGGAACTTCAGATGCCTTTCTTTTCTATCTTATTCCAACAGTAAGGTCACACTTGCAGCTTGTTTCTCAGTGGTTCACATATGAATCAGCCCAACCTTATAGTTTCCCAACAACACTATCCCTATAGTCCCTAGAGATTAGTTCTATGTAATATATATATATATATATATATATATATATATATATATATATATATACGGTTTGCTAGCGTAAATTCTTCCAGACTAGAGGGAACAAAAGTGTATTTAAAGTGACACAGATAGAAATGTTACCAGTGGTTGTTTCTTCTCTTCTGCACCTAGGGATTTTGGTTAAAAGACTCGGGTTCTAAGTTCTCACAGGAGAGTTATTATGAACTTAACATCCAGACTTTCCTAGGCAATTCTAAGTGGTTGTGTTTTTCATTAGCCTTCATCCAGGACTTTACAAGGCTGGCAAATAATATTCATTCAGGAGTCTGGATTGTAATGTAGACACCTCTTTCAACTCCTTACCCTGAATCCAGAGACCAGATTAAGCCTCTAGATAACTTGCTTGTCTTGGTGGGAGTATAGAACCCAGCAGCATTCAATCAATTTTTGGTTCTACAAGAAACAATCTGGCTTATTTTATGTTCTTCAAATCTGTCCATTTTCCTGAAAATAGCCTAATTCATTCTTTATGGTTGAGTAAAATCCCATTTCCTCTATACACCATATTTTTATTCATTTATCTCCTGATTGGCATCTGGATTGATTCTATAACTTAGTTATTGTAAATAAGACTACTATAAATTCTGATAATCAGGTATCTCTAATTTATTATTAGAAAAGTGAGTATATATATATATATATATATATATATATATATATATATATA
>NW_026589137.1:3471706-3500323 GCF_907164565.1 Psammomys obesus
TATATATATATATATATATATATATATATATATATATATATAATGTGTTTTGATCAAATCCATCACCACTCTTCCTCTCCAGCTTCTACTGTATCACTCTCCACCATTAATTATCTCCTCTCAACTTCAAATACTCTTTTTATGTGAGCCAGGTGTGGTGGTATATGCCTTTAAATATTTAAGATCTATTCTTATTTGTTTGTCTGTTGTACAAAGATGTGGTGTGGAGTGTGCAAGATTCCCAGAATACGTAGAACCAGGCAGTTGTGACCCACCTGACAAGTGTTGGGAACTGAACCTAAGTCCACTACAAGAATGGTATGTCTTATTAGTGGCTAAGCCAACTGTTCAGGACCCATGTACTTGTTTTTAGACCCACTATGTCGACTTAATGCTGTCAGTATGTATATGATTATGGGATCATTCAGTGGTGCATAAGCATATTACCAGTGGCTTTTATCATTTAAGAATGCTAGACCTGGAGGGAACAAGAGCTCCACAAGGAGAGCAACATAACCAAAAAAATCTGAGCCCAGAGGTCTTTCCTGAGACTGATACTCCAATCAAGGACCATTTATGGATATAACCTAGAACACTAGCACAGAAATATCCCATGGCAGCTCAGTGTCCAAAAGGGTTTCCCAGTAATAGGAACAGGGACTGTCTCTGACATGTAATCAGGGGCTGGCTCTTAGAGCACCTCCACATGAAGGGGGGAGCAGCCTTACCAGTCCACAGAGGAAGACAATGAAACCAGTCCTGATGAGACCTGATAGACTAAGGTCAGATGGAAGGGGAAGAGGACCTCCCATATCATTGGACTGGTGGAGGGGCATAGGAGAGGAAGAGGGAGGAAGGGTGGGATTGTGAGTGGATGGAGGGGGGATACACATGGGATACAAATTGAATAAATTGTAATTAATAAAAATAAATAAAATTTAAAAGAAGAAAGTTAATTCACCCTCTCCCAGCAGCCATCAACTTCCAATAGAGTATCAGCCTTCATCAGATAAGTTGTTTTTTTTTTTTTCAGTAGATAGCTATTAATACAGAGACTCACAAATACAGAAACTGACAACTTCACAAGTGAGCAAAGCAGAAAGAATAAGAGACCTTGGAACACTAAATGGGATATCTTTAGCACATCTCCTACCATCAATGTTTTCGGATCATTGTGAAAGAGAGGAGACAAAAGTGTAAGAGGAAATATCAGTTTTTAATCTTTATCATAAGCTTATGCGAAAAAGCAATGGTATGGATAGAACATTTATTTGTCACTTCCTTTGTATCTAGTTTTGGTTGATTTTGTTTGAGAATAATCCACAATGATGGGACTAACACCTTCCACAATAATTTAGAAGCTGTATTTTTTTTCCCTGAATCTTCTTCAGCAGTTCTTGATTTTTTTAAAGTATATACTTTTGAAAAATTCTGGGTTAAAAATATTTAGCTAAGTGAAAACAAAATTCTTAAAAAAAATAAATAACATTTCTTTAAGTGTTTCTCTGCCATTCTCTATTCCTCTATAAAGAATTCTCTGTTTAGTTCTGTTTCCTATTTTTAATTGGATTACATGATTTGCTGTTTAACTTCTTTAGTTCTTTATATATACTGGATATTAGCCCTCTGTCAGATAAAGGGTTGGTGAAGATTCTTTCCCAATCTGTAGGCATTCGTTTTGTTCTGAAGACAGTATCCTTTGCTTTACAGAAGCTTTTCAGTTTTATGAGGTCCATTTATTGATTGTTGTTCTTAGAGCATGTGCTGTTGGTGTTCTGTTCAGGAAGTTGTCTCCTGTGACAATGAGTTCTCGGCTCATCCCCACTTTTTCTTCTAAGCAGTTTAGTGTGTCTGGTTTTATGTTGAGGTCTTTGATCCACTTGGACTTCAGTTTTGTGCAGGGTGATAAGTATGGATCTATTTGCATTTTTCTACATGTAGACATCCAGTTAGACCAGCACCATTTGATGAAGGTGCTGTCTTTTTTCCATTGAATGGTTTTAAAATATTTGTCAAAAATCAGGTGTCCATAAGTGTGTGGATTTATTTTTATATCTTCTTTTTGATTCCATTGATCCACTTGTCTGTTTCTATGCCAGTACCATGCAGTTTTTAGTATTGTTGCTCTGTAGTACAGCTTGAGATCAGGAATGGAGATACCTCCTGAAGATCTTTCACTGTAGAGTATTGCTTTAGCAATTCTGGGTTTCTTGTTATTTCTGGGTCCTCTATGAGACTGTTTCTCCAACCAATGACTATGTATTGATATAACCTGGAACCCCTGCTCTGACAGATGTAGCCCATTATAACTCAGTAACCAAGTGGATTACCCAAGTAAGGGGAACAAGAACTATTTCTGACATGAACTCAATGACTGGCTCCTTTACCTCCCCCCACCCCCCCGAGGGAGGAATAGCCTTGCTAGGTCACAGAGGAGGACAATGCATCCAGTCTTGAAGGTACCTGATAAGCTAGGGTCAAATGGAAGGGGAGGAGAACCGCCCCTAGCAAACGACTTGGAAAGGAACAGGGAGGAGATGAGGGAGGAAGGGTGGGATTGGGAGGGAATGAGAGTGGAACTACGGCTGGGATATAAAGTAAATATCCTGTGATTAATATTAAAAAAATAAAAATTAAGAAAAAAAACAAATAAAAGAGACAGCCTTATATTCTAGAAATTAAAAGACTCATAGGAATCTTCTATGAACAGTTATATATTGGAGAATCTAGAAAAAATAATACATGTTGACACAAATAAGTTTTCAAGACTGAGTCGAGAAAACTATAACACTTGAATCAAATAATAAAATATTAGGAGAGTAAATATATAAAAAATATCTTCCCAGAAAAGAAATTCCCATGAAAAGATGGCTTCATGACTGAATCCTAGAAAATATCTAAAGAAGAATTTATAGCAACCATTCTTTTTTTTGTATTTAAAAAATTAACACATCTTGATCATGTTTCCCTAATTTCTCTTAGACTTCCCCTCCTCTCTACACACCCAACTATATTTACCTGCTCTCTTTTAAAATTATATAGAATCATCAGTTTCTGCAGTAACCCCTAAGGCCAGATTTTTTTTTTTTTTTTTTTTTTTTTTTACTCTTTTGGTCTCCTTTTTTGAACTCCTGTTCCTTCAAGATCTTTGAGACTGATGAATCAACCAAGGACCATGCATGGAGAAGACAAGACTTCCTGCTCAGAAGTAGCCCATGGACAGCTCAGGCTCCATGTGTGTTCCCTACTAAGCAGATCAGGGGCTGTCTCTGACAAGGATTCAGTGGCTGGCTCTTTGACCACCACTCCCTGGTGAAATGGCCTTCCCAGGCCATAGAGAAAGGGAATTCTGACAGTCCTGATGAGAGCTGATGAGCTAGGATCAGATGGTAGGGGAGAAGGACCTTCCATATCAGTAGAATAGGAGAGGGACAAGGTGGGTGGCAAGAGATAGGGAAGGTAGGACTGGGAGGAAATGAGGGAGGGGCTACATACAACATACAAAGTGAATAAACTGTAATAAATAAAAAAAGATTGAAAAAATCTATAAGAGACACAAAAAATAGAACTTAATTGCTGAAGGAGCAAAGTAATATAATCAATATATACTCAGGATTTACAAACAATAGGCTTTATACTTTCATGCATTTTCTTCTAAAGAAACAATACATATGTTCAAAAGTTGCTCAAACATACAAGGACATTTGCTCAACTACGTTCATAGCAGCTTTATTCATACTAGCCAGAATCTGGAAATAACCCAGATGTCCTTCAACAGAAGAATTGATACAGAAATTATAGCACAAATGGAATACTGCTTAGCAATTAAAAACAAGGAAATCATGACATTTGCAGACAAATAGATGGAAATAGAAAAATATTACCCTGAGTGAAGTAAACCAAAAGCAGAAAGACAAACATGATAAAAGCCCACTTATAAGTGGATATTAGCCATAGAATATAGGATAAACATACTGAAATCTATAGTCCTGAAAAAGCTAAACAACAAAGAGGACCCTAGGGAAGATGCTTAATCCTCATTCAGAAGCGCAAACAGGAGAGATATAAGAAGTAGGAGAAGACAGGGAACAGAACGGAAGTCTACCACAGAGGGCCTCTGAAAGACTACCCAGCAGGAGTTCAAAGCATATCCTGAGACTCATAGCCAGACTTTGGGCAGAGTACAGGGAAACTTACGGAAGAAGGGGGAGATAGAAAGACCTGGAGGGGACAGGAGCTCCACAAGGAGACCAACAGAGCCAAAAATCTTGGCTCAGCGGAGCCTGCAGAGACCAATGAATCAACCAAAGACCATGCATGGAGAGCACCTAGACTCCTGCTCAGATGTAACACATGAGAAGCTCATTCTCCATGTGGATTCCCTAGTTAGGGGAGCAGGGGCATTCTCTGGCATGAATTTGGTTGGATGCTCTTTGATCGCTTCCCCCTGGGGAGGTGGCCTAAGTAGGCCACAGAGAAAGTGTATCCAGACAGACCTGATGAGACCTGATAGGCTAAGGTCAGATAGTAGAGGAGGAGCATCTCTTTCATCAGTGGATTAGGGGCAGGACACAGGGGAGAGAAGAGGGAGGAAGGGAGACTGGGAGGAGATGAGGGATTGGGCTACAGCTGGGATAAAAATTGAATAAATTATAATAAATAAGGATAATAAAGAAATTAATATATAGAAATTTATCCTTCCAACAAAAATGGAATTAAAAATAAAAAAGCCAAAGACCAATCACACACACACACACACGAACACACACAAATGCCCAGTGCCAAAACAAAGCTAAATGAGATTTTTAAAAAATGTATAAATTCATTGGCACAGGAGAAAACTTGCTGAACAGAACGTCAACAACACAGGCTCTAAGATCAACAATCAATAAATGGAACCTCACAAAACTGAAAAGCTTTTGGAAAGCAAAGGACACTGTCCTCAGAACAAAATGAAAGCCTACAGACTGAGTAAAGTTCTTCACCAACCTTAAATCTGACAGAAGGCTAATATTGAGAGAATATAAGGAACTCAAGAAGTTAAACACCAACCAACCAAGTAATCCAATTAAAAAATTAGGTACAGAGCTAAACAGAGAATTCTCCATAGAGGAATATCAAATGGCAGAGAAACACTTAAAGAAATGCTCAATGTCCTTGGTCAACCAGGAAATGCAAATCAAAATGACTCTAAGATTTCACCTTTTCCCATCAGAATGGCTAAGATAGAAAAATCAAGTGACAACACATGCTGGAGAGGCTTTGGAGAAAGGGAAACTCTCTTCCATTACTGGTGTGAATGTAAAATTGTACAACCACTTTGGAAATCAATCTGACAAACAGCATGTTATTGTCATAGAAACAAAATAATGGATCAATGGAAGATCGAGAAATAAACCCACAAACCTATGGATACTTGATTTTTGACAAAGGATCCAAAATCATTCAATGGAAAAAAGACTGCATCTTCAACAATGGTGCTGGTCCAACTGGATGTCTACATGAAGAAACATGAAAATAGATCCATATTTATCATCCTGCACCAAACTAAAGTCCAAGTGGATCAAAGACCTCAACAAAAACCAGACATACTATATTGGTTAGAAGAAAAAGTGGGGAAGAGCCTAGAACTCATTGGCACAGGAGACAACTTCCTGAACACCAACAGCACAGGCTCTAAGAGCAATAATCAATAAATGGGACCTCATGAAACTGAAAAGCTTCTGTAAAGCAAAGGACACCATCATCAAAACAAAACAGCAGCCTATAGACTGGGAAAAGATCTTCACCATCTCTACATCTGACAGAGGGTAATATCCAGAATACATAAAGAACTCAAGAAGTTAAACACCAACAAACCAAGTAATCCATTTTTAAAAATAGGGTAAAGAGCTAAACAAAGAATTTCACAACAGAGGAATATCGGATGACAAAGAAACACTTTAAGAAATGCTCGAAACACTTAATCATCATGGAAATGCAAATCAAAACAACTCACTTCACACCCTCAGAATGGCTAAGATCAAAAACTCAAGGGATGATTCATGCTGAAGGGGATGTGGATAAAGGGGAACCCTCCTCCATTGCTAGCTGGAATATAACGTTCTACAACCACTTTGGAAATCAATCTGGTGCTTCCTCAGGAAATCAGGAATAGTGTTACCTCAATATCCAGCTATACCACTCCTAGGCATATAACTAAAAGTTGTCCCACCATTCAATATGGAAATTTTCTCAACCCTGTTCTTAGCAGCTCTATTTCTAATAGCCAGAATCTGGAAACCTAGATGTCCCTCAAAAGAGGAAAGAACACAGAAAATGTGTACATCGACACAATGGAATACTACTTAGTAATTAAAAACAAGGAAATCAAGAAATTTTCAGGCAAATGGTGGGAAATAGAAAAGATCATCCTGAATGAGGTAACCCAGAAACAAAGAAAGACATACGATCTATACTCTCTTATAAGCAGATATTAAACCTATGATATAGGGTAAACATATAAAAATCTATAGTCCTAAAGAAGCTAAACAATAAGGGAGACCCTAGGAAAGATGCTTTATACACATTTAGAAAGGCAATCAGAATATATATCAGAAGTAGGAGAAGACAAGGAACAGGGCAGAAGCCTTCCACAGAGGACCTCTTAAAAACTCTACCTAGCAGGGGATCTAAGCAGATGCTCAGACTCATAAAACTGGGGATGAAGTGCCAGAATCATTATGGAAGAAAAAGGAGATTGGAAGACCTGGAGGGGACAGTAACTTCACAAGGAGAACAACAGAGCAAAAACTTTGGGCACAGGGGTGTCTGAAGAGAATGATACTCCAACCAATGTCCATGCATGGAGAGGACCTAGACCCCATGTTCAGAGGAAACCCATATGCTGCTCAATCTCCAAGTGGGTTCCCTAGTAAGGGGTATGAGGTCTATCTCTGACTTAGTGACTGACACTTTGATCACTTCCCCCTGGGAGTGCAGCCTTGCCAGGCCACAGAGGATGATGATGCATCCAGTCTTGATGAGACATGACAGGCTAGGATCAGATAGAAGGGGAGGTGGTCCTCCCCTATTAGGGAACTAGGGAAAGTGTATAAGGAGAGATGAAGGAGGGTGAATGGACTGTGACAAACCAGCGAGGGGGCTGTAGTGAGTATACAAAGTTAGTTATTTATAATTATATATATATATATATATATATATATATATATATATATATATATATATATATATATTTCATTAAAAAAAGAAGAAAAAGCACAAAAAATCTCAAGGGGAATGCAGGAGAAGATGTGAAGAATGGAACCCTCCTCCATTGTTGGTTGGAATGTAACCTTGTACAACTACTTTGGAAATCAATCTGGCGGTTTCTCAGAAAATTTGGAATAGTGCTACCTCAAGATCCAGTTATACCACTCCTGAGCATATAACTGAAAGATGCTCAACCATACAACAAGGACATTTGCTCAGCTATGTTCACAGCAGCTTTATTCATAATAGCCAGAATCCGGAAACAACCTAGATGTCTTTCAACTGAAGAATGAACTCAGAAATTCTGGTACATTTACGTAACAGAATACTATTAAGCAATTAAAAATATGGAAATCATGAAATTTTCAGGCAAATTGTGAGAACTGGAAAAGATCATCCTGTATGAGCTGACCTAGAATCAGAAAGACACATGTGGTATATACTCACTTTACAAGTGGATATTAGCCATACAATATAGGATACATATACTAAAATCTACAGTCTCAAAGAATCTAAACACCAAGGGGGACCCTAGGGAAAGTGCTTATTCCTCATTCAGAAAGGCAAACAGGATAGACATCCGAAAGAGGAGAAGACAGGGAACAGGACAGGAGCCGTCCACTGAAGGCTACTGAAAGAACCTTTCCATCAAGGTATCAAAGGTGATACTGCATCTCATAGTCTAATTTTAGGCAAAGTGCAGATAACTTTATGGAAGAATAGGGAAATAAAAAAGACCTGGAGGGGACAGTAGCTCCACAAGGAGACCAACAGAGCCAAAAATTCTGGGCCCATGGGGCCCTTCAGAGACCAATACTCCAACCAGGGACCATACATGGAGAAGACCTAGAACCTCTGCTCAGAGGAAGCCCATAGGCTGGTCAGTTTCCAAGTTGTACCCTAGTAAGTGGAGCAAGGGCTGTCTCTGACATGAACTCAGTGCTGGCTCTTTGATCACCTCCCCCTGGGTAGTGCAGCCATGCTGGGTTACAAGGGAAGATGATGCAGCCTGCCCTGATGAGACCTGATAGGCTATGGTTAGTTGGAAGGGGAGGAGGTCCTCCCTATCAGTAGACTAAGCAAGGGGCATAGAGTGAGTATAGGTTGGATGGTTGGGACTGGGATGAGATGAGGCAGGGGTCTACAGCCAGGATACAAAATGAATAAATTTAATAAATAAATAAATAAATAGATAGATAAAAAAATAAATAAATTTAGGTGTGTGAGCATTTCCTGTTTTTTTCAGTCAGTTGTTGAAAATACTATTAACTCCAAGTGAATAGTGAACTTTGTTATTTATCCTTTTAGTTATATCTGTTTTGCCTCATTGTATTCATATGTATAAACACTAAAGACACTGGGGATATTTTTAGTGAATTCACCCTTTTATCCTTTTATAGCATCCTTTGTTAGTTGCATTTTTGCCTTTTTCACCTTATCTGATGTTACTATGTTTACTTAAGTGTCCTTTTCATTGCTGGTAGAATGGTATATTTTTCTCTATTCTTTCACTTTGGGTTTCTGTGTGCTCTTTTATATACATGGGTGTTTGCCTTCATGCATGCATATATGTGTGTCTGGTATCTTGGGATCAGAAGATGGTATTGGGTATCCTGGACATGTAGCTACAGATGTTGATAATAATCATGTGTGTGCTGAGAATTAATCCCAGATCTTCTGGAAGACCATCTATTACTTGCTGTAGCCCCCTTGTGTGTGTTCTTAATAATAGTCATGCTGCTGAAAACATACAGTTATATCACATCTCAAGCTCTCCAAAAATCTTGACATTTATTTAGAATATTAAAACTATCTGTTAACTTTATTTTTTAATTAATATTATCAATGTAACAGTTGTTGCAAAAGTCTTGTTTTCATGATTATCTGTAGATTCAACTAAACAATTCATGCATGGTGTCTTTTTGACATTTCAGATATCACCTGTCATTCTCTTCTTATTTATGTAGTTTCTTTGTTTGTTTGTTTGTTTTACATGTGTATATATGTATGATATGTTTGAGTGTATGAATATTTTCATATGTGTGGGCTCATATGTGTATATGTATGGTAGTGCACATGTCTGGTTCTATTTGTGTGTAGACCCAAATCTGAGGTCAAATGGATTCTTGCCTTGATAATATTCCATTTTATTTATTTATTGACACAGCTTCACTCAGTTGAACCCTAGATTTCTCTGATTTTCTAGTCTGGCATGATCCAGATATCCCTTGCCTCTGCCTTCCAGTACTGGAATGTTGGGCTGGCCACCATGGTTCCTCAGCATTTATGGAGGAATTGGGGGTCTGAACTCTGTTTAGCAGATGCTTTACTAACTCATCTCTCTAAACCTTACATGTTCTCTGATGGGAAGTACTTTCATCTGACTTTCTCTTCTCTACAATTTATGAGGCCTCTCTGTGACTTTTTTTTTTCAAGAAATTTTCTTGTATCTTGAATGGAATACATTTTAATAGAATATAGATAGATAGATAGATAGATAGATAGATATAGATATAGATATAGATATAGATATAGATATAGATATAGGTATTTCACCTTAGTTTTTTCTATGCTTCTGGAGTCTTGATTTTCATTTATTTTGGAAACTTCTCAACAACTACCATTTTATCTACTGTATTTTCTTTTTCTCCCTCCTCTGGTATACAAGTTACATCTTTTAAAATTGTTTAAAAAATTCTTGTATTTTTTTTTTAGATTTCCCTGCATTTTCTTTCTTATTTTAACTTAGTATTTCTTAGTCAACTGATTGTCAAACACAATGATTTCCTCTCTGACCATCAGTGCAACAAAAGTCGTCTATTTTGTTGTAAACATTATTTCATTAATTAGAGTATTTTCTAGATTGTATTGTTAGTACATTTACCCTCCCAAACTCCTCTAATAACTCTCCTCTCCATCCTCACCATTTTATACACTCAACTTTGAAATTTCTTTTTCTTTTTTTTTTCTCATTGATTCCAGTTTGTGTTTGTCATCAAGTCTTGTGAGTAGTGCCTGCCCTGGCACGTGATGAACTTACTGGGAGCCACACTATTAAAGAAATTATCTCCCATAAACTATGAAATAACAATAGCTCCTCAGTTAATGTTGAGACTTTGCACCTACCTACTCTTCTTCTATGATGAAGATTGTGCACATGTGGTCCATGCTAGAGCAATCACTGTGAGTTCATATGTGCAATTGTACTGTTGTGTCTGGAAAACACTGTTTCCTCAAAATCATCCACTACCTCTAGCTTTTAGTCTTTCTACTCTGTCTTACAGAAGATCCTAGAGCCCTGGGGGAAAGAGTAACTTCTGCAGTAGTGATTTGATTTCTACCTTTCATTCTCATTCTTTTTTGGAATTTTTTCCCTCTGCTTCTGTACCCATAGCTTTACTCCTTTTATGTTTCCCATTAAGACCTCATAATTTACTAATCAGTGCTATTTTCAATTTTCTAATCAACCAAAGTTTTATGTTGTGCCTGATTCTGCTCTCTTGTTTAATTTGTTTCTTCAGAATATGTATTTCCTTCTTTTTTAGAAAACCCTGCATTTTATTGTTGTTATTGTGTTTGAACATTAAACATGATGCATTGAGCCTTTAATGTGATAATTTATGCTAATGTGTCTAGAACTAGATTGGGCTTAATGATTTGTTCATACTTAATTAGTTTCTCACTTGCCTTTGTTTTCTTTTATTTTTCCCCTTGACTTAGATATCCACTATGCTTGTCAGTAACTCTCTATACTGTAACACCTTTAGCTGTGACCTAGTCTTGCAAACTGCAGAGTACTCCAGGCTTATTGGTATTTTAGGGTGTAGAACAATATATTCTTCACAATATTCCATTTAAAAACCAATTCTTCAGTGGAGTTATGCCTCTGGCCTCTGAACTACATTAATGTTTCCCTCTTTTTTTACTTCACAAATAGAATCTTTATTTTACATTTAATTTTTGTATGTGTGCATGTGTGCATTGTGTGAGTCTACACACTTGCACATGCATAACATGGCATATGTGTGGAGTTCAAAGACTGACATGTGGGAGTTGGTTCTTTCCTTCTATCATGAAGGTCTCACAGATAAAATTTAGGCATTAAAATTAATACTTTTTTTCTCACCGAAACATTACAGTGGCTCATAAGCAAAATCCTAAATTGGAATATTTTAAATCCAATTAAATAACTACATCAGTAATACACAAAATGTATCCCTCCATTCCTCATTAGATCCATCTCCTCTGCATAGTCCCTTCCATGTGGGTTATATAAGTTATATATGTATGCCATATATCACACACGACAAACACCATTTTGTAATGGAGTGAAGATACAAGTAGATTCTATGATCAATAGAAGAGGGAAGTAATAAAAAGTGTTTTCAGCTTTCATAAACTCATGCAGTCACCTTACATAATTTATTTTGCACTATTCTGTGGTTGAAGCTGCTGTCCTGTGTCCCCTTTATACTGGAATCTTTCCCGTGGTAGATCTGATGGTCATGGGTTCACTGATACATATCTAGAAAACACCTAATTTCCCAAACACTGCATTCTGCTGTTCTCAACATCAAGTTATTCATTAATCAGTATTCTCTTTTTTGTTTTGTTTTGTTTTTGTTTTTTAGTCTTTATTTTTTTCTTTATTAATTACACTTTATTCACTTTGTATCCCCCTGGGGTTTTCTCCTTCCTCCCGTCCCAATTCCTCCCTTCCTCCACCCTCTGCATGCATGCCCCTCCCTAAGTCCACTGATAGGGGAGTACTTCTTTTCCTTCCTTCTGATCCTAGTCAATTAGGTCTCATCAAGAGTGGCTGCCTTGTCTTCTTCTGTGGCCTGGTAATGCTGCTTCCCCCTCAGAGGGAGGTAATTAAAGAGCAGGCCAATCAGTTCATGACAGATTCATCAGTTCCTATTACAATGGAACACACTTGGATACTGAACTGCCATGGGCTACATCTGTGCAGGGGTCTTATGTTATGTCCATGCATAGTCCTTGGTTGGAATATCAGTCTCAGGAAAGACCCCTGTGCTCAGATTTTTTGGTTCTGTTGCTCTCCTGATGGAATTCCTGTCCTCTCCAGATCTTACTGTTTCCCACTTCTTTCCCAATATTCCCTGAACTCTGCCCAAAGGTTGCCCATAAGTCTCAGTATCTAGATTGATAGTCTGCAGGGCAGAGCTTTTCAGAGGTCCTCTGTGTCAGGCTCCTGACTTGTTCCATCTTTTCTCCTTCTTCTGATGTCCAGCCTCTTTGCCTTTCTGTATAGGAATTGAGCATTTTAGCAAGAGTCCTCCCTCTTGATTAGTTTCTTTAGGTGTACAGATTTTAGTAGGTTTATCCTATATTATATGTCCATATGAGTGAGTATATACCATGCATATACACCTAGGAGCATCTTTCTGCTCCTAGGATAGCTCACTCAGGATGATCTTTTCCAGATCCCACCATTTACCTGTAAATTTCATAATTTCCTTGTTTTTTATTGCTGAGTAATATTCCATTGTGTAGATATACCACAATTTGTCCATCCATTCCTCCACTGAGGGGCATCTTGGCTGTTTGCAGCTTCTGGCTGTTACAATAAGGCTGCTACAAACATGGTTGAGCAAATGTCCTTATTGTGAACTTGAGAATCTTTCAGAAATATGCCTAGGAGTAGTATAGCTGGATCTTGAGGAAGTGCTATTCCTAGTTGTCTGAGAAAGCGCCAGATTGCTTTCCAAAATGGTTGTACAAGTTTACATTCCGAACAGCAGTGGATGAGGGTTCCTCTTTCTCCACAACCTCTCCAGCATGTGTTGTCACTTGAGTTTTTGATCTTAGCCATTCTGATGGTTGTAATGTGAAATCTTAGGGTCCTTTTGATTTGCATTTCCCTGATGGCTAATGAGGTTGAGCATTTCTTTAAGTGTTTCTCTGCCATTTGATATTCCTCTCCAGAGAATTCTCTGTTTAGCTCTGTACGCCATTTTCTAATTGGATTACTTGATTTTTTGCTGTTTAACTTCTTTAGTTCTTTATATATACTGGATATTAACCCTTTGTCAGATATAGGGTTAGTGAAGATCCTTTCCCAATCTGTTGGCTGTTGTTTTGTTCTGAGGACAGTGTCTTTTGCTTTACAGAAGCTTTTCAGTTTCATGAGGTCCCATTTATTTATTGTTGCTCTTAGAACCTGTGCTGTTGGTGTTCTGTTCAGGAAGTTGTCTCCTGTGCCAATGAGTATTCTCTTATATGATACTTTGGAAATGTTATGTCAGTTCCCTTTGGGCCTAGATTGCTTTTTATGGGATTACTTAGCTGTTATATGTACAGGAATTCCATATCTGTGGTGTTATTTTCTCTTCCTATTGTCATGATTATCTTTATGTTTGACATTTCTATTTGACTCGTACAAGTCTATTTTCAGATTGCTCTGATTTTGCTCAATTCTAAATTTACTGAACCTCTTGAATAAGTTAATGGATTTTCTTTTTTAAAATTTAATTTAATTTTATTAATTACACTTTATTCACTTTGTATCCCCCCATAAGCCCCTCCCTCCTCCCTGCCCGGTCCAACCCACTCTCTCCCTCTTTTTCATGCATGCCCCTCCCCAAGTCCACTGATAAGGGAGGTCCTCCTCTCCTTCCTTCTGATCTTAGTCTATCAGATCACATCACAAGTGGCTGTATTGTCATCTTCTGTGGCCTGATAAGGTTGCTCCCCCCTCAGGAGGAGGTGATCAAAGAGCAAGCCAATCAGTTTATGTCAGAGGCAGTCCCTCTTCCCATTACTGTGGAACCCACTTGGACACTGAACTGACATGGGCTACATCTGTGCAGGGTTTCTAGGTTATCTCCATTTCTGGTACTTGGTTGGAGTATGAGTCTCTGGGAAGAACCCTGTATTCAAATTCTCTGGTTCTGTTGCTCTCTTTCTAGGGTTCCTGTCCTTTCCAGATTTTACTATTTCCCACTTCTTTCATAAGATTCCATGCACTCCATCCAACAATTGGCCATAAGTCTCAGCATTGCTTTGATAGGCTGCAGGACAAAGCCTTTCAGAGGCCCTCTGTGGCAGGTTTCTAGGTTGTTTCCTGTTTTCTTCTTCTTCTGATGTCCATCCTCTTAGCCTTTTGGGATGGGGATTGATCATTTTAATCAGGGTCCTCTCTCTTGATTACTTCCTTTAGATATACAGATTTTAGTAGGTTTATCCTATATTTTATATCTATATGAATGAGTATATACTGTGTGTGTCTTTCTGCTTCTGGGAAAATTCACTCAGGATGATATTTTCCAGGTCCCAACATTTACCTGCAAATTTCATAATTCCCTTATTTTTCATTGCTGAGTAATACACCATTGTGTAGATGTACCAAAATTTCTGCATCCATTCTTCAGTTGAGAGGCATCTGGGTTGTTTCCAGCTTCTGGATGTTACAAATAAAGCTGCTACAAACATGATTGAGCAAATGTCCTTATTGTGTACTTGATCCTCTTTTGGATATATGCCTAGGAGTGGTATGGCTGGATCTTGAGGAAACGCTATTCCTAGTTGTCTGAGAAGGCATCAGATTGCTTTCCAGAGTGGTTGTACAAGTATACATTTCCACCAGCAGTGGAGGAAGATTCCCCTTTCTCGATAACCTCTCCTACATGTGTTGGCACTTGAGTTTCTCATCTTTGTCATTCTGGTGGGTGTAAGGTGAAATCTCAGGGTCGTTTTGATTTGCATTTCCATAATGGATAATGACGTTGGGCATTTCTTTAAGTGTTTCTCTGCCATTAGATATTCCTCTACAGAGAGTTCTCTGTTTAGCTCTGTTTCCCATTTTTTAATTGGATTATTTGGTTTGCTGCTTTTCAGCTTCTTTAGTTTTTATATACACTAGATATTAGCCCTCTGTTAAATAAAGGGTTGGTCAAGATTCTTTCCCAATCTGTAAGTAGTTGTTTTGTTTTGATGACAGTGTCGTTTGCTTTACAGAAGCTTTTCAGTTTCATGAGGTTCCATTTATTCATTGTTGCTCTTAGAGCATGTGCTGTTGGTATTTATTCAGGAAGTTGTCTCCTGTACCAATGAATTCTAGGGTTTTCCACACTTTTTCTTCTAAATGATTTAATGTGTCTGGTTTTATGCTGAGGTCTTTGATCCACTTGTACTTTAATTTTGTGCAGGGTGATAAGTGTGGATCTGTTTGCATTTTTCTACATGTAGACATCCATTTAGACCAGCACCATTTGTTGAAGTTCCCATCTTTTTATCCATTGTGTGTTTTTGGCATATTTGTCAAAGATCAGGTGTCCATAAGTGTGTGGGATTATTTCTGGGTCTTCTGTTCAGTTCCATTGTTCCATTGATTATGTTTCTATGCCAGTACCATGCAGTTTTTATAACTTTGCTCTACACTACAGCTTAAGATCAGGGATGGAGATACCACCAGAAGATCTTTTATTGTAGAGGATTGTTTTAGCAAATCTGGGTTTCTTGTTATTCCATATGAAGTTGAGAAATTTTCTTTCCAGGTCTGTAAAGAATTGTGTTGGTAATTTGATGGGAATTGCATTGAATCGGTAGATTGCTTTTGGTAAGATGTCCATTTTTACTATGTTAATCCTGCCAAGCCATGAGTATGGGATATCTTTTCATCTTCTGATATCTTCTTCTAATTTTTTCTTCAGAGACTTGAAATTTTTTTCATACAATTCTTTGACTTGTTTGGTTAGGGTCACACCAAGGTACTTTCTGTCATTTTTGGCTATTAGGAAGGGTGTTGTGTTCCTAACTTCTTTCTCAGCCCTTTTGTCTTTTGTATACAAGAGGATTTTGGCTACTGATTTTTTTGAGTTAATTTCTGGCTACTTTGTTGAAGGTGTTTATCAGCTGTAGGTGTTCCCGTGTAGAGTTTTTGGGGTCACTCATGTATGCTATCATATCAACTGCAAACAGTGATAATTTGACTTCTTCCTTTCCAATTTGTATCCTCTTGATCTCCTTTAACTGTCTTACTGCTCTAGCAAGGACTTCCAGATCTATGTTGAAGATATATGGAGAGAGTGGGCAGCCTTGCCTTTTCCCTGATTTCAGTGGGATTGCTTTAAGTTTCTCTCTGTTCAGTTTGATGTTGGTTATAGGCTTGATGGATATTGCCTCTACTATGTTTAGTTATGTGCTTGTAACCCTGATCTGTTCAAGACTTTAAACTTGAATGGATGTTGGATTTTGTCAAATGCTTTTTCAGCATCTTAGGAGATTTTTATGTATTTTTTTTCTTTCAGTTTGTTAATATAGTGGATCACACTGAAGATTTTCCATATACTGAACCACCTTGCATACCTACGATGAAGCCTACATGTTCACAGTGGATGACATCTTTGATGTGTTCTTGTATTTGGTTTGTTGAGTATTTTTACATCAATGTTCATAAGGGAGAATGGCCTGAAATTCTCTTTCTTTTTTGGGTCTTTGTGAGGTTTAAGTAAACAGGTGACTGTGGCTTCATAGTAATGTTCCTTCTGTTTCTATTTTGTGGAATACTTTGAAGAGAACTAGAGTTAGCTATTCTTTGAAGGTCTGGTAGAATTCTGCAATGAAACCATCTGGTCCTGTCCTTTTTTTTTTTTTTTTTTTTTGGGATAGCAGAATTTCGATGAGTGCTTCTATTTCCTTGGGGATATAGTACTATTTAATTGATTTACCTGGTCCTGATTCAGCTTTAGTAAGTGGAATCGATCAAAAAAATTGTCCATTTCATTTAGATTTTCAAATTTTGTGGCAAATAGATTTTAGAAGTAAGTCCTAATGATTGTTTGGATTTCCTCACTTTCTGTAGTTATGTCCCCCTTTTAATTTCTGATTTTGTTGATTTGGATTCTGTCTCTCTGCCTTTTAGTTAGCTTGGCTAAGGGTTTGTATATCTTGTTGATTTTCTAAAAGACCCAGGTCTTTGTTTCATTGATTCTTTGAATTCTTTAATTTTTTTCTAATTGATTGATTTCAGCCCTTAGTTTGATTATTTCCAGCCCTCTTCTCTTTTTTGGTGTGTCTGCTTCGTTGTTGTTTTTGTTTTTTTTTTTTTTTGGGGGGGGAGCGGGTTAAGTGAGCCATTAAGTTGCTTGAATGAGCTGTCTCGTATTTCTTCTTGAAGGCACTTAGTGCTATGAACATTCCTCTTAGCACTGCTTTCATTGTGTCCCATAAGTTTGGGCATGTTGTATCTTCATTTTCATTGAATTATACGAAGACTTTAATTTCTTTCTTTATTTCTTCCCTGAACAGCTGTCATTTAGTAGCAAGTTGTTCAGTTTCCATGTGTGTGTAGGCTTTTTGCTATTTCTGTTGTTAAGGTCCAACTTTATTCCATGGTGATAACATAGGATACAAGCGATTATTTCAATCTTCTTATATCCGTTGAAGCTCACTTTATGACCAACTATATGGTCTATTTTGGAGAAGGTTCCATGAGGTGCTGAGAAGAAGATAAATTCTTTTCTGTTTGTGCGTAAGGTTCTGTAGATGTCTGTTAGGTCCATTTGATTCATGACCTCTGTTAGAGATATTGTTTCTTTGTTTAATTTCTTATTAGTTGACCTGTCCTTTGTTGAGAGTGTGGTGTTGATATCTCCCACTATTAATATGTGGGGATCTATGTGTAATCTAAGTTTTATCAATGTTTCTTTTACAAATGATGGTGCCCTTGTATTTGGAGCATAGATGTTCAAGATTGTGATGTCTTCCTGGTGGAATTCTCCCTTGATGAGTATGAAGTATCCTTCCACATCTCTTTTTATTAATTTTGCTTGAAAGTCTATTTTATCAGATATTAAAATGGCTTGCTTCTTAGGTCCATTTGCTTGGAAAGCTGTCTTCCAACCCTTTACCCTTAGGTAATATCTATCTTTGTGACTTATTTGTGTTTCTTGTATGCAACAGATTGCTGTGTTTTATTTATGCATCCATTCTGTTAGTCTGTGTGTTTTTATTGGAGAATTAAGTCCATTGATGTTGAGACAGATTAATGGCCAGTGGCTGTTAGATCCTTTGAATTTGATGTTGGCTGTGGTCATATGGTTGTTTGCTTGGTTGTTTTTTGTTTTACTGTAGTGAGAGTATTTACTTCCTTTGTTTTCTTGAATGTAGCTAGTTTTCTTGGGTTGTATTTTTCCCTCTAGTGTCTTCTGTAACGCTGGATTTGTGTTTAGGTATTGCTGAAATTTGTTTTGGTCATTGAATATCTTGTTTTCTCTGTCTATGAAGACTGAGAGTTTTGCTGGGTATAGTTGCCTGTGCTGACATCTGTGTTCTCTTAGGTTCTGCATGATATCTGTCCAGGCCCTTTTGGCTTTCATAGTCTCTGTTGAAATGTCAGGTGTGATTCTAATGGGTTTGCCATTATATGTTACTTGGCCTTTTTCTCTTGCAGCTTTAGTATTTTTTCTTTGGTCTGTATCCTTACTGTTTTGATTATTATGTGGTGGGAGGATTTTCTTTTCTGGTCTAATTTATTGGGTGTTCTGTAGGCCTCTTGTATTCTTATTGGCCTCTCCTTTAATTTGGGAAAATTTTCTTCAATGATTTTGTTGAAAACATTTTCTGGGCCTTGGCTCAAGGAATCTTTTTTTTTTTTTCCCTTCTATTCCTATTATTCTTAGGTTTTGTCTTTTTATGTTTTCTTGAATTTCTTGGATGGTTTGTGTCAGGAATTTCTTAGATTTAACATTTTCTTTGACATATACATCTATTTCTTCCATTGTGTCTTCCACACCTGAGATTCATTCTTCCATCTCTTGTAGTCTATTGGTTATGCTAACCTTTGTAGTTCCTGTTTTCTTCCCTAAGTTCTTTCTCTCCACAATTTCCTCCATTTGTGTTTTCTTTAATTTTTCCAATTCTATATTCAGATCTTGAGCTGTTTTGTTGATTTCCTTCACCTGTCTGACTGGATTTTCCTGTTTTTCCTTCAGCTGTTGGTTTGAACAATCCTGTTTCTTTTATTTCTTTCATTGATTTAAGCATTTACTCTCTAAAGGACACAAACTGTTTGGCTGCAACTTCCTATATTTCTTTACGGAGTGCCATAATCTGTTTGTTTTTATCTTCTTCTATTTCTTTTTCCGAGGACCATAATCTCTTTGCGTTTATCTTCCTCTAGGTCTTTACGCATTTTATTTGTTTCCTCTGTTATCCTCTTCAAGAACATAAATGTTAGATCATCTTCTTGAATTTCAATTATGCTGGGGTGTCCAGGGCTACTTGTCCCTGGATAACTGGGTTCTGGAGATGCCATATTGCCCTGTCTTTTCTTGGTTGACCATTTACGCTGGCTTCTACCCATTGGGCTATCTTAGGTGTTTGGAGTTAGTTACTGGTGGTTCCTGGAATCCTGTGGTGGAGAGAATCCCCTTGGCAGGAAGATGATTTTTCCTGAAGGAAGCCTTCTCAGCTTTTTGGCTATAGTCACTGTATGGCCGGTGTTTTATAGGAGTTGCCGATCCTCACCTCAGGTGTACAGACCTGAGTGTTAACTACCCCTTGTTAGTCGAGAGGGCTCTCCACTCACCCGGAGAAGTCCTGAAGACAGCTGCCCTGTTTCTGGGTTTCTTGCTGTCAATTTAGTGATCTGATGCTGTAACCTGGGTGTCCTGTGGTTTGGTCAGTATTGTTAGGGGTAACTGGTTGCCCCTTAGAGCAATATCTGAGGGTAGATCTCAGGGATCTGGAGCTTCTGTCGGTCTGAGGTTGGGGCTCTATGTCCCAGTACCCAAGTTGTAATCTGTGGTGGGTGTGTACTGCTCTCCTGGTAACACAGGCTATCTGGCACACAGCAGGTCCCCCGGTTGAGCTGGTCTGAGCGCCCTTTTCCAGGGATATATTGGGTGAGCTAAGTCTGTACCCTTTGCTTCATTCCCTGTGAGGATTTCTCCTGACAGTGACTCCCAGTCTCTGGTTCTCTGGGGCACATAGCTCAGTCTGTGCTGAAGAGCTGGGCCCGCAGAAACTGAACTTACAGCTGGAGTCGATTTCTGTGATGGTGGCTCATACCCACCAGTCTGAGAGACTTTTCCCTAGATTCTTCCTCTCCATTATTTCCTCCATTTGTGTTTTCTTTAATTTTTCCAATTCTATCTTCAGGTCTTGAGTTGTTTTGTTTACTTCCTTCACCTGTCTTATTGTACTTTCCTGTTTTTCTTTTAGTTCCTTCAACTCTGTTTCTTTTATTTCATTCAGTGCTTTAAGCATTCCCTTTCTAAAATCCATAAACTGTTTGGCTGCAGCTTCCTCTATTTCTTTACAGATGGCAATATTCTGTTTGAGTTTATCTTCCTCTATGTCTTTACATATCTCATTTGTTTCCTCTGTTATCATCTTCATGAGCATAGTTGTTAGGTCATCTTCTTGGATTTCAGTTATGCTGGGGTGTCCAGGGCTACTTGCCCCTGGGTAACTGGGTTCTGGTGATGCCATATTGCTCTTTTGTTGCTTGAGCTTTTACGCTGGCCTCTACCCATTGTACTATCTTAGGTGTTTGGGGTTATTTTCTGGTGGGTTCCTGGGGATCCTGTGGTGGAAAGAATCCCCCTTGCAGAAAGCTGGCTTTTCCTGAACGATGTCTTCTCAGCTTTTTGTGTATAGTCCCTGGATGGATGGCGTTTTTTCAGGAGTTGCTGCTGCCCACCTCAGGGATAGTGACCTGAGTGGTAACTGTGGTCTTTGTTAGTCAAGAGGGTTCTCCTCTCACCCAGGGAAGTCCTGAGGACAACTGCCCTGTTTCTGGGTTTCTTGCTGTAAATTTAATGATCAGCTGCTGTGACCCAGTTGGACATCTGGCACGCAGCAACTGTTTGTGCCTGTGTCTGGAGCACAGCTGAGTGATGGCGGCTCAGCCCTGCTGGTCTGCTAGTCTTTTTCCAGGGAAGGATTGGGTGATTTAAGTCAGTACAGTTTCCTTCCTTCCCTGTGGCTTCTCTGGAGACAGGGACTCCCAGTCTCTTTTTTGCCCTGGTGCGCACTGCTCAGTCTCCGCCAGCTGGCTGGCTGCAGAAACTGCCTGTGTCTGGAGCACAGCTGAGTGATGGCAGCTCAGTCTCTGCCAGCTGTCTGGTGCGCATAAACTGCCTGTGTCTGCCTTTCCAGCCTTTGGGAGCCTGGGTGTTTGCCTAAACTGGGTAATTTTCCCGAGACCTTTTCGGGGTGGGGGTGTCAGCTGAGTGCTCTGAGATCAGACCAGCCATTTCCCTCCCTGTGTGTTTATACCAGACAGTGAAACTCATTCGCTGGTGGCCTGGTGCCCAGCCCACAGTTCTATCTCAGGTGGCGAATCAGGCGCGCAGGCAGGCAGGGCTCTGTGCTGGAGCCTGGGTCCCTGGCTCTGGCTCCGGGCTGGCTCCTGGGGCGCCCGTGGAACCCGAGTCTTTTCAGGGAATATCTGGGTGACCTAAGGTCGGTCCCAATCGTTTCCTGTACCGTGGGGTTATCTCTCGACTGAAAATTCCAGTCTCTGATAGTGTGGTGCGCACGGTTCACTCTGGGACTGTGACCAGAGACACTGGCTTGTGGCTCTGGGCTGGGGCTGGGGCTGGCGGCCAGCAGCCAAGCATCTGGAGGAACTGGGATCTCTTCCGCAGTTTAGCTGGGTGAATTAAAAGCTGATTGAATCCCCCACCGTGGGGTTTCCTCTCACCTGGGAAACACGATGACTGTGTTTTATGGCCGCGAGTTCTGATTGCTGGTCACTGTGCTGATCCTGCTGCTGCTGCTCAGAATGAGAGTCCTCCCGGCACCGCCATCTTGCCCTGCCTCCCGCCTTTGATATTCTTTAGTTTCGAAACATGTTTGTCTCAACTATTATGGTATAGAAATTTTGTTTGTGATCATGTCTGTTTGATATTCTAACTGACTCATGTCTAAAAGCCCAACTACTTCCTTAAATTTGTAGAAATGTTAAGATTTTATAAATACAGTTTCAATGCCTTTCACTCATACTTCTCTTTTTGCAATGGTCATTATGTTTGTTTGAGTTTTTCAGAAGTTGATTCTTTTATTATTTTGGGCAAAATCTTAATGTTATCTAAATGAATCCTTTCAAATTATATCTTTTGCATATAATTTACCTGAATTAAAGCAGTATGTACAAACATTTGTATGTTTACTCTATTAGTTTTGATAAACTCTCATGAGCAATAACCTAGTATTAATTTATTTGAAGATACAGTTCTGTAATAGATTTTATACTAAGGTATACTTTAGTCTATATATTGATATTCTTTATGTTTTCTAATTTACTTTATATATTTCACCTTTGTGGAGAGATAGAAAAAACAGACACACTGAGAGTGGGAGTGGAGTATAAGGAGAAAAGAGAATCAATTTTCCTATCTCTATCTCTGTGTCTCTGTCCTTGTCTCTCTCTCTCTCTCTTTGTGTGTGTGTGTGTGTGTGTGTGTGTGTGTGTGTGTGTGTGTGTGTGTATTCCAAAGTTTTCACCTTAGGTACCAACCCACTCTGGTACATCAAGATGCAGCAAGACTAAACACATCCTCTTTCAGTGAGGCCAGATAAGACAGCCCACCCATGTGTAAGGGATCAAAAAGTAGGGAACAGAGTCAGAGACAGTCCCTGATCTAACTGTTAGAGGATCCACATGAAGAACAAGCTGGATAGCTGCTACATATGTGTAGAGGGTCTTAGTCCAACCCATGCATGCTCTTTAATTGGTGCTTCAATCTCTGTGAGCCCCCATGGACCCAGGTTAGTTTACTTTATAGTCTTCTTGTTGAATCCTTGACCCCTCCACTCCCAACTCTCCCCTGACTCTTCCAGAAGACTCCCTGAGCTCCACCTATAGTTTGTCTGTTGGTCTTTGCATATGTTTCCATCAGCTGCTGGAGAAGCTTTTCAGAAGACAGTTAATCTATGTACGCATAGCAGAGAATCACTGGTAATGCCAGGGTTGGCTTTCTCCTATAGGAGAAAGTTGGTCTGCCTCAATTTCTGTTCCATCTTTATCCCTATACTACTTGTAGGCAGGACAAGTTTTGGGTCAAATGTTTTGTGGGTGGTTTAGTATCCTCCCTGAACTGGAAGTTCCACCTAGCTACAGGAAGTGGCATCTTCAGGCCCATATCCACAACTGGTAGGAGTCTAAGCTATGGTCACCCCCATAGACTCGCAGAAGCCTTCCCTGTCCCAAAGATGGTCCCCCCACAGATTTCAGTTCTCTCTCCCAGCCATCTCTTCTCCCCACTGATTTCCAACTCCTTCCCTTCCCTATCTGTCTCCCACCTGGTTCCCTACCTCCATTTACTTTAGATGTCTTTTTTATTTCCCCTTCTGAGTGAGATTCAAGCATTCTCCCTTGGATGCTCCCTGGTGCTTGTTTTTGCAATTCTGAAGAGACAGCTCAAGGCCTCCTTTAAGTTAGGCAAGCTCTGTGGTACTGAACCACATCCTCAGCTCCCTTATTTGAATTTTAGTGGTTTTACTGAGGTATATGTGGCATAGTTCAAGCTGTAGACAATGAAATTATATATTTGTATGTTTACATATTAAAAATGCCTATATACACGTCAACATAATTAATATACTCACATAATTAGCTTTAAAAAAATTCTCTCATTTACTTTTTGTGCTCCTTTCTCCCACTCTTAAATCACTTCTGCACTTCAATGGCATTTTTTTTTCTATTTTTCAAATTGTTTACAGCTGTATGAGTTTTCTGTAAATGAAATAGAACAGTACAGCCTTATTTGTGTCTGGCTTTTTTCTTTCAGCATATTTATCTTGAAGTTTATTTCCTACAACTATCCATACATCATTTATGTTAATTGCTACCATGTGTATTTTATTATATTAATATACTACAGATTATAATTTTAATGGAAATATTGATAATTGACAATTTCTGGAAATTTTGAATGAAATATCTTTGAATATTCATATCAACTATATTGCAAGGAAATAGGTGTTTGTTTCCTTTGGTTAAATACTTTGGAGTGGAGTAATTGAATTACAAGGTAGACATATTTTGCTTCCAAAACCTGCCAAACTTTTTTTTTTAAACTGGCAAATTATAGCATTCCAGCTACTACTAGTATGGAAATTCTTCATATACTCTGGAAAACGAAATTATGAACAGAATTTTAAATTTTAACTATGCTAACAGATGTAATGTGCCATCTCAATGCAGATTTAAGCTGCACACCTAGTGACAGATACTGTCTACCCTTCAAGTTATTGGCAAACTCTGCACATTATTTGAGGACATAATATCATTTTTTAAATAATTTATTTTTTTCTTGATTTCAGTTCATTCAATTTGTATCCCAGCTATAGTCCCATTCTTCATCACCTCCAAATCCCACCCTTCTTTCCTCATTTCTTCCCATGCTCCTCCCTATGTCCACTGATAGGGGAGGTCCTCCTCCCTTTCCATCTGACCCTACTCTATCAGATCTCCTCAGGACTGGCTGCATTGTCTTCTTTTGTGTCTGGGTAAGGCTGCTCCCTCCCTCAGTGGGAGGTGATAAAAAATCCAGCCACTGAGTTTATGTCAGAGACAGAACCTGTTCCCATTATTAGGGAATCCACTTGGAGACTGAGTTGCCATGGGCTATATCTCTTCAGAGGCTCTAGGTTATCTTCATGCATGGTTCTTGGTTGGAGTATCAGTCTCAGAAAAGACCTGTGAGTCCAGAATTCTTGGTTATGTTGCTCTCATTGTGGAGCTCCTATTCCTTCCATTTCTTTCTATATCCCCCTTATTTCTTAAGACTCACTGCATGCTACCCAAAGTTTGGCTATGAATCTCAGCATCTCTTTTGATACCTTGCTGGGTAGAGTCTTTCAGAGGCCCTCAGTTGCAGGCTCCTGCCCTGTTCCTTGTTTTCTCTCTCTTCCGTTTTCAGTCCTATTTGCCTTTCTGTATGAGGACTGATCATGTTACCCAGGATTCTCCTTCTTGATTAGCTTCTATAGGTGTACAGATTTTAGTATGTTTATCTTATTTATAGGTCTAGTATCCACTTAAAAGTGAGTATAAACCATCTGTGACTTTCTGCTTCTGGGTTATCTCTCTCAAGATGATCTTTTCTAGTTCCCACCATTTACCTGCAAATTTCACGATTTCCTTGTTTTTAATTGCTGCATAGTACTCCATTGTGTAAATGTACCACAATTTCTGTATCTATTCCTCAGTTGAGGGACATTTGGGTTGTTTCCAGATTCTGGCTATTACGAATAAAGCTTCTACAAACATGGTTGAGCAAATGTCTTTGTTGTGTACTTGAGCATCTTTTGGATATATGCCTAGGAGTGGTATATATGGGTCTTGAGGAAGAGCTATTCCTACTTGCCTGAGAAAACACCAGACTGATTTCTAAAGTGGTTGTATAAGGTTACATTTCCACCAGAAATGGAGGAGGATTCCTCTTTCTCCACATCCTCACCAGCATGTATTGTCATTTGAGTTTTTGATCTTAGCCATTCTGATGAGTATAAGTTGAAATCTCAGGGATGTTTTGATTTGTATTTCCCTGATGATTAAGGATGTTGATCATTTCTATAAGTGTTTCCCTGTCATTAGATATTCCTTTGTTGAGAATTCTCTGTTTAGTACCCCAATTTTTAATTGGATTATTTAATTTTTTGCTTTTTAACTTCTTGAGTTGTTTACGTAGTATGGATATTAACCCGCTGTCAGATATATCGTTGGTGAATGTCCTTTCCCAATCTGTAGGCTGCCATTTTGTTCTGATGACAGTGTCCTTTGGTTTACAGAAGATTTTTAATTTCATTTATTGATTGTTGATCTCAGAGTCTGTGCTGTTGGTGCTCTGTTCGGGAAGTTGTCTGCTGTGCCAATGAGTTCAAGGTATCTTATTTTTAATGAAACAAATATTAATTTTGCTTGTACAAACTAATTTGGTATATTTTTAAGGATTTTTAAGTTTATACAATGAGAAGCAGAAACATTACTATAAAACCAGGCCAAGAGCCATATTATGGTAAATATTCCGAAGTGGATGAAGCACTTGATTTTTCTAAATTTGTTAATTACAGTTTTTTCTTTTTTATGATTTTTAAAATTTATTCATTATATAACTCAATTGAATTTCCCTCCCTTAACTACCCATAGCCCTCCTCTCCATCCTTCTTCCTCCCTATACTTTTCCCCTAGTCCACTGAAAGGAGGAGTTCTCCACCATTGCCATCTGCCCATAGCTTGTTAAATCTCTTCCCTTTAGAAATCAGTTTGGTGCTTTCCCAGAAAATTGGGAATAGCACTATCCTGGGAATATACCCAAAAGATGCTCCACCATTCAATTTGCTCAACTATGTTCACAGCAGCTTTATTTGTAATAGCCAGAATCTGGAAACAACCTAGATATCCCTCAATGAAGGAATGGATACAGAAACTGTGGTACATCTACATAATGGAATACTACTCAGCTATTAAAAACAAGGAAATAATGAAGTTTGCAGGCAAATGGATGGAAGTAGAAATGATCACCCTGAGTGAGTAACCCAGAAACAGAAAGACGCACATGGTATACATTCACTTATAAGTGGATATTAGAAGTATAACACAGGATAGCTATCTACAAACCTAAAGACACAAAACACTAAGGAGAACCGTAGACAGGATGCTTAAATCTCATTCAGAAAGGCAAATAGGATAGACACCAGAAGTGGTGGAAGAGAGGAAACAAGATAAGAGCTTACTCTGAAGGGTTTTCTAAAAGGAGACACTCAACAGGGGATTGAAGCAGATGCTGAGACTCACAGCCAAACTTTGGGCAGAAAGGAGGGAGTCTTATGGAAGAAGAGAGGAGTGGGGATAGAGGTACATGGTTGGAGCAGGAGCCTCACAAGGAGACCAACAAAGCTAAAGGATCCGAGCCCATGAGGTCCTTCAAGATTGATGCACCAACCGAAGACCATGCATGGAGAGGACCTAGACCCCCCTGCTCAGGTGTGGCTAATTGGCAGCTCAGTCTCCATGTGGATCTCCAAGTGAGGGGTGAAGGACTGCCTCTGTCATGAACTCGGTTGACTGCTCTTTGATCACTGGCCCCTGGTGATGCTGCCTTCCCATGCCACGAAAGAAGAGAATTCAGGTAATTACATTTTATACCTATGCACTTAATTTCCCATTGTAAGGTCATCTGCAATGAATTCTCTACACATGATATTTGGATACATATTAATGAACGTGCAACATTTCTTTTTACATCCTTTTGAATTTTTAAGTTGATTTTTTCTTTCTTACTGAGTTTTATTTAGTATCACATATTCTGAATTCACATCTTCTATAAGATATATGGCTTCTAAAAATATTTTCCTAAGTTTTAGCCTGTGTTTAATTTTCTTAGAAGTATTGGAGGGATGATTTTTTTTTTATAAAGACTAAATGTCAGTTTATTTCTTTATAAATTATGCTGCTGGATCTGTACCTAAAATACTTTACCTTAGTCCAAAGTCTCAGAATTTCCCTCTTTGGCATTGTCTTCTGGAGGTTTTATAGTTTTAAATCTTAAATAGAGCCTTGACCCATTTTGAGATATTTTTTATTATACAAAGTGAGATATAGAAACAACTAAAAAGTTATTAAAAATGCTACCAAATACTTAGCTTTGACACAAGTTTACAGCATAGCCTGCACATTTTCTAAATGTATTAATTTATTCTCACCATATTTTTCTTTTGAAAAATCCATTGATTTTTTTCCAGAAACAGCTATGACATCTGCGAACAAACTTCTTTTTTAATTGGATGATTAATTTTTTTTTCTTGCCTAGCTACATGGCTAAGGACTTCTGGTAAGATGTTAAACAGAAGCAAAAGTAAATTTGAGCATGGTGGTCCATTACAAAACCGAAGGCAGAAAAGCTGTGAATCTGAAGCCATGGTAAGCTTCTTCAGGCAGTTCCCTGGACACACAGCACTGTCCCTAGACTGCAGCTCAAAAGTGCTTACCCTGAGTCAGAGCTGCTCCTTACCTCAAGTCTACAGAATCGCCAAAAGATGCAAGGGGCATTATATATTTCTCCATCTGTGAAAAAGCAGAATGAATCTAATCTTACCACTCAGTAATCAGAGCTCAGTTGCAGAGGTATTTCAAGGTCTGCTATGGAACTATGGTCAGATATTCTGCCTGTTGAGTTATAGACATGCATGATTCCAAGGTAGATAGCCAAAAAAAAAAAAAAAAAAGCCTGCCAGTCTGAGTTTGACCCCTGCATGCTATGTAAAGGAAGAAAAAGAGAATGAATCCTGAAAGTCATCCTGTAAGCTCCACATGCATGCTTTGTCACATGTATCCCATGCTACACACACACACACACACACACACACACACACACACACACACACACA
>NW_026589137.1:3500333-3528695 GCF_907164565.1 Psammomys obesus
CACACACACACACACACACACACACACACACACACACACACACACACCAGTAATTAGGTAAAATTTAACTTGACTAAAACAGAAATAGTATATTTTTCTAAGATTTTGACGGGCAATCAGTTTCTAAGGAAACATCCTGTGTACTAAAGTATGTAATAAAATGTAATAAACAAAGTTAGCAAATAATCTTTAAAAAAATTCAATGGGAATTTATTTGATACTCAGTGGCTGGGTCTTTGACACCCCCCCCCCGACAGAGGGCACAGAAGAGAACATTGCAGCCAGTCCTGATGAGACATGATAAATTAGGCCAGATGGAAGAGGAGGAGGACCTCTCCTATCAGTGGACTTAGAGAGGGGCAGGGAGGAGAGGAGGTAGGGGGGATGGGATTGAGAAGGAATGTGGAAGTGGGATACAGCTGAGATGCAAAGTAAATAAACTATAATAAATATAAAAAAATAAATATTAAAAAGAGAAAAATATATAAAAATACAGCCCTTTCATAGCATTTTGTTCTTGGGTTAAACTCAAGTCAAAAATAAGCAGAAATTTTAAATAGGAATTGCAATTTCTAGAGTCTATAAACCCATCAATAGCTAGCTTAATATCTGGGATTCCCTTGGTATTTCTTCAGTAGGGTAAGAATAGCAACACTTTTGGATTATTGTTCTAGGATCAATAGTCCAATGCTAAGAAAAGTGACTATTCACTAAAAATAACAGCAAATTTATTTTCATACCAATAGCTTAGCTGCCATTTCATGGCATGTCTAAAAACATAAATGTCTTCAGAAGCATTGAATGTTCAGTGATGGATTTCATTTTGGAGATCAACGTCAATTTCTCCACTTAGATCACAATGACTATAAGACTGTAAAGCAGTTTCAGTTGATGCCATTCCTACTATGTGCTGCTACATCTGCAATTAGTAAAACATATCTTCTATCTCAAAATTTCTGATCTACTTAACAAACATTTTCTGTAAACCAGAAAAAATTCTAGTCTACAGAAATGACAATAAAGATAATAAATTACCCTTTTATCCTTGCTTGTCTGGAAGTTACAAGGGAGTAGTAAGTACAAGTGAGGCTAAATAAAGAAGCTTGCAGGGGGAAATGTCCTTAATGAACAGTTGGAAATTAGATCACAACAGGGAAGAGAAGGACTTTTCTCTGTGTAAGAACTGCATGACAGCAGAGACCATTAATGTGAGGGAAGAATGAATCTGGCATGGATTTTATCAAGAGGAACTGGTAAAGATAGGAATAGTCATATTGAGTCAGAGACATGGATGTACTAAAGACTGAAAATAATAAATATAAATTTACTCAAGACTGAAAATAATGTGCTATTATTGAATTCCATGCACAGCAATATGCTAAAATTTACACTTTAGAAAATTAAAAAGTTATGTGAGGAAAAACATAGGAAGGTAAAAGAGGGATGCTATAGTAGGTTAGTGTTGAAATATAGCAAAGGAAGCACAAAGAATTGCATGCAAAAGAAAACAAATCCAAAATTATACCCTAGATTTTAGGACAAACCATACTGTAATAGATTACATGACACAAAAAAACACAAATCAGGATATGAAAACAGAGTTAACAAGCTGAATCTGAACAGCTTATATCTGTGCCCATTGTTAGAATACACATCCATATAACAATATTGACCCTATGTAGGTCAAAATGTATTTCTGGATATAAGACATGTGACCTACATTTGTTCGTGACTCTATAAAGTTATATATCAAAAAAGTAGCACAACTAACCTCTATATATTTAGAAAATGACAGAAAATGACTTCTAGATAATTCTGATTTAAAAAAGAAAGGATTTGGAAATGAGATTTTTTTTAAATCTCAGCAACAATTAAGGTAAATGCATTTTATACTGAGAATGAAGTTAAGTCTAAATCAGCACATAAAAACTCATAGTCTTAAAGTCATTTCTTCACATTTAGGATTTGAATAATAAAGTTGGCATTAGTAAGATGTTGTAAAAGTACAAAGAAGACAACTTAAAGAACTGGAAAAGGGAAAAATAAATCCATAATGTACATAAATATATTCATATGAGACTTTAAAAGGCTTTGACAGAAAGGGAGAAGCAACAGAATCAAAATCTGGTTCTCCAAAATGGTCAATGAAATAGAAAAGTCTCTGTTAAGACTTGGCCTGTCTAGTACAAGTTGCATTGGTTATTTTAATAACATTTTTAATACTGTATTACCAGAGCATAGAAAAGATCCTGGAGCACACACTTTCTCAATAAATAAGTAGAACATGTTACATCCATGAGAAGCTACCACCAAAGAAGATAGGCATCAGGACAACGTATAAACAATATACTATTCACATTGTCTATTCAATGATAGGTTTGGCAGTATAAATTTAGAGGGGAAAATCCATCTATTTTGTACTCTTACAATTGGAATATGAGGCTGAAAAGATGGTTTAGTGGTCAACAGCATTTGCTGCTCTATGACGAAGACCAGAATTCAGATCCCAGTACCCATGTTGTGTAGGACATAAATGTCTGTCACTCACTACAGATCCAAGATATCCAATGACCTTTGGTTTCTACAAGTAACTGCAAATTCGTGCATATAAATAAACACACTCAAACATGCACACTTATTACAAATATATAGTTAAAATAAAATTACAAATAAAGAGCTTGAGAAATGGCTCTTTGTCTCTCAGTGCTCAGATTTAGTTTGAATCTGAATCTGCAGTGTACATTGTCACATATGTATATAATACAGTTGGGGAATATGTAGCCATTATTCTTGCTTGACCACTTTTCCCTTTCCACTATTCCCTTACTTTCCTCCATATGTTTCTTATTTTATGTTTTATTTCATAACAATAGATTTAGAATGGATCCAAGATGGTGGCACCTAAAGCAAACTCTGTCTGATGACAGAGCGGCTGAACAGAAACCAACAGACTCAACTCTGGGCCCTAAAACAACAACGACTATGATTCCTAGGTAAGAGGAAACCACACAATGTGGGAAGCAATTGAGTCCAATTTCAGGCAACCCAGCTAAGCCCCGGAAGAGTATCATGTCCTAGGCTGCACTCAATGGTCAGCCCAGAGACACACACCTGAAGGCATGACTCACTATCCTAGGTGGAACTGTGGGCCCCAAACACCAGGGATTAGGTTTCCATTTCAGGAGGAAACCCCACTGTCAAGGTGAAGGGAACATCAGGTTCGACTTCAGGGCACCTAACCAAACCCTGGAAAAGTTTCTGAGTTCCCATAGGCTCCAGGCTCTTGTCTACAGCCACACACCTGTGTGCTGCACTTACCTGCCACTGATTACACCTTGACTACCGAGGCACAGAGCTCTAACCTCAGACTTACAGACACCTGGGACTCATGGGATCACCCCCAGATGCTGCTTCAAGTGCAACCTGTCTCCCTAGCTAAACTGACAAAACCTTGGGTTTCCCTGGTTATTAAAGAGGGCTGTGTGCAGCAAATCAGAGTATGAGCAGCAGCAGCAGCAGCAGCTCACTAAATTCAGAGCAAAAAACCCAGGAGCAGGGCAGCTGTCTCCAGGACTTCTGCTGGTGAGAGGAGAGCCTCTGTACTATCAAGAATCCCAGTTACACCACAGGACCATACACCTAAGGTGAGCTGTGGAAGTTACTTTAGAAGCACCAGCTATTTGATGACCATACCCAAAAAGTTGAAGAAGCATCCTTCAGGAAAAACCATTGTCCAGACAAGAGGATTCCCCCATCACAGGCTTCTAGCAGGCATCATAAACTAACTATCAACACCTGAGACAGCCAGATAGCATAAAAGCAAAATAAACAAAAGCCAAAGCAGTATGGCATCTCCAGAAGCCAGTTATCAAGGACCAAGTGGCCCTGGATACCCCAAAATAAGTGAAATTCAAGAAAATGACCTTACATCTATGCTTATGAAAATGATAGTGGAAGAAACAAATAACAAATAAGAAGAAACAAATAAAATGTGTTAAAAATAGACGAAGATAAAGTCAAACAGATTTTGGGCATCTGTAAAGAAATACAGGAAGATGCAGTGAAACAGTTTGTGGCCTTTAGAAAGGAAGTAATTAAATCACTGAAAGAAATAAAGGAAAGTTCAAACAAACACGTGAAGGAAAATACAATCAGACAGGTGAAGGAAAGCAACCAAACAATTCAAGAACTGAAGATAGAAATGGAAAAATTAAAGAAAACAAAAACAGAGGAAATCATGGAGAAGGAGAAGTTAGGGACTACAGAGTAAGGAAAACCAACAGACTACAAGAGATGGAAGAAAGAATCACAGGCATAGAAGATACAATGGAAGATATCAATGTTTCCATCAAAGAAAATTTTAATCTAAAAAATTCCTGACACGAACAATCTAAGAAATCCAAAACAGCACAAAAAGACAAAACCCTAAGAATAATAGCAATAGGGGTAAAAGAAGATTCTCATCTCCAAGGCCAAGAAAATATTTTCAAGAAAATCATAGAAGAAAAATTTCCCAACTTAAAGAGTGATATGTCCATAAACATACAAGAGGCTTACAAAACACTTAATAGATTAGATCAGAAAAGAAAATCCTCCTGACACATAATAATCAAAACAGTAAGTATACAGAACAATAACAACAACAACAAAATACTAAAAGCTTCAAGGGAAAAGGCCAAGTAATCACCCCTTACTTCTCAACAGAGAAGCCAGAAGAGCCTGTACAAATACCATTCAGAGCCAAAGAGAACACAGATGTCAGCACAGACTACCCAGCAAAACTCTCAATGATCTGACCCATCCCTCGGGCTAGTCGAACAGGGTCCACCTGAAAGAGGGAGTGGAAATTGGGGGACAGAGAAGTGAAGAATGGAGAAAAGACAGATTCCTGATCAAGTCTCAGTTTACTGAACGTGCAAACAACACTTATAAAGCAAAGTGTACAAGCAAATTTTTTTTCACAGTAGCAACACATGTGTGCCACCTGGCAAGGCATGCAGGAATTCACTCAAGGTCACACAAAGTCTGCTATCTGGTTCCCAAGGTTGCAGGGAGCTTGCTATCTATTTCTCAGCCTCAGGGCACCCTGCCTACAGAGACTGCCAAGGACAGTCTCTGAGAAATAGAATTATGGATAAGACCTGCATCTGTCAAGGCCAGGAAGCAGAATTCCAATTACCAGACTCCTTCAATGATCATAGGTGGAGAAAACAAGATATTCGACTACAAAAAAAAAAAAAAATTAAAAATACCTACCCACAAGTCCAGCCTTACAGAACATACTGGAAGGGAAAATACAATCCAAGACAGCAAAATACATCCCAGAAAATACAGGAAATAAAGAAACTTACCACAGCAAAATTAAAAGCACACAAACACACTACCACAACCAATATCAAAATAAAAGGATTTACAGCCACTGGTCATTAATCCCTCTCAATATCAATGGACCAAACTCTCCAATAAAAAAGACACAGACCAACAGAATGGATGTGCAAACAAGACCCAACAATCTATTGCATACGAGAAACACGCCTAAGTCACAAAAAGAGATACTACCTGAGAGTAAAGGTCTGGAAGACGGTTTTCCAAGCAAATAGACCAAGAAGCAAGCAGGAATAACCATTCTAATATCTAATAAATAGATATTATCTTATTAGATATTTTATTAGATATACTGATTCCGGTTAGTATAATAAAATAGATATTACTTTATTAGATATTAGATATACTAACCAGAATTAGTTAAAAGAGATGGGGCAGGTCACTTCATACACATCAAAGGAAAATTCTACCAAGAAGGCATCACACTTCTGAATATCTATGCTCCAAATATAAGGGCATCTACATTCGTAAAATAATAATAATAATAATAAATTTTAAACCACACATCTACCCCCACACAATGATAGTGGGAGACTGTAACACTGCATTCTCAACAAAGGGCAGGTCAACCAAACAGCAATTCAAAAAAGAAACAATGGCACTGACAGATGTTATGAATCAAATGGACCTAACAGATATCTACAGAAACTTTCACCCAAACACTAAAGAATTTACCTTCTACTAAGCACCTCATTGAACATTCTCCAAAATAGATCATATACTTGTCACAAAGCAAGCCTCAACACATATGAGAAGATTAAAATAATCCCTTGTATCATATCAGACCACCATGGACTAAAGCTGGACCTCAACAACAACAGAAATAGTAAAACCCCCCACACACGTGGAAACTGAACAATTCTCTACTCAAAGACAACTGGGTCAGGGAAGAATAAAGAAAGAAATTAAAGACATCCTAGATTTCAATGAAAATGAAGGCACAATGTACCCAGACTTATGGGACACAATGAAAGCAGTGCTAAGAGGAAAGTTCATAGCACTAAGTGCCTTCAAGAAGAAATTCGAAACAGCTCATTCAAGCAACTTAATGGCTCACTTAAAAACCCTAGAAAAAGAAGAAGCAGACATAACCAAGTGGAGTACATGGCTAGAAATAATCAAATTCAGGGCTTAATCAATAAACTAGAAACAAAGAAAACATTTCAAAGTCAGTGAAACCAAGAGCTGGTTCTTTAAGAAAGTCAACAAGATAGGCAAACCCTTAGCCAAACTAACTAAAATACAGAAAGACACTATCTAAATCAAGAAAATCAGAAATGAAATGGGGGACATAACAAAAAATACTGAGGAAATCTTACTTCAAAAGCCTATATGCTACAAAATTTGAAAAAATCTTATGAATTGGACAATATTATTGCTTGATTCCAATTACAAAAGTTGAATCAAGATCAGGTAAATAAATTAAACAGTCCTATATCCCGAAAGGAACTAAAAACTCTCATCAAATGTCTCCCACCCAAAAAAATACCCGGGGCCAGATAGTTTCAGCACAGAATAATACCAGACCTTCAAAGAAGAGCTAACACCAATAATCTTCAAATAGAAATAGAAGGAACAATACCAACCTCATTCTATAAGGCCACAGGAACCTTGATAATAATCAACACAAAGACCCAACAAAGAAAGAGTACTTTAGTCCAATCTCCCTTATGAGTATTGATGCAAAAATACTCAAAAATTCCTCTCAAACCAAATCTAAGAACACATCAAATATATTATCCAAAACGACATAGTAGGCTTCTCCCAGCCATTCAGGGGTGGTTCAAAATATGAAAATCAATCAATGTAATCCACCATACAAACAAACAGAAAGAAAAACTGAAACACATGATCATCATCTTAGATGCTGAAAAAGCATTTGATAAAATACAACACTCAGTAATGTTTAAAGTTTTGGAGAGGTCACGGATACAAGAGTAAAGGCAATATATACTAAGCTAATGGCCAACAGCAAACTAAATGGAGTGAAACAAAAATCAATCCCACTGAAATCAGGGACAACTCAAGGCTGCCTACGCTCTCCATATCTCTTCAATATAGTACTTGAATTCCTTGCTAGAGCAATAAAATAATTAAAGGAGATCTGGGGAGTTCAAATCAGAAAAGAAGAAGTCAAAGTTTCACTATTTGTAGATGATATGGTAGTATACATTGCTGACCCCAAATATTCAGCCGGCAACCTTCTATAGCAATGGGGCTGCTTACAAAATTAACTCAAAAAAAAAAAAAATCAGTAGCCCTCCTGCATACAAAAGACAAATGGGATAAGAAAGCTACTAGAGAAAAAAATTTAAAAAAAAAGCTTCACAATAGTCACAAAAGACATAAATTGTCTTGGTGTTAATATCACCTAGCAAGTAAAAATCTTTCAAGTCTGTGAAGAAATAAATTGAAGAAAGTATCAAAAGATGGCAAGATCTCCCGTGCTCATGGATAAGTAGGATAAACATAGTAAAAATGGTGGGCTTACCAAAAGCAATCTACAGATTCAATGCAATTCCCATCAAATTATCAACAAAATTGTTTACTGACCTTGAAAGAACAATTCTCAACTTCATTTGGAATAAAAAGGAACCCAGAATATCTAAAAGTATCCTCTACAATAAACTCTTTTGGAGGTATCTTCATCCCTGATGTAAAGCTATATTATATAGCAACAGTAATAAAAACTGCATGGTACTGGCATAGAAACAGGCTGGTGGATCAATGGAATCTAATAGAAGCCCCAGAAATAAAACCCACAAACCTACGGACACCTGGTTTTTGACAAAGATGACAAAAAATACAATGGAATAATGATACCATTCAACAAATAGTGCTGGTCTGACTTGAAGTCTACATGTACAAAAATGCTAAAAGAACCATATTTATCACCCTGCAGAAATTTTAAGTCCAAGTGGATCAAAGACTTCAACATAAAATCAGACACACTAAATCTGCTGGAAGAAAAAGTGGGGAAGAGCCTCAATCATATTGGTACAGGAAATCATTCCCTGAATATAACACCAACAGCTCAGGTTCTAAGATCTACAATTAATAAATCAGACCTCATGAAACTGAAAAGCTTCTGTAAAACAAGGGACACTGTCAAAAACAGCCTACATACTGGGAAAAGATCCTCACCAACCCTACATCTGGCAGAGCGGTAATATCCAGAATATATAAAGAACTTAAAAAATTTAACACCAACAAACCAAATAATCCTATTAAAAATGGGATACTGAGCTAAGCAGATGACTCTCAACAGAGGAATATTAAATGGCAGAGAAACACTTAAAGAAATGCTCAACATCAAATGTCCTTGTTGTATACTTGCATATATTTTGGATATATTTCTCATGGGTGTAAGGTGGAATCTCAGGGTTGTTTTGATTTGTATTACCCTGATGACTAAGGACATTGTGCATTTTTCTATGTGTTTCTCTGCTATTCAATATACCTCTACTGATAATTCACACTCTTTACTCTGTACTCCATTTTTAATGGGATTACTTGATTTGTTGCTGTTTAACAATTTGAGTTCTTTATATATTCTGGGTAAGAGCCAGATATAGGGTTGGTGAAGATCCTTTCACAGTCTGCAGGATGTCCTTTGGTTCTGATGGCAATGTCGTTTGCTTTACAGAAGCTTTTTAGGTTCATGGGATCCCATTTATTGATTGATGTCATAGAGCCTGTGCTACTGGTATTCTGTTCAGGAACGTTCTTAGCAGCTTTATTTGTAATAGCCAGAATAATAGACATCTGGAAAAAACCCAGATGTCCCTGAGCTGAAGAATGGATACAGAAATTGTGGTATGATTATACAATGGCATAATACTCAGCCACTTAAAACAAGGAAATCATGAAATTTGCAGGCAAATACTGGAAACTAGAAAAGATCATCCTGAGTGAGGTGACCCAGAAGCAGAAAGACATACATAGTATATACTCACATATAGTATGGGATAAATATGCTAAAATATATACTCCTAAAGAAGCTAAACAAGAAGGAGGACCCTAGGGAAGTTACTTAATCCTCACTCAGAAAGCAAATGGGATAGACATCTGAAGCAGGAGAAAACAGGGAACAGGACAGGAGCCTACCACAGAGGGCCTCTGAAGATCCACCCAGCAGGGTATCGCAGCAGATGCTGAGACTTATAGTCAAACTTTGGGCAGAGTGCAAGGAATCTAATGAAAGAAGGGGGAGCTAAAAAGACCTGGAAAGTACAGGAGCTCCAGTAAGAGAGCAACAGAATCAAAAAACCTGGGAACAGGGGTCTTTGCAAAGACTAATACTACAAACAAGGACCATTCATGGAGACAATCTAGACCCCTGGCTCAGATATAGCCCATGGCAGATCAGTCTTCAAGTGGTTTCCTAGTAAAGAAAGAAGGGGCTGCCTCTGACATGAACCCAGTGGCTGGCTCTTTGATCATCTTCCCCTGGAGGGAGTACAGCTGTACCAGGCCACAGAGAAAGACAATGCAGCCAGTCATGATGAGAACCGATAGGCCAGGTTCGTTCAGATAGAAGGGGAGGAGGACCTCCTCTATCAATGAACTGAGAGAAGGACTTGTGAAGAGAAGAGAGAGGTAGGGTGGTATTGTGAGGGGTCGAGGGAGGACGCTACACATTGCATACAAAGTGAATAAATTGTAATAATAGAAAAAATAAATTAAAATAAATATATAGAGTCTTTCAGAGACCCTCTGTGGTTGGCTCCCGTCTTGTTTCTTGTTTTCACCTTCTCCTGATATTTATCCCAGTTGCCTTTCTGAATGAAGATTCGGCATCTTACCCAATTTCCTCCTTCTTGCTTAGTTTCTTTAGATGTTCAGATTTTAGTATGATTATCCTATATTATATGTCTAATATCCACTTATAAGTGAATATGTACCACAAGTGTATTTCTGCTTCTGGGATACCTCACTCAGGATGATCTTTTCTAGATCTCACCATATGCCTGCAAATTCCATGATTTCCTTGTTTTTAATTGCTAAGTAGTATCCTATTGTGTAAATGTACCACAATTTCTGTATCCATTCTGCAGCTGAGGGACATCTGAGTTATTTCCAGATTCTGGCTATTATGAATAAAGCCACTATGAACATGGTTGAGCAAATGTCCCGTTGTATACTTGAGCATATTTTTGATATATGCCCAAGAGTGGTATAGCTGGATCTTGAGATAGAGCTGTTCTTAATTGTCTAAGAAAACTCCAGATTGATTTTCAAAGTGGTTGTACAAATTTACATTCCCCCAGCAGTGCAGGAGGGTTCATCTTTCTCCACATCCTCTCCAAAATATGGTAGCCATTCTGATGGGTGTAAGGTGAAATCTTAGGGTTGTTTTGATTTGCCTTTCCCTGATGACTAAAGATGTTGAGCATTTCTTTAAGTGTTTCTCTGCCATTTGATATTCCTCCATTGATAATTCTTTATTTAGCTCTGTACCCCATTTTTTAATTGGATTACTTGATTTTTTGCTGTTTACCTTCTTGTGTTCTTTTTAGCTTCTGTATATTAGCCATCTGTCAGATATGGGTTGGTGAAGATATTTTTGTAGTCTGTAGGCTATAGTTTTGTTGTGACAACAGTTTCCTGTGCTTTCAAGAAACTTCTCAGTTTCATGCGGTCCCATTTATTGATTGTTTATCTTAGAGCCTGTGTTGTTGGTTTTCTGTTCAGGAAGTTGTCTCCTGTGCCATTGAGCTGAAGGTGTGTCACCACCTTTTTTCTAACAGGTTGAGTGTGTCTGATTTTATTTTGAGGTTTTTGATCAACTTGGATTTTAGTTTTGTGCAGGGTGATGAGTATGGATCTATTGGCATTGAACTGAGTGGCTGGCTCTTTTAGCACCTCTCCCTGATGAGGGAGAAGCCATACCAGGCCATGAATAATGACTATGATAAACATTCCTGAAGAGACCTGATAGGCTAGGGTTAGATGGAAGGGTAAGAGGTCCTTCCCTATCAGTGGACTGAGCAAGGGGCATGGAAGGAGATGAGGGAAGGAAAGCAGGATTGGAAGGGGATGAAGGTGGGGGCTACAGCTGGGATACAAAGTGAATACATTGTAATAAATTTAAAAAATTACATTAACAATACTCTCAGATAAAATGTATATAAATAAAATTAAATTTAAGAACAAATAAAAAGAAATTAAAAAAAGAAATGTTCAACATCCTTAATCATACAGGAACTGCAAATCAAAGCTACCCTGAGATTCCATCTCAAACCAATCAGGATGGCGTTGATAAAAACTGAAGTGACAACATGTATGGAGATTATGTGGAGAAAGAGTAATCCTTCTCCATTACTGCTGGGAGTGCAAACTTGTTTAGCCACTTTGGAAATCAATCTAGCATTTTCTCAGAAAATTGGGAATATCACTGCCTCAAGATCCAGCTATACCACTCCTGTGTATATACTCAAAAGATGCCCCAGCATTCAATAAGGACATTTGCTCAACTGTGATCATAGCAGCCTTATTTGTAATAGCCAGAATTTTGAAACAACCTAGATGTTCCTCAGTGGAGGGATGAAAACATACAGACCTTTTAGGTGTTTTAATGATACACAATTTTCTACTTATAATGCAACTTTGGGAAAAACAGAAATACTCAGTGAACAAAGTTTTGCTGTTTAAAATGTTCTTGAAAATCTCTCTGATTCTCTTAAAAACTGTCACCATAACAAACAGGACTCCAATTGTTTCTGTAAAGTTGTGTGTGTTTAGCCCCAACAGATCAGTAGTTGTTATGAAGAAAGCAGGGAACATAGCCTGTGTTCTTAAAAACTTTTCAGTTAAAGGAACAAGACAAACCCATAAAGTTATCAAGAATAATTCCAAAGTGCACTGTGACTGAGGGAATAAACACCCCACAGTCACACTCATCTAGAGTCAGAAGTTTTAATATGTGTTCTCTATGTGCTGCATAGTAGAGTCAGTGAAGGTCAGAAAACAGGTGATTTCTATATTGATTGATTTCTTATTTATTTAGGTCTTTATGGGAAGCAAGTGGGTATGGGGAAGATAATATATGCTGTTTGAAAACAGTAACAATTTTCTTCAGCTTTGCAGAGGTAACGTTTTTATAATACAGTGAACTGGAAGAAATCTACCTAGGATATAGGTCAATTTCTAACTAATTTAATGTAGTCTTTTATAAAACTTGCCCCACACCCTGTAATTTGGTTAGAACTAAGTTTCCTTTCAGCTCTGATATTCAAGGAAATGTACAGAAAATGTGCCATTTCAATCACCAGTCTCTTGTTTTGTCTCTTTTGGCTTCCATATAAAGCATAATTTTAATAGAGAATGCAGGTTGATCTAAGAAGAACATCTCTTAGGCAAAATGTTACTTCTCCAGTTGTAATAACTGATAGAATTCAAAATGTTTTAAGCCCTCCAAAGCAAGACTAAAGGCAGATTTGTGTAGAAATTAACATAAACATTATCTCACCTCTCATTTGGCAATTCATCTTGCACTCAGGAAGGAAACAATATCTGAAACACACATTAATGTAATGCAAAACCTTCCCTGAGATGTGCCAAAATGCATACTAAACTATTTGCAACAAGAAATGTGTTCAGTGCACTGAAAAGCGCTATGTAACTTTCAGAATCTACAATTTGCCTCCTTTAGTGAAGTTCTTCTTATTGACAACTGTATTAACCTGTCAAAGGAGGCAAAATTTAAATGCAACAGTCAGTAATCTCTCATTTTTGCCTCTGACACTTGTTCTGTTTTAATATTTATGTTTTTGATGTGTATGAGTTATTGCCTCTGTGTATGTCTATGCACCATTTGTACACATCCTGCAGATGCCAGAAGAGTGTGTCTGAATCCTTGGCAGTGGAATAATACATGGTTGTGAGCTGCCATGTGGGTGTCAGAAATCCAACATGGAACATCTGAAAGAATAGCTGGTTGTTCTTAACCTCTGAGCCATTTCTTGAGTGTCTGACACTCTTAAAATGTTAATGTTATGATCATAACATTTTTTATCCATTTCTCTTCTCTTTTTCTTCCCTTTCCTCTTCTTTCTCTGCCTTCCATCTCTTCAATCCTGCTTTCTTTCCACCATATATCTCAGAATATCCCATTTTTCATATGTATTGAAACTTTATTTTCTTTTTCTTTAAATTATGTACTGAGGTGAAACTTAACCCCACATCTTCTATTGACAAAGTGTTTTTTTTTATGGGAATCTACATTCGTAGATATTAATTCTCTCCCATCTTCTTGAATTCAAAGGAAAGGGATCAAATGTATGTTCACATTGCATAATAAAAATAATAATGAAAATTCATGTCAACCTATCAGAGTAAAAATCATGAAAGTGAGACTGCAAAATACATTGTCTATTAATATACCACTTGAATGAAAATGTGAAATATGTCAGCTACAGCAGCAGAAAATGAGACTTGTGATTTAGTATCTGAAGAATGTGTTTTCCTGAGTCAATTATTTCTTAAATTTTGAACTAGAAACAAAGTAATTAGATTTTTAACATGTATTTCATTCTGTTCTGTGTATTCGAATCTCATCACTCTTATCACATTTTAAAAACTTTGCTATGCTAGTGTGTTACCAGTGAATATCTTTTGAACACTACTCATTTTTCCACATAAACTCAATCAATATAGATTCACTTTTCACATTTAGAGCTATAATATATACGAATGAATATAATCTTCATTTTAAAATTATATTCTTTGTGATAGAAATACAGGCATTTTTTAAAATAAACCATCACTTGATGTCAATAAAAAGTAAAATGAAAAGATGAGGGAAACTTACTTCCTATTATTTATGATATCCTATTGTTTCCACCATTATTGATCATTGTCAAGAATTTGGAATCATGAGGCTAATGTGACTAGCAAAACTGACAAGTAACTTCTAGAAAGGTTTCCAGGGGCTCTCTCTCTCTCTCCCCTCTCTAGAGGTCTAATAATTCTAAACTCAATTCATTATTACTAGATGTAGTTCTGATCATTTAGGGAACTTGGTTGTTTATCACATAAATGCATTGGCATATTTTCATTATATCTGTGCCTCCTTTATGGGGTTATAGGCTTTAAATGAAAAAGCAGAAAATGAGAGATTTCTCCCAAATAGTTGTGCCCATTTTCTTTTTTTTTTCATTTATTTATTCATTCATTCATTCATTCATTCATTCATTCATTTATTTATTACATTCATGCACCATTCTTTGATTTGTTTATTTATTGTTGTGGTTAGAATATGAAATGTGCTTCACAGGCTCTTGAGTTTGAACACTTGATGCTCATTTAGAGATGCTACTTATAGAAGATTATGGAGTCTTTGAGGGATGGAGCCTCCCCAGGAGCATACCTGTTTTCTATACAATGAATCTTTCAAAATTCTATTCTATTCTATGCATGTTGTCCCCTGTAAAAACAACAAATTCAGGCCACAGTAGAGGACTTATAGACTAAGATCAGAAAGGAGAGGAGAACCTCTGCTATCAGTAGACTTGGGGAGTGGCATGCATGCAGAAAGGGGAGGGAGGGTGAGATCGGGAGGGGAAGAGGGAAGGGCTTATGGGGGGATACAAAATGAATAAAGTGTAATTAATAAAAAAAATAAAAAAAAGATATTCCCCCCCCAAAAAAAACAACAAATTCTCTAAACTGTTGACCAATTTTCCAACGCCTCTACATTGAACCTTTAAGTCAGTAAGTATGTTGGGCTTTTGGATACTGTGTGTTCACAGGTATACTTTTTAAAAGTGTTTTTCATATAGATTATCCCAACATTCAGTGATCCCAATCAAAATTACAAAGGTTGTTTTGGTCTTTTGCTTCCTCTCTTTGAACAGCTGAAAGTCTGGAACATTCAGTTCTTTTACTATAATTTATAGTTACTAGATAAATTTATATTTTAAGTACTCATTAAAGAAATAATTACTAAACCTGTACCTTTATACAAATTTAGGATTAAACTTAATCTAAAATATAGCTTTTACAGATAAGGTTGTCGCATGCTCAGAAATGATTTTTAAGTTGTTATTTTCAGATTCATGATATATAAAAAAATATGTTCTCTCTTACTCTTTCTTATAAGCTAAACTACCTGTAGATATAAATAAGACTTTTTTCACTTACATAAAATAAATAAGGTCAATTCATAGAGGTGCAACCTTACATTACATGAAGTAATTACTTAAGCATTACTTTATGGGGAAAATATAAGAAATACAAATAAATTATTCTTTTCATTCTTATTAACTTTATCCATGCCAGATAATCATTATTTTTCCATGATGCTAACTGAATATTTCTTAATTAGTATTATACCCTTAAATTCATCTTTTATATTTTCTATAGGGATACATGCTTAAAATGTAAGGTAAATTATTTCATTCTTTATAACTAACTAAATAAAGAAGCTATACATTGATAATCATAATCATTGATATTTCGTTCTGACTTCATCTCTTTATTCAGTAGTCCCAAACCACAGATGAAATATCTAATCTTCAGCTACAGCATATATAACACATGCAGACTTTGCCCACTCTATCCTTGGAGTTCACTATAAAGGTATATAAACACTGATGATCAACTTATTCATGCACACCATCACAATATTAAATGCATTTCCACAAATAAAACTTGTTTTATTTATTGCAGATTACTTAAACTCTATATTTATTAGCTCTACTACTGGTTCTCTTAGCTAAAATTAATCTTTTTAAAAATAGGTATAATGCATAAAATTTGACATCAATAATTAAATTGAAATATGTGACATAACAGTGAATTTAAAGTTTGTTTATATTATTCCAACAGCTTGAAGCATTCAATTTTGGCAATGAGTAAACAGGAAGAGATGACACTTTTAATTATTTAAATAACAAAATTTTGAAAAGTTATAACAAGTTTTAAACTTGTGCCATTCATTCTTGCAAGCCGGTAATTTCATGATTTTTTTCCTACTTTGCTTTCTATTGCTGTGATATAACATCACAACCAAAATAAACTTGGACATAAAAGTGTTTACTTGGTTCACACACCCAAATCACAGTCTATCAATAAAGAAAGTCAAGGCAGGAGGAATGAGGGCACATCAGAGAAAGAAATGAAGCAAAGGCTACAAAGGAACCCTGATTAGTGGCTTACTAAGACTTGTATCCAGCTGCCTTTCTTAAACCTTCCAGGACCACCTACCAGACATGTTACCACTCACAATAGGCTCAATCCTCCCACATCACTCATTAATCAAGAAACTGCCCCACAGTTGTCTACAGCCAATCTAATAGTGGAATTTCTTCACTTGATTTTTCTTCTTCGCAGGTCACTTTAGCTTGTGACATGAAACATTTAAGCTAAGACAAAAGTTTTTTCCCACACTTTGGTTATTCTACTCCCAAACTAGACTCCAATAGGAAACCAGACCTTCAAGGACCAAGAGCTCCATGTTAGGAAAGTACAGCCAAATGCTGTGAGTTGTCTGGTAACAGACCAGACTTGGGAGAGTGATAAAGGAGAAAGATTGAAATCAAACACCAAGACTGTGTTCTGATAAAAAACCTACCCTTAGCTATCTCCCCTCTAATTATTTCCTTATTCCCTGAGGCCATATTTCCCTCCCAACTGTATATGCTCTTCTAAAAACTTGCATTAACTTTAATGGAAATAAAATTACATTGTTTTCTCTTCTAACCCCTCTCAGCTACCTTCCCTCATAGCCTACCTACATCCTTCCTGTATCTCTACCAACTGTCAAGCTGACATTTTTTTCTTTGACTACTGTTACATACACATTCATATTAGTATATATTAGATATGCATACATATCTGTGTGTCACTTGTGTGTGTGCATGTATGTGCTCATGCGCCTGCACACACATGTGCACTGCACTCACAAATATATATGTGTGTGTGTATATATATATATATATATATATATATATATATATATATAATGTTTTTATTGTTTGTTTGTATATAGTTTCGAGGTTGACCACACTGCTTTAGTTGAGCAGTATCTGGGAGAGGCGAATTCTCTTTCTCCCAGTAGTCATTAGTTAACTATAGTTCTTTGTCTAGGAGTGGGACCCCACTGAGAAGCACCCCCTTTCAAATTAATGCCAAAGAGGAAAGTTTTTCATATGCTTTCTTTACAGAACCCACTCATATCATGTAGTGTTTCTTATATATTAATTAGTATAGAACCATTTACAAGAGCAAGGGTAGCCTCTCAGGGTATGCATCCATGAGAAAAACTTGTTTCTACTCTTTCAAACAGCCATCAGTTGTAAATAGCTCCTCAACTAAGGCTAAGACTTCATTACCTCATTGATTATCCATGCTGGGATATTGGCTGGCTCTATCTTGTACAGGTATTGTGGATACAGTCACAGGTTCTGTGAGTATAAGTGTGTAAAGGCCTGCCATGTCAAGCAAATAGTGTTTCCTGGCAGATATTCAGTACCTTTGGCTTTAACAATCATTCTGGCACCTTCTCCCATGATCCCTGAGTATTAGATTTGTGAGATAGATATCCCAATTAGAGCTGAGCACTCCACTTTCTCTCACTCCCTTCTTTTTGACCAGTTGGAGGTCTCTATATCAATCACAATCTACTGCAAAAAAAAAAATCTTTTAAAACTTCACTAATCTTCTATGGATAAATAGATAAGAACAGTTTTTATAAAGATTAGATTCCATTGACTTAGTGCTGATGTTCTATTAACTATGTATTTATTGATTTTCTTCCTTATCAGTTGGCCAATTATTGCAAGAAAATTGTCAAGGTTTCCAACTGTAATAATGGGAAATCTATTTCATCTCATCATTCTATCAGTTTCAGTTGTATATATGTGATGCTCTGTTCCCATACATATAGCTATTAGCTTGTTTTATTTCCTTAGAGTATTAACCTCTGTCATTAGAGAATGGTACAATTTATTTTATATAATTTCTCCTTGGACATTAGCTTTGTTTGAATTTTTTATTAATGCTAGTGACCTTCTAACAGGAAATTTACAGTTGGCTTATTTTCTTTATCTGCTTGGATAATTCTGCCTTTTACTTGATATATTTAAAATATTGACATTTAAAACTGTTATTGGATTACCTAAACGTACATTTACTATGTTTATTTGTTGTTTCTTTTCTTTTCTATTTGTTTTTTCCACATGATTTTATATTCTCTGATTTTTCTCTCCTTAGTACCCCACACACAAATGTGCACGTATATCAAATTGTGTATTTGTTTTTGAGTATTCAATACACATTTATATCTAACCCGAATTTCTTTTTAAATTACCTGTTTTACTTTACCTATAGTGAAATATTCATATAGTATCTTCATTTAATTTCTTCCATTCAGTAAAACATAACTCTTTTTTTACTTTGTCTATAAACATTTAACTTATTGCTGTAATCATTATTTTATTATTATTTTCATATTTTCAAACAAAGTCTTTCTATAAAGTTCAGGCCAAGCTTAGACTCTCCATTTTCTTGCTTACAAATCTGAAGTCTGGAGTTACAGAGGTTTATTACCATGCCTGGACTTCAACACCACACTCTCAACAAAGGACAGGTCAACAAAACATAAATTACACTAAGAAACAATGTCTCTATCAGAGGTCATGAATCAAATGGACCTGACAGATATTTACAGAACCTTAAACCAAAACACAAAAGAATTTACCTTCTTCTCAGAACCTCATGGAACCTTCTTCAAAATAGTACATATGGTGGGTCAAAAAAGTGAGCCTCAACAAATGCAAGAAGATTGAAATAATCGCTTGTATTCTATCTCATCACCATGGAATAAAGCTGGACCTCAAACACAACAAAAACAACAAAAAGCCTACACACACATGGAAACTGAACAACTTCTTACTAAATGACAGCTGGATCAGGGAAGAAATAAAGAAAGAAATTACAGTCTTCCTATGAAAGAAGGCACAACATACTCAAAATTATGGGACACATGAAAGCAGTGCTAAGAAGAAAGTTCAAAGCACTAAGTGCCTTCAAGAAGAAATTCAAGACAGGTCATTCAAGCAACTTAATGGCCCACTTAAAAACCCTAGAAAAAAAAAGAAGCAGACACACCAAGAAGGAGTAGACAGCTGGAAATAATCAAACTCAGGGCTGAAATCAATCAATTAGAAACAAACAAAACAATTCAAAGAATCAATGAGCCAAGAGCTGGTTCTTTGAGAAAATCAACAAGATAGACAAATGTTTAGCCAAACTAACTAAAAGGCAGAGAGACAACATCCAAATCAACAAAATCAGAAATGAAAAGGGGGATATAACAACAGACACTGAGGAAATCCAAACAATCACTAGGACTTACTTCAAAAGTATATATGTATTTGCTTTGAAAACACTGCTAGTTAGTCTTTCAGATGCGCTCAGTAGACTCCTGTCATACGTTCAATGCACATCCCATCTGTCTTTCTAAATGAGGATTGATCATCTTACCCCATGTCCGCTCTCTTGAAAATCTTTTTTAGGTGTATAGATTTCATTATCAGAGACTGTCATTCAACCAAGGACCATGTATGTATATAACCTAGAACCTCTGCTCAGATGTAGCCTGTGGTAGCTCAGTAACCAATTGGTTTCCCACAGTGAGGGGAACAAGGACTATTTCTAACAGGAACTCAATGACTGGCTCTTTGATCTCCCCACCCCCCAAGGAAGGAACAGTTCTGTTAGGCCGCAGAGGAGGGCTTTGCAGCCATTCCTGAAGATACCTGATAAAACAGGATTGGATGAATGGGGAGGAGGTCCCCCCCTATCAGTGGACTTGAAAGGGGCACAGTGGAGATGAGGGAGGGAGGGTGGGATTGGGAGGGAATGAGGGAGTGGGACACGGCTGGGATACTGATAAGAAAAAAATAAAATTTTAAAAAAAGTATATATGTCACAAAATTTAAAAATCTGAATGAAATGGACAATTTTCTTGATCAATTCCACTTACCAAAGCTGAATCAAGATGAGGTAAATCAATTAAATAGTCCTATATTCCCTAAGAATGTGGAAGCATTCATTGAAAGTCTCCCATCCAAAAAAAGTACAGGACCAGATGGTTTCATTGCAGATTTCTACCAGACCTACAAAGAAGAGCTAATTCCATTTTTTTAAATAAAATATTCCACAAAATAGAAACAGAAGGAACATTACCAAACTCATTCTATAAAGCCACAGTCACCTGGTTACCTAAACCTCACAAAGACCCAAAAAAGAAAGAGAATTTCAGGCCAATCTCCCTTATGAACATAGATGGAAAAATACTCAACAAAATACTTGGAAACCAAATACAAGAACACATCAAAGATGTCATCCACTGTGACCAAGTAGGCTTCATCCTAGGTATGCAGGTGGTCCAGTATATGGAAAATCTTCAACGTGATCCACTATATTAACAAACTGAAAGAAAAAAAAAACACATGAAAATCTGCTTTAATGCTGGAAAAACATTTGACAAAATCCAACATCCATTCATGTTTAAAGTATTAGAGAGATCAGGGATAAAAGGCACATATCTAAAGATAGTAAAGGCAATATACAGCAAACCTATAGCCAACATCAAACTAAACAGAGAGAAATTTAATGCAATCCTAGTGAAATCAGGTACAAGGCAAGTGTGCGCACTCTCTCCCTATATCTTCAACATAGTTCTGGAAGTCTTTGCTAGAGCAATAAGACAGTTGAAGGAGATCAAGGGGATACAAAGTGGAAAGGAAGCAGTCAAATGATCACTATTTGCAGATGATATGATAGTATACCTGAGTGACCCCTAATATTCTACCAGGGAAATCCTACAGCTAATAAATAGCCTCAGCAAAGTGGCCAGATACAAAATTAACTCAAAAAAGTCAGTAACCATCCTGTATACAAATGAAAAAGGGCTGAGAAAGAAATTAGGGAAACAACACCCTTCACAATAGCCACAAATGACATACAGTACCTTGGTTTAACCCTAACCAAGCAAGTCAAAGACTTGTATGAAAAAAATTTCAAGTCTCTGAAGAAAGAATTAGATGAAGATATCAGAAGATGTAAAGATATCCCAAGCTCATAGCTTGGCAGGATTAACATAGTGAAAATGATCATTTTAACAAAAGCAGTCTAACTGTCCTCAGAACAAAACAACAGCCTACAGATTGGGAAAGGATCTTCACCAACCCTATATCTGACAGATGGCTAATATCCAGTATATATGAAGAACTAAAGAAGTTAAACAGCAAAAAATCAAGTAATCCAATTAAAAAAATGGGTTACAATGCTAAACAGAGAATTCTCTGCAGAGGAATATCGAATGACAGAGAAACACTTAAATCTTCAAGCTCAGTAGCCATCACGGAAATGCAAATCAAAATGACCCTAAGATTTCACGTTACACCCATCAGAATGGCTAAGATCAAAAACTCAAGAGACAACACATGCTGGAGAGGTTTTGGAGAAAGGGGAACCCTCCTCCACTGCTGGTGGGAATGTCAACTTCTACACCCACTCTGGAAAGCAATCTGGCGCTTTCTCAGACAACTAGGAATAGCGCTTCCTCAAGATCCAGCTATACAACTCCTAGGCATATATCCAAAAGATTCTCAAGTACACAATAAGGACATTTGCTCAACCATGTCTGTAGCAGCTTTATTTGTAACAGCCAGAAGCTGCAAACAGCCATCATGTCCCTCAGTGGAATAATGGATGGACAAATTGTGGTATATCTACACAATGGAATATTACTCAACAATAAAAAAAAACAAGGAAATCATGAAATTTGCAGGTAAATGGTGGGAACTGAAAAAGATCATCCTGAGTGAGCTATCACAGAAGCAGAAAGATGCACATGGTATATACTCACTCATATAGACATATAATATAGGGTAAGCCTACTAAAATCTGTACACCCAAAGAAACTAATTGAGAGAGAGTACTCTTGCTAAAATGTTCAATTCCTATCCAGAAAGGCAAAGATGCTGGACATCAGAAGAAGGAGAAAAGAGGGAACAAGTCAGGAGCCTGACACAGAGGACCTCTGAAAACCTCTGCCCTGCAGACTATCAATGTAGATACTGAGACTTATGGGCAATTTTTGGGCAGAGTGCAGGGAATCTTAGGAAAGAAGTGGGAAACAGTAAGATCTGGAGAGAACAGGAACTCCACAAGGAGAGCAGCAGAACCAAAATATCTGAGCTCAGGGGTCATTCCTGAGACTGATATTTCTTCCAAGGACTATGCATGTAGATAATATAAGACCCCTGCACAGATGTAGCCCATGGCAGTTCAGTGTCCAATGGGTTCCATTTTAATAGGAACAGGGACTGTCTCTGAAATGAACTGATTGGCCTGCTCTTTAATCACATCTCCCTGAGGGGGAAGCAGCATTACCAGGCCACAGAAGAAAACAATGCAGCCACTCCTGATGAGACCTAATTGACTAGGATCAGAAGGAAGGAAAAGAAGTCCTCCCCATCAGTGGACTTGGGGAGGGGCATGCATGCAGAGGGAGGAGGCAGGGAGGGATTGGAACAGAAGGAGGGAGAGGACCACAGCGGGGATTCAAAGTGAATAAAGTTTAATTAATAAAGAAAAGAAAAAAGAAAAAAAAACATGAATTCTGAAACTAGCACATACTAATAAACAAATCAGAGGTAGGTTTTATCTAGCTTTGTTTGTAGTTTAATAAAAAAAGATTTAATAATAGAAAAAAAAACCAAAATAAACAAACAAAAAATAAAAGCAGTCTAGAGATTCAATGCAATTCCCATCAAATTACCAACAAAATTCTTTACAAACTTGGAAAGAAAAATTCCCAACCTCATATGGAATAACAAGAAACCCAGAATTGCTAAAACAATCCTCTACTATAAAAGATCTTCAGGAGGTATCTCCATCCCTGATCTTAAGCTGTACTATAGAGCAACAGTAATAAAAACTGCATGGTACTGGCATAGAAACAGAATGGAGGATCAATGGAACCGAACAGAGGACCCAGAAATAAACCCACAAACTTATGGATACCTGATCTTTGTTAAAGATTCCAAAACCATTCAATGGAAAAAAGACAGCATCTTCAACAAATGGTGCTAGTCTAACTGGATGTCTACATTTAGAAAAATGCAAATAGATCCATATTTATCGCCCTGAATAACACTAAAGTCAAAGTGGATCAAAGACCACAACATATAACCAGACACAATAAATCAGTTAGATGAAAAATTGGGGAAGAACCTAGAACTCATTGGTAGCTTCCTTAACAGAAAAGCACAAGATCTAAGAGGAACAATGAATAAATGGGATCTCATGAAACTTAAAATGTTCTGTAGAACAAAGGACACTGTCATCAAAACAAAACCAATGCCTACAGATTGGGAAAGAATCTTCACTAACCTTTATCTGACAGAGGGCTAAGATCCAGTATATATAAAGAACTAAAGAAGCTGAAAAGCAACAAACCAAGCAGCAGCATCAAAACAAAGCGACTGCCTACAGATTGGGAAAGAATCTTCACCAACCCTTTATCTGACAGAGGACTCATATCCAGTATATATAAAGAACTAAAGAAGCTGAAAAGCAGCAAATCAAGTAATCCACTTAAAAAATGGGGAACAGAGCTAAAGAGAGAATTCTCTGTAGAGGAATATCGAATGGCAGAGAAGCACTTAAAGAAATGCTCAACCTCATTAGCCATTAGGGAAACGCAAATCAAAATAACCCTGAGTTTTCACCTTACACCCATCAGAATGGCCAAGATCAAAAACTCAAGTGACAGCACATGCTGGAGAGGTTGTAGAGAAAGGGGAATCCTTCTCCACTGCTGGTGGGAATGTAAACTTGTACAACCACTCTGGAAATCAATCTAGTGCTTTCTCAGACAACTAGGGAATAGCCCTTCCTCAAGATCCAGCCATACCACTCCGAGGCATATACCCAAAACAGGCTCAAGTACACAAAAAGGACATTTTCTCAACCATGTTTGTAGCAGCTTTATTTGTAATAGCCAGAAGCTGGAAACAGCTCATGTGCCCCTCAACTGAAGAATGGATGCAGAAATTGTGGTACATCTATACAATGGAGTATTACACAGCAATGAAAAATAAGGAAATCATGAAATTTGCAGGTAAATGGTGGGACCTCGAAAGGATCATCCTGAGTGAGTTGTCCCAGAAGCAAAAAGACACACACGGTATATACTCACTCATATAAACATACAACATAGAATAAACCCATTAAATCTGAACATCTAAACAAACTAAACAAAAGAGAGGACCCTAAATAAAAATGCTCAATCCCCATCCTGAAAGGCAAATAGGATGGACATCAGAAGAAAAGGAAAACAGGAAACAACCTAGGAACCTGCCACAGAGGGCCTCTAAAAGCCTCTGCCGTGCAGACTGTCAAAGCAGATGCTGAGCCTGATGGCCAACTGTCGGGCAGAGTGAATGGAATTTTATGTACGAAGTGGGAAACAGTAAGAGCTGGAGAGGACAGGAACTCCACAAGGAGAGAAACAGAACAAGAAAATTTGAACACAGGGAACTTCCCAGAGGCTCATACTCCAACCAAGGACTATCTATGGAGATAACCTAGAACCCTGACAATGCAGCCACTTCTGATGAGAACTGATAGACTAAGATCAGAAAGAAGGAGAGGAGGACCTCCCCTATCAGTGCACGTGGGGAGGAGCATGCATGCAGAAAGGGGGGGATGGTGTGACCTGGAGGGGAGGAGGGAGGGGCTTATGAGGAGATACACAATGAATAAAGTGTAATTAATAAAAGTTAAAAAAATGGAAAAAAAATTAAAAAAAATGGGGAACAGAGCTAAACAGAATTCTTAATAGAGGAATATCGAATGGCAGAGAAACACTTAAAGAAATGCTCAACCTCATTAGCCATCAGGGAAATGAACATCAAAACGACCCTGAGTTTTCACCTTACACCCATCAGAATGGCCAAGATCAAAATCTCAAGTGAGAACACATGCTAGATATTTTGTGGAGAAAGGGGAACCCTTCTCCACTGCTGGTGGGAATGTTAACTTTTAAAACCACTCTGGAAATCAATATGGTGCTTTCTCAGACAACTAGGAATAGCGCTTCCTCAAGATCCAGCCATACCATTCCTAGGCATATATCCAAAAGAGGCTCAAGTACACATTAAGGACATTCGCTCAACGATGTTTGTAGCAGCCTTTTTTTTAATAGCCAGAGCTGGAAACAGCCCAGACACCCTTCAACTGAAGAATGGATACAGAAATTATGGTACATCTACGCAATGTATTATTACTCAGCAATGAAAAACAAATGAATCATGAAATTTGCAGGTAAATGGTGGGAACTGGAAAATATAATTTTGAGTGAGCTGTCCCAGAAGCAGAAAAAGACACATGGTAATATACTCACTCATATAGATATATAATACAGGTTAAACCTACTAAAATCTGTACATCTAAAGAAACTAATCAAGAGCGAGGACCCTGACTAAAATGCTCAATCCCCATCCCGAAATGTAAAGAGGATGTACATCATAAGAAGAAGAAACAGGAAACAAGTTAGGAACCTGACACAGAGGGCCTTTGAAAGACTCTGTCCTGCAGACTATCAGAGCAGATGCTGAGACTCATGGCCAACTCTTGGGAAGAATGCATGTAATCTTATGTAAAAAGTGGGAAATAGTAAGATCTGGAGAGGACAGAAACTCCACAAGGAGAACAACAGAAACTGAAAATTTGAATACAGTTTTCTTTCCAGAGACTCATACTCCAACCGAGTACCATGCGTAGACATAACCTAGAACCACTGCACAGATGTAGCCCATGGCAGTTCAGTGTCCAAGTGGGTTGCATAGTAATGGGAAGAGGGACTGTCTCTGACATAAACTGATTGGCCTGCTCTTTAATCACCTCCCCCTGAGGGAGGAGCAGCCTTACCAGGCCACAGAAGATGACAATGCAGCCACTCCTGATGAGATCTGAAAAGATCAGATGGAAGGAGAAGGGGACCTCCCCTTCAGTGGACTTGGGGAGGGGCCTACTTGAGGAAGGGGGAGAGAAGATGGGGTTATGGAGGGAGTGAGGAGTTTATGGGGGGATACAAAGTGAATAAATTGTAATTAATAAAAGTTAAATAAAAAGAAATTAAGGATGTTGTGCTGTGCCATTATTTACTTTGTTAGGATATTCATTTTTAAATTTGGACTTAATTTCTTACTTATATAATCATCTGTTTTCTGAAGAATTTCTTTTAACATCTCTTTCAATGCAGACCTATTAGGAAAAACTGTCATTGAGTTTGATTTCTCTGAAATCACATACTATTTCTCCAGTATTTTAAAAGGATAGTTTTAATGAGTACAGAATTTTAGAGTAGCTTGTTTTGTTATTGTTGGTCAACACTAAGTGTTTCTACTTTTTCCTTATACTCTTAAATTATGAAGGAAATTATGATGTGATTATTGTCATTGTATCAATAAGGTGCTCATCTTATCTTTCTTCACTCAAGATTTTCTCCTTTACTATTTAATTGTAGAAACTTTATATATAAAAGTCTAATTCTCTATAGTATTCCTTGTATCTTTGGTTATTCACAATTATCTACCATAGTGGTTTCAAATATTTGCAGGTTTATTCCATTTTTTTATTTCATTTTATTTATTAAAAGTTATTCCCTTTGTATCCCCACTATAGCCCCTTCCCTCATCTCCTCCCAGGCACACGTGTTCTCTCTCTTTTCTCTTTATGCCCTTTCCCTAGTCCCCTGCTAGGAAAGGATCTCCTCCCCTTCTATCTGACCCTAGCCTGTCATGTCTCCTCAAGACTGGATGCATCATCTTCCTCTGTGGCCTGGCAAGGCTGCACCCCAGGGGAAGATAATCAAAGAGTCAGCCACTGAGCTTATATCAGAGACAACCCTTATACCCCTTGCTAGGAAACCCACTTGGAACCTGAGTAGCCTATGGGTTTCCCTTGAACAGTGGTTCTAGGTCTTCTCCATGCATGGCCCTTAGTATCAGTCTCTGCAGCACCCCCTGGGCCCAGGTTTTTTGGCTCTGTTTATCTCCTTGTGGAAATCCTGTCTCCCATGCACAGGTCTTTCTATCTCCTTCTTCCGTAACATTTCTAGCACTCTGCCTAAAGTTTGACTATGAGTTTCAGTGTCTCCTTCCATACCCTGGTGGATAATCTTTCAGAGGTCCTCTGTGGATAGTTCCTGTTCTGTTCTTTGTCTTCTACTACTTCCAATGTCTATCCTGTTTGCCCTTCTGAATGTGGATGAAGCCTCTACTCTAAGGTCCTTCTTGTTGTTATCTTCTTTAGGACCATAGAATTTATTATGTTAATCATATATTACATCTTAATATCCACTTATAAGTGAGTATACACCACATGTGTCTTTCTGCCTTTGAGTTACCTCACTCAGGATGATCTTTTCTAGTTCCCACCATTTGCTTTCAAATTTCATGATTTCCTTCTTTTTAATAGCTGAGTGTATTCTATTGTGTAATTGTATGACATTTTCTGTATCCATTCCTCCATTGAGGGACATCTAGGTTGTTTCCAGATTCTGGCTATTGCAAATAAAGCTGTTGTGAACATAGTTGAGCAAATGCCCTTACTGAATGGTGTGGCATCTTTTGTGTATATGCATAGGAGTGGTATAGTTGTATCTTGAGGTAACATTATTCCTAATGTTCTGAGAAAGCACCAGATTGATTTCCAAAGTGGTTGCACAGGATTACATTTCCACCAGCAATGGAGGAAGGTTCGTCTTTCTCCACAACCTCTTCAGCATGCATCATCCCTTGATTTTTTTTTTTTTTTTTTAGCCATTCTGATGGGTTTGTGGTGAAATCTCAGGGTCCTTTTGATTTACATTTCTCAAATGACTAAGGACTTTGAGCATTTCTTTAAGTGTTTCTCTGCCATTTGATATTCCTCTGTTTAGAATTCTCTGTTTAG
>NW_026589137.1:3568695-3596751 GCF_907164565.1 Psammomys obesus
TAAACAGACACAAAGAGGCTTCACAGTGCCAGAACTCCAGTGCTGCCAGCTGCTCCTAGCAAACAAACTACAGCTCTGGATCTGGGACTGTGTTCATTCTACACGTCCTGAGATTCTCCTGGGTCCAGCGCAATAAGGTCTAGCAGCAAGTTCTATCATGGGCTCCCCCCCCCACCCCACCCCCTGGCAGAGAAATGCCGGCCCAGGATCCGACTGAGAAGCCCCAACCCCTGCTGGCACTCCCCTGAGAGCACCTCCATAAGCTTGCCCTAGCAGAGGGGAAGGTCAGAGGGGAAAGACAGAGAGGCAGCCTGCCAAGGACACAGCACCCTCTCTCCAGCTCACCCAGCGGCCACTAGCAGAGAAACCCAAGCTCTGGATCTGAGGACACTGTACAATACCTGGTACTTTCTCGGGATCAGCAAACATAGATTCTACCATCAGGCTGCTTCTGGCAGAGAGATCTGGGCCCAGGATCTGGGATTGAGTACACCCAACCTAACTCTTTCCTGTGCCACCCAGGTATCAGCCAACATAACCCCTCTTGGCAGAGGGAAAGGACAAAGAGGCAGCACACAGGAAAGGTGGACACCGAGTCCTGCTGTCACAGTGTCACAGAGCTGACTGTTAGTCTACCCGTGCACTTCCGCAGCAGGACCAAAACAGAGAGTAGTGAGCAAGGGGAACCCCTGTGCATTCCAACTGCAAGAGAGTGAGTGAGCCTTCTAGGGAGAGATTGCCCCAGACCCAGGGCCTCTCCACAGAAGCAACCGGACGAGATCCCTGCCACCCACACCCCTAGTGTGGGCATCATAGGGATTCTTGGGATAGTGACCCCAACATTGAAGCCTCTGCCTTGCGGGTCCACCAGTGTAATCCAGGTAAACAATCCCTGCATCTCAGTCAGAACTGCGTAATAGTGGCTTGCAGGCCACTGCAATAGTCAGATAATCCGCACATGCACACTGTGCCCGCTAAAAGCACACACAAATAGCGCCAGTGTCACATTTCTTACTTAGGCAAAACTGAAACCACAGCGCATACCCCCAAACCAGTGAACCTCTCTCATCTTCCTGAAGAAGCAGTTCAGAAAACAGAAAGAGAGGATCATAGCCCGAACTACAATCTCGAGGAATAAACAGTGAGGATAATAAATAACCAGATGGCTAGAGGCAGACGTAAGAACACTCCCAACAAAAATCAGGACATAATGACCTCACCAGCAATCCCACAAAACAATGGACACTTCAATTCCCTAGATATACAAGAAAACGACCTCAAAACTATGTTTCTCCAGCTATTAGAGGCCCATAAAGATGAAATGAACGAAGCCCTCAGAGAAATAGCCAAAGAAATCGAGACTATCCAAGAGGAAACAAATCGTACTCTCAGAGAAATGACCACGAAAATTAAGGCAAACAGAGAAGAAATGCACAAAGCTCTCTAAGAAATGTCCACACAAATGAAGGCAAATAAAGAAGAAATAAACAAAGCTCTCATAGAAATACAGGCAATTATACCCAAAGAAGTAGAGGCACAATTAGTGATACATAGAGAGGAAACGGACAAAAATATAGAAGCTATCATTGAAAAGCAGGACTCCACATTCAAACACATGAAGGAAATGGTGCAAGACATGAAAACAGAATTAGAATCAATAAAGAAAACACAAATAGAGAAAAACCAGGAGCTGGAGAACATAGAGAAAAGATCAGGAACTACAAAGGTAAGCATCACCAACAGAATACAAGAGATGGAAGAAAGAATCTCAGGAGATGAAGATACACTTGCGGAAATTGACATGTCTCTCAAAGAAAAAATAAAATCAGAAAAGTTCCAAACACAAAACATCCAAGAAATCAAGGACACCATGAAAAGACAAAACCTAAGAAAAATAGGAATAGAAGAAAAAGAAGACATCAGGCTCAAAGGTCCTGAAAATATTTTCAAGAAAATTATAGAAGAAAACTTTCCCAACTAAAAGAAGGAGATGGTCATAAACATACAAGAGGCCTACAGAACACCAAGTAGACTAGACCAGAAAAGAAACTCTTCACGTCACATCGTAGTCAAAACACTGAACCTACAAACAAAGAAAAAATTCTAGAAGCAGCAAGGGAAAAAGGCCAAGTAACATATGAAGGTAGACCTATCAGAATCACACCAGATTTCTCAACAGAAACTATGAAAGCCAGAAGGGCCTGGACAGAAATCATACAGTCCTTAAGGGACCACAGATTCCAACCCAGACTACTATACCCAGCGAAACTTTCAATCAACTTAGACGGAGAATTCAAAATATTCCAAGACAAAACCAAATTTAAACAATATCTACATAGTAATCCAGCTCTACAGAAGTTATTAGAAGGGAAACTCCAAACCAAGGAAAAAAACTACATCTAAGGAAACAGAGGAAATAGATAACTACACACACACACAAAAAAAGAATACAAGCAATGAAACTCAGTGACACCACCAACCCCACATCTAAAGTAAGTAACAATTGTTGGTCACTAGTTTCTATCAACATCAACGGACTCAACTCCCCAATAAAAAGACACAGACTAACAGAATGGTTGCAGAAACAGGATCCATCATTCTGTTGCATCCAAGAAACACACCTATGCAACAAAGATAAACACTACCTCAGAGTAAAGGACTGGAAAAATGTCTTTCAAGCAAATGGTTCCAGAAAACAAGCTGGAGTAGCCATCCTAATATCTAATAAAATAGACTTTCAACCCAAGTTAATCAAAAAGGATAAGGAGGGCCACTATATTCTCATCAAAGGAAAAATCCACAAAGAGGACATCACAATCATGGATATCTATTCCCCAAATACAAGAGCACCTACATTTGTAAATGAAACAATATTAAAGCTTAAATCACACATTGATCCTAAAACCCTAATAGTGGGAGACTTCAACACTCCACTGTCACCAAGGGACAGATCAACTAGACAAAAAACAAATACGGAAATAAAAACACTTACCGAGACCTTAAATGAAATGGACCTAATAGACGTCTACAGATCTTTTCATCCAAACTCAAAAGAGTATACCTTCTTTTCAGCACCACATGAAACCTTCTCAAAAATAGAACATATAGTTGGTCATAAAGCAAGCCTCAACAGATACAAAAAGATTGAAATAATCCCTTGTATTCTATCTGACCACCATGGACTTAAGCTGGACCTCAACAACAACAGAAATAACAAACAGCCTACACGCACATAAAAACTGAACAACTTGTTACTCAATGACAGCTGGGTTAAGGAAGAAATAAAGAAAGAAATTAAATACTTCCTAGAATTCAATGAAAATGAAGGCACAACATATGCAAATTTATGGAACACATTGAAAGCAGTTCTCAGAGGAAAATTTATAGCACTAAGTGCCTGCAAGAAGAAATTTGTAACATCACATAAAAACAACTTAATGGACCAACTGAAAATCCTAGAAAAAAAAGAAGCAGATACACCCAAGAGGAGCAGACGGCTGGAAATAATCAAACTCAGGGCTAAAATCAATCAATTAGAAACAAATAAAACTATCCAAAGAATCAATGAAACAAAAACCTGGTTCTTTGAGAAAATCAACAAGATATACAAACCCTTAGGCAAACTAACTAAAAAGCAGAGAGAAACTATCCAAATCAGCAAAATTAGAAATGAAAATGGGGACATAACTACAGACACTGTGGAAATCCAAATAATTATTAGGTCATACTACAAAAACCTATATGGCACAAAATTTGAAAATCTAAATAAATGGATAATTTTCTTGACATATTCCATCTACCAAAATTAAGCCAAGATCAGGTAGAAACCCTGAATAGCCCTATATCCCCCAAGGAAATTGAAGCAGTCATTAACAGTCTCCCCTCCAAAAAAAGCCCTGGACCAGATGGCTTCAGCGCAGAATTCTACAAGACCTTCAAAGAAGTGCTCACACCAATTCTCCTCAAACTATTCCACAAAATAGAAACAGAAGGAACAATACCAAACTCATTCTATGAAGCCACATTCACCTTGATACCTAAACCACACAAAGATCCAACAAAAAAAGAGAACTTCAGACCTATCTCTATTATGAACATTGATACAAAAATACTCAATAAAATACTTGCCAACCGAATCCAAGAACACATCAAAGATATCATCCACCATGACCAAGTAGGCTTCATCCCAGGCATGCAAGGGTGGTTCAACATATGGAAATCCATCAATGTAATCCACCACATAAATAAATGAAGGAGAAAAACCACATGATCATCTCCTTAGATGCTGAAAAAGCATTTGACAAAGTCCAACACCATTCATATTTAAAGTCGTGGAGAGATCAGGGATACAAGGCAAATACCTAAAGATAGTAAAGGCAATATACAGCAAGCCTATAGCCAACATCAAACTCAATGGAGAGAAACTTTAATCAATCTCACTGAAATCAGGGACAAGACAAGGCTGCCCACTGTCTCCATATCTCTTCCACATAGTACTTGAAGTCCTAGCCAGAGCAATAAGTCAACTAAAGGAGATCAAGGAGAAACAAACCGGAAAGGAAGAGGTTAATGTGTCACTATTTGCTGATGGTATGATAGTATACATGAGTGACCACAAAAATTCAACCAGAGAACTCCTTCAGCTGATAAACGCCTTCAGCAAAGTGGCAGGATACAAAATCAACTCAAAAAAATCAGAAGCCCTCCTGTACACCAAAGACAAAAAGGCTGAGAAAGAAATTAGGGAAACAACACCCTTCACAATAGCCACTAATAACATAAAGTACCTTGGGGTGACTCTAACCAAGAAAGTGAAAGACCTGTTTGAGAAAAAATTCAAGTCTCTGAAGAAAGAAATTGAGGAAGATCTCAGAAGATGGAAAGATCTCCCGTGCTCATGGATTGGTGGGATTAACATTGTGAAAATGGCAACCTGCCAAAAGCAATCTACAGATTCAATGCAATTCCCATCAAAATGCCAACTCAATTCTTTACAGACCTTGAAAAAAAGATTCTCACCTTCATATGGAGAAAAAAACAAAAAACAAAAAACAGAGTCTCCAAAACGATCCTGTACAACAACAGATCATCTGGAGGTATCTCCATCCCCGATCTCAAGCTATACTACAGGGCAACAGTAATAAAAACTGCATGGTATTGGCATAGAAACAGAAAGGAGGATCAATGGAACCGCATAGAAGACCCAGATATATACCCATACACCTATGAATACCCGGTATTTGACAAAGAATCCAAATCCATTCAATGGAAAAAAGACAGTATATTCAAGAAATGGTGCTGGTCCAACTGGAGGTCTACATGCAGAAAAATGAAAATAGATCCATATTTATTACCCTGCACAAAACTAAAGTCAAAGTGAATCAAGGACCTCAACGTAAAACCAGATACTCTAAATCAGTTGGAAAAAAAAAGTGGGGAACAGCCTAGAACTCATTGGCACAGGAGACAACTTCCTGAACAGAACACCAACAGTACAGGCTCTAAGAGCAACAATCAATAAATGGGACCTCATGAAACTGAAAAGCTTCTGTAAAGCAAAAGACACAGTCATCAAAACAAAATGACTGCCTACAGATTGGGAAAGAATCTTCACGAACCCTTTATCTCACAGAGGGCCAATATCCAGTATATATAAAGAACTAAAGAAGCAGAAAAGCAACAAACCAAGTAATCCCATTAAAAAATGGGGAACTGAGCTAAACAGAGAATTCTGGAAAGAGGAACATCAAATGGCAGAGAAACACTTAAAGAAATGCTCAACCTCATTAGCCATTAGGAAAATGCAAATCAAAACAACCCTGAGATTTCACCTTACACCCATCAGAATGGCCAAGATGAAAAACTCAAGTGAAAACACATGCTGGAGAGATTGTAGTGAAAGGGGAACCCTCCTCCATTGCTGGTGGGAATGTAAACTGGTACAACCACTCTGGAAATATATCTGGCACTTTCTCTGACAATTAGTAGTAGTGCTACCTCAAGACCCAGCTATACCACTCCTAGGTACATACCCAAAATTTGCTCAAGTACACAACAAGGACATTTGTTCAACCATGTTTGTAGCAGCTTAATTTGTAATAGCCAGAACTTGGAAACAACCCAGATGTCCATCAACAGAGGAATGGATACAGAAATTGTGGTATTTTTACACAATGGAATACTACTCAGCAATCAAAAGGGAGGAAATCATGAAATTTGTAAGCAAATGGTGGGATCTAAAAAAGATCATTCTGAGTGAAGTATCCCAGAAGGAGAAAGACAAACTCGGTATATACTCGCTTATATAGACCTACAAGATATGATAAACATAATGAAATCTACACACCTAAAGAAGATAATCAAGAAAGTGGACATGGGTGACGATGATCAATCCTCATTTAGAAAGACAAATGGGATGTGAATAGAATGTATGACAGGAGTCTACCGCAAAAGGCATCTGAAAGACTCTATCTAGCAGTGTTTCAAAGCAGACACTAAGACTCATAACCAAACCTTGGCAGAGTGCTGGGAATCATATGAAAGAAGGGGAGTTAGTATGATATGGAAAGGATAGGAGCTCTACAAGTACCAAATATATCCGGGTACAGGGTCTTTTCTGAGACTGACACTCAACCAAGAACCATCTATGGATATAACATATGACTTCTGCTTCGATGTGGCCAGTGGTAGCTCAGGAACCAAGTAGTTTTCCAAAGTAAGGGGAACAAGGACTAATTCTAACAGGATCTCAAGGGCAGGCTCTTTGACCTCCCCCTAACAGGAGCAGTCCTGTTAGGCCACAGAGGAGGACTTTGCAGCCAGCCTTGAAGATACGTGATAAAACAGGTTCAAATGAAAGGGGAGGAGGTCCTCCCCTATCAGTGGACTTGGAAAGGGGCAGGGAGGAGATCAGGGAGGGAGTTGGGGAGGGGGAGGGAATGAGGGAGCGTGATACAGCTGGGACACAGAGTTAACAAATTGTAACTAAAAAGAAAAATAAAAATTAAAAAAAAAAGATCAGAAGGAAGGAGAGGAGGACGTCCCTTATCTGTGGATGTGGGGAGGGGCATATGCGAAGAAGGGGGAGGGAGGGTGGGACCGGGAGGGGAGGAGGGAGGGTCTAATGGGGGTGATACAAAGTGAATAAACTTTAATTAATTAAAAAAATAAAAAATAAATAAATAAATAGAAATAAAAGGGGGAACAACCCTACACATGACCTCTATTACACTGGTCTTGTTAATCCATTCTCAAAGGCAGTACGAAGATTTTATATATATATAAATTTCAACAGAGACTAAGTTCTATGTCAAACACCATAATACACAGATAATGCTGAAAACAATCTGCTTAAAAAACACAGATACTGCCTATTGCTGAGAACACCATGCATGATATACCAGGGGCTCAAAGTCCACTTTTATGGAAATAACCTGAAAGCCCCTCCCTGGGGACTAACTTACATGGTACCAGAAGGTCCCACACAAGTTTCACAGGAGGAAATCATTCAATAGCACTACACAGGTATAATGACTATGAATCACAATAATGACCAGCATGACACTGCCTTGGCAGTAACCAACACTTCTGTAATTGGGCTTAAGACTTACTCAACAAGAAAGAATCCATTCCTGCTACTGGAAATCCAGACAATTACTAAGGGCTACTAAAGTTTTGGATCTTGAAAGAGAACCTACAACCAATTTATTAAATCCCCATAATTTCTAACAACAAACTTTAAGTTTGTTATACCACAGATAAGTGTAGTCTTCATCATTCATCAAACTCTTTATTACATGCTGAGGACATTACAGAAAACCATTAAGACTGAAGATGCAGCCTTGTGGTGCTCAGTTCCAATGGAAACATCTTCAAAATAACTCTGGAACCTAAGGCTGAGGAAACATTACTGAAGAGGTAAAAGAACCAGATAATCAAGAAGTTTGCTGTGGGAATGTATCTCTCAGTATTGTTAGAAGCTACAGCCATAACGACTCAATAACATGACTGTCTAAACTTGAGCTGAGCAAGAATGACACCAACAAATATACCAAATGTCTGGGAGAATAATCATGAGTCATTAACCCTGCACAAAGAACTACAGACAATTGAGTGAAGCTGAAAGAAAAAGTGGTGGTTTTCCCTCACTGCCAAACAGTCAGCTCTGCACATATACATATGAGTAACATGATACAGACAGAGCAGAATATATTCAGGACTATATATACATTTATTCATGTAACAACAATTAATAAAATAAGAGGCCAGGAAACTGAAAAGGAGCAAGAAAGAGTATGGAAGATCTTAGAAGAAGGAAAGAAAAAGGAGAAATTATCTGATTATATTATAAGACCAAAGAGAAAAGAAAAAAATGCTTTTATTTACCAGCTTAGCAATGAGGCCCTTTCCAGAGGTAGTTTCTGTTTATTTACTTCATACAATGCTTTCTTTGCTGCTTCTTAATATGACTGTGATTTTGTTGTTGTGATTAATTACAACCAGATCATATTGGTATCTAGTAAATCTAGATAATTCTGTAAAAAACATAGGAACCATGCATGGTAGCACACATTTTTTTAATTACACATTATTCACTTTGTATCCCCCATAAGCCCCTCCCTCCTCCCCTCCTGATCCCATGCTCCCACCCCCTTCTTCACCCATTGCCCTCCCCAAGTCCACAGATAGGGGAGGTCCTCCTCTCCTTTCTTCCAATCTTATTCTATCTGATCTCATCAGGAGTGTCTGCATTGTCATCTTCTATGGCCTGGTAAGGCTGCTCCCCCCTCAGGGGGAGGTGATCAAAGAGCAGGCCAATCAGATTATGTCAGAGGCAGTCCCTCTTACCATTACTATGTAACCCACCTGGACACTAAACTGCCATGGGGTACATCTGTGCAGGGGTTCTAGGTTATCTCCATGAATGGTACTTGGTTGGAATATGAGTCTCTGGGAAGACCCCTGTGTTCAAATGTCTGGTTCTGTTGCTCTCCTTGTGGAGTTCCTGTCCTCTTCAGATCTTACTATTTCCCACTTCTTACATAAGATTCCATGCACACTGCCCTATAGTTGGCCATGAGTCTCAGCATTCTGCTTTGATAGTCTGCACAGCAGAGCCTTTCAAAGGCCCTCCATGGCGGGTTTCTATGTTGTTCCTGTTTTTTTTTTTTTCTTCTTCTGATGTCCTTTCTCTTTGCCTTTCGGGATGGGGATTGAGCATTTTAGTCAGGGTCCTCCCTCTTGATTAGTTTCTTTAGATGTACAGATTTTAGTAGGTTTATTCTATATTACATGTCAGAATGAGTGAGTATATACTGTGTGTGTGTTTCTGCTCCTGGGACAGCTCACTCAGGATGATCCTTTCCAGGTCCCACCATTTTCCTGCAAATTTCATGATTTTCTTATTTTTCATTGCTGAGTAATATTCCATTGTTTAGATGTACCACAATTTCTGCATCCATTCTTCAGTTGAAGGGCATCTGGGCTGTTTCCAGCTTCTGGCTAATACAAATAAAGCTGCTACAAACATGGTTGAGCAAATGGCCTTATTGTGTACTTGAGCCTCTTTTGGATATATGCTTAGGAGTGGTATGGCTGGATCTTGAAGAAGTGCTATCCCTAGTTGTCTGAGAAAGCGCCAGATTGATTTCCAGAGTGGTTGTATAAGTTTACATTCCCAAAAACAGTGGAGGAGGGTTAAATCGGTTTGAAGAAAAAGTGGGGAAGACCTTAGAACTCATTGGTACTGGAGACAACTTCCTGAACAGAACACCAACAGCACAGGCTCTAAGAGCAACATTCAATAAATGGGACCTCCTGAAACTGAAAAGCTTCTGTAAAGCAAAGGACACCATCATGAAAACAAAACGACTGCCTACAGATTGGGAAAGGATCTTCACCAACCCTTTTTCTGACAGTGGGCTATTATCCAGTATATATAAAGAACTAAAGAAGCTGAACAGCAGCAAACCAAGTGATCCAATTAAAAAAATGGGGAACAGAGCTAAACAGAGAATTCTCTGTAGAGGAATATAGAATGGCAGAGAAACACTTAAAGAAATGCTCAGTGTCATTAGCCATCAGGGAAATGCAAATCAAAACGACCATGAGATTTCACCTTACACCCATCAGAATGGCCAAGATGAAAATCTCGAGTGACAACACATGCTGGAGAGGCTGGAGAGAAAGGGGAACCCTCCTCCACTTCTGGTAGCACACACTTTTAATCTCAGCACTCAGGAGGCAGGGGCAGAAGGATCTCTGCATTCAAGACTAGATTAGTTTACAAAGAGAATCACAGGTCATGTTGGTTTGTACAATGAGATACTGTTTAAAAAAACAAATAAATATGAATGAACAAGTAAGCAAAATATACATTTCATATATGTAGGTCTGTGTGTGAAAAGATACATATTGAAAGACATAGTGAAGAATGATAATATGAAAACTCGATTCAGGAAAAAAATAGAAAAATCAGTGAAAACAATTGTTTAAAAAAAGTTTATGAATTTGAAAAATACTAAAGAAGGGTATATAGAATGTTTCAAAGGGAAGAAAGGGAAGGGAGGAAAGAAATGATATAAATATATTATAGTATCAAAAAAGGATAGATCAATTAAAACAGTTTGAAGCTGATGATGATGATGATAAAACCTAATCTTTCCCAGGCCTCACTAACATTGTGATGTGTATATGAAATTAACAAAGTAAAGTAGAATAAAAAGCACAGATTCAAAGGAAAAGAGCAAATCAATATAAATATTAAAATAGAAAAGATAAGTAAATATCAAACTAATTTATAATGCATAAATGAATATACTTTTCAAAAAATTTAAATTAGTAAGAGTATAAAAAGACTAGAAAAAAAGCAAGTGTAACAGTCACAAATAACTTTATAGACTAAAATTTCTTGTTGAAAGTCCTACTTTATATAACATTTAAAAAAAGATAACTATGTGCTATTTATAAAATAATACATCTGACATATATAGTGGAGATGCTGAAAGTAAATATATGGAAGTATCCTATACAAACGGAAACACAAAGAAAAAACTATATTTCTAGTAAGCCAACAATAGACTTTAGCAAATAAAGCATTCTTGATAAAAGGCAGGATATTACATTTTAATAAAATACTTCATGTACTAGAAGAACAAAACTTTCAAATATTCATTCAATTGACTGTATAAATAACTAAAGAAACAATTGATGGAACTACAACTAGATTCTGAAATATATGAAAGAATACTGTAACACCTTGACACTCTTTTCTGAGTAATTCACAGATCAAGGATACAAAATATAAAGTAAATAATACAAGATTTACTTAAATAACTAACAAACTAGACTTAGTTGATGCAAATGAAATGTTGTACTTAATACATGGAAAGCAAAGTAACTCTACATTCCTCAAAAACACATACAAAATTTAAGAAATTGATTAAATTTGGGGTTGTAAAGTAATTAAAAATATTTATTTTGGATATAAAATGGATTAACTTTTCTAAGTAATCAAAAAATTAAAAATAACACAAAATGTAAAATTAACAATTATGTCTATAAATTTTAACTCAAAATGTTTAAATGAATCTTAGGGACAAAATGACTATAAAAAATGTATAACATTAGGTATGACAAATTCCAGTTATGATTGACCGGCATTTTTCTCTGACCAAATTTTTCAGGGAAAACCAGATATGCAAGAGATGTGTCTTAACATGCTGTGGAATCTCCATAGAAGCAAGGACCCATAAGACCAAGATCTTAATATAAGAAACAGTTCAAGCCAATCCAAGAGCCTATGGTGCCTGTTCCCTTTCCATATTTGTCAACCCATAAGCAATGGGAGCAAAGTTGCTGGTGACATACAGAAAGTGTTCTTAAGAAAAATAAACTATTCTTTTTGTCTTTCAGCTACAAAACTTTTGAATATGGTTTAGGAGCTGGAAAGGTGGTTCAGATATTAAAAGCACAGGCTGCTGTTCCAGATGACCAGAGTTTGATTGCCAGTATCCACATGGTTGCTCAAAACCATCTGTAACTACTGTCCAGGACATGCAGCACCCTCTTCTGACTTCTGTGGGCATTGCACAGAAATAATTCAGGGACATACATGGAAGCAAAACACCCATATACATAATATAATAATAATAATAATAATAAATAACAATAAATAATAATGTTATTTTTTGTTTATTTAAGGCATTGTCACATATCTATATCATACTCACCCCCATCATCTTCAATTTTTCTGTTTCCCTCTTCCATGATCCTCTTTCTTCCTCCCAAATGGCCTGCACTCTAGTTTCAGGATTTTATAGATTCTTAATGTGAGAACTTTTAATGTTCGTTTTTTCTGAATAGAAATATTTCCCATGAAACAATAATCTTTATTTCCATCAATTTTCCTACAAATAACTTCAGTTTGCTTTTCTCTATTGTTGCATAATAGTCTTGGGTCATAAGGATTTGGGTCAGGCTATATTGGGCAATAACCCTTAAGAATGAAGTATTACTTGACCTCAGCTTGACCAGTAAGCTACAGTGGCAGAAATAGTATGTCTAGGTATAAAAATTACCCACCCCAAAGTATCCACCTTGTTTCTAATAAAACCACAATAAAACTATACACTCCTGGTAGTGTCTTATGTATGTTTGCATATCCACCAACCCCACTAAATACATTCAAACATAATCCCCTGGAAAGGCTGGGGCCCCTCACTGTTCCAATAAACCAGTCTCAGCTTTTGATATGGAGCCTCTATGCTTCTCTGCCTCTATATATTTATAGCTTAATCAAACTTCACTGAGATTACATACCACCTGGAGTATTGTTCTTAAGTGGTAGAAAAAGAGAGAAATGAATGTGTATTTAAATAGGTGGATCAATGTAATTGAAGAGAAGAAGACCCAAAATAAATCTATATACCTATGGACACCTGATTTTTGACAAAGATGCCAAAACTATACAATCGAAGAAAGACAACATCTTCAACAAATGGTGCTGGTTGAACTGGAAGTCCACATGTAGAAAAATGCAAATATACCCATATCTATCACCCTGCACAAACTTAAAGTCCTAGTGGATCAAAGATCTCAACATAAAACCAGACACATAAAATCTGATACAAGAAAAAGTGGAGAAGAACCTCAAACTCATTGGCACAGGAGACCATTCCTGAACAGAACACCAACAACTCAGGCTTTAAGATCTATGATTAATGAATGGGACCTAGTGAAACTGAAAAGCTTCTGTAAAGCAAAGGACACTGTCAATAGAATAAAATGACAGCCAACAGACTGGGAAAAGATCATCACCAACCTTACATCTGCTAGAGGGTTAATATCCAGAATATATAAAGAACTCAAGAAATTAGAAACCAACCAATAAAGTAATTCAATTTAAAAATGGAGTACAGAGATAAGCACAGAATTCTCAATGGAGGAATATCGAATGGCAGAGAAACACATAAAGAAATGCTCAACATCCTTAGTCATCAGGGAAATGCAAATCAAAACAACTCTGAGATTCCATCTTACACCTATAAGAATTGGTAAGATCAAAAACTCAACTGACAACACATGCTGGAGAGGATGTGGAGAAAGGGGAATCCTCCTCAACTGCTGGTGGAAGTACAAACTTGTACAACCATTTTGGAAATGAATTTGGCGCTTTCTCAGAAAATTGCGAATAGCACTACCTCAGGTATACTACTCCTGGACATATACCAAAAAGTTGCCTTACCATTCAATAAAGGTAGTTGTTCAACTAGGTTCATAGCAGCTTTACTTGTAATATCCAGAATCTGGAAACAACCTAGATGTCCCTCAATGGAGGAATGAATACAGAAATTGTGGTAAATCTACACAATGGAATATTACTCAGCTATTAAAACCAAGGAAATCATGAAATTTGCAGGCAAATGGATGTAACTAGAGATCCTGAGATAACCCAGAAATTGAAATACGGACATGGTATACGCTCACTTATAAGTGGATATTAGCTGTATAATATAAGATAGCCATCTACAGACCTAAAGAAGCTAAAGAACAAGGAGAACCCTAGGGAAGATGCTTAAATCTCATTCTTTGAAAACAATCAACTCTCAGGGTTGTTTTGATTTGCATTTCCCTAATGGCTAATGAGGTTGAGCATTTCTTTAAGTGTTTCTCTGCCATTCTATATTCCTCTACAGAGAATTTTCTGTTTAGCTCTGTTCCTCTAGGACAGCCAAACAAGGGAATGCAGACCATTTAATGGTTTGGGGGCCTTCCTACAGGCAATCAGCTTAAAATGCAACATCCCTTCTTGTGTTTTAACTGATAAACCTTTGCCAGGCAGGAATTTTCTTGCTTTAGCCTGTTGGGAGGGACTGGGACCTTTAAATTAACCACCCACTCTGAGCATAAAGCTCTACTCTTGAGCACTGTTTCTGTGAGGGTGTGAGACCAAGCTCCAGCTTGTAATAAAATATCCTCATGTGTTTTGCAATGAACTCGACTCCTGGCGGTCTTTGGTGCCTCGCAAATTGGGTACAACACTTTTGTTGGGAAGGGCAGAGATTCCTGACACTGGGCACCTGGGTTTTAAAAATTATAAATGGTAGGATATGTTTTTAAAATCCCACAGAGCCGACAGACCTAACATGAAGAGAAAAGGGAGAAGAGTTAAGGCCTGAGTGGGCCATGAGGGTAGGGAGAGAAAGAGACGGAGAAAAACAGAGAAAGACAGTGGGAGAGAAAATAGAAAAGAGGAGCATGGTAGGGGTCCCCCAGGAGAGAATCTGAAGCAGAGAGAGTACAAGAGAGAGGAATTGGCAGGTTGGTTCTTTTATATCTGATGCACAGGTGAATTGTGTCTGCCACACATCTGGCAGAGGCATGTGATGACATCATAGGTTGTTAGGCATCCTAGAAGCAGGCTACCCATAGCTATCAGTAATAAAAGCCAAATAACATTTCAGTATTGATTTTTTAAAATTCAAAGCTATTACCAGAAAATACATATTATATATGAAACAAATTACTATAATGAACGACACATTGGCAGATAGAAATGAGAATCCCAGAGAAGAGTTAAGATCATAAGGAATGGGGTAGGGAGTGATACAGAGGTTGAGAGCAGAAAGAGGTTAAAGTAAAATAATACCAGCAAACACAGGGTAACATGAGTAGGAAGTAATGATTATGAAACACTAAGGTTGGCATTTCTACTGTTCGTATAATTGCCTTCAGAAAATTTCATCTTGAAAAAGTCTTATTCTCAAAACTGTTTCATATAACATTTTACTCAAATTATGGGGGGAATGAAAGGTTTTATTTTGCATGTGCTTGGCTCACAAATAATTCAGGGTATTTCTCGTAAAACAAATTTAACTCTCATGGAAGAATCATCCAATGCAGAGAATGGTAGTGTAAGAAACTGTCCAGAGAATTCTAAACTTAGTTGCAAAGTGCAAAGAAAATTCAGTCCTTCAGGCTGTAAGGTAGTTTGTGTGCTTTCAGAATGGTAGGCCCTCCATGCTGGTACAAACCAACATTGCATCAAAAACAATCTATACCTAAGGAGAACTTGGAAAACATGAAGACTCACACCACAAGCAAATGCCAAATTTCAATTAATTTCCTTTTCCTATTTTCATTTCTACTTTTTTTCTTTGCTTTTAGATCTGTTTCCCAGAGGAATCTCTTCTCAGACAAACCATTGTAAAATGTAATTTAAGTGAATGGATCTGTCCTAAATTTACATGAATTCCAAAGAAAATAAACACTCTGAAATTCTTATTCTTATAATTCAACATCTGTTGTTTTTCTTTTCATTTTTTTTTCTCAAATACAGGAAAAATTTCAGTCCTGGGCTGAATGAAGCATTTCATACCAAAATTTTATAGGAGAATTTTAAAATATTTGGATGACTGGGTTATAAAATGAGAATTTCTAAATTCATATGGGATAGACTAAAACGTGTCATTTCATTTCTCCTACCACCCCCTTTTTGGTAAATAGATTTGATCATCTTTGCCTTCCCTGTTTCATGATCCTCATTCTGGGTTGTTTCAAAAAAAAAAAGTGTGCAGCTTGGCGCCTGAAACAAAGGGCTGCATTTATGAGCATTGCTTGATTACCAATTTTCATTTGAAATGCAAATTTAAGTCTGGATACAGCAGCTGTGGCCAGAGGGTTGAGTGTTACAGAAAAGGAGAGTGGAATACATGCTGAGTAAAATATATGATATTTATGAACATATAAATGGAAATAGCAATTGTCTTGAGATTTCCTGTTATGTGTATGAGTGAAAACTGAAAAGAAGCTGTGTATGCAGAAGCTGACGTCCTGACTAGAACTCCATTGATGTGGGAAGGTTAGAATGTTGCATGTCCAGAGGCTGGGTACCTTATCTTAGGCTAGTTCTAACCATCCAGAATAGCCATTCCTTGCCCTTCTCCGTGACAGAACTAATATCCTCTGAATATCAAGGCAGGCTCAAGTGTTGAGAGGCAAAGCAATTGTAACTCTATGATCCCTGAGCATATCAGTTCTATTGTGGAAGTGAGCGTGTAAGTATATTCCAAGTCAATCAGACAGCATGAATGGATGACTCACTTTACTAGGAGAGAGTCAGTGTGGTTGAATAGGGTGCTGAGCTTCCACTGTAATTTAAAATCTGGAAGTATATGTTATTTATCAACTTTTTCACGATGGTTTTGGCAGCAACAACATAAATGATAGAAATTAACATAGTAGAAAAATTTACACTTGTGACTGAACATATTTACATAGCCTATAAATAACAGACAGAATGCTTATGAGGAAAATGGAAACTAAAAAAAAAAATCTTTTAAAATCTTTATAAAGTAATACCAGACAAATAACTGTTGGAATTGAAATAAAACAAGTTCTATAATGTGAAATATGGATGAATTTAACATTAAGATTCAAAGAAAATGTTTCACTAAAAACATAAGTGTGAGACAAATTATCATGGGGATATAATATTTACAAATTATATTTCTGGCAAATAATTTGAATCTAAGATATAGAAACACTGGGTGGTGATATTAGTTATCAGATATTAGTTATCAGGTGGTGATATTAGTTATTGACACTAAGTCTGACAACATGAGTACAAATCCCAGAACCAACATGGTGGAAGGAGATAGCTAACTCCTGCAAATTTTCCTCTGAGCTCCACTGATACATTGTCTTACACATGTGTATACACACACACACAAACACACACACAGACACACACACACACAAGGTAAAGAAAGAAATATTTAACACCTTTCAATGTGTGTGTATTTGAGAATCTATTTGTAACAATATGCTTACTGAGATAGCCAAATGTGGAAAAATTTCTGCTACCACAGCTGCAAGGGGGATCTTTTCAACTGTAATAGATTTTGTCCCTGACACTGCGGCTTCATTTGCGATACTGGAAGAAAAAAAACAAATTTAATTTTATTGTGAATCCCAAAGCCAAATGCATATTTGATGGACAGTTTTAAGTTTAGATGAAATAGAAACTAGGGCTGGGAAGACAACTCAGTCAGTAAAGTGTTTCTATCATAATAATGGAGAGCTGAGATTGATTCTGATTCATCCTTAAGTATGATATTGAGTGTCACATAGGATTAATATGGCAGTTGCTATTTATTACAGACCATTAAGTTATAAAATGCTTTAACTTAAAAGGGACACATTGTATATTGGGAAACAAAGCTTGCTGAAGCAAATAGTGATGAGAATAGGTAACATAAGACAGAGAAAAGTAAACCACTTAGAAGGAATTAGCAAGCACAAGAAACTGAATATACAACCAAAATTTGTGGTGAACATCTCTGAAAAAAAATGTTCATGCTTTGCTAATCCAGCAAAACTCAAAATACTGAAGCTGAGTCATAAAACTCATGACAATTTTACAAAATTAACACAATAACACAGATTTGATAGATGAATTTTCTAGATATGGCCATTACTCTGGACTCTCCACACACTTCAGAAGATTGTGTAATCACCCATGTCTCATAGAGGGGTTTTCTTTCATTGTCTACCAGCAGAATTACAGGATAAGTGATATTAGGGGAATACAGAAACAGAATTTATATGGTTATTAATATCTGATAGATGTGAAATTTATAAACCTCTTTAGCAAATGAATTTATTTGTAAACAATGGTTGGGAGAGAAGAATTTCATCAAGGAGATTTGTTTTGTTTTGTTTCTAATAAGGAGAGAAGTGGCTTCATGAAAATCTTCTGGGAGAGTATAATTTCAATCCTGTCTTGTTTTAAAAAACATCTTCTTCAAATGGAAGTAAGAACCAGGGTTTGTCACTTAAGGTGACCTCAAACTTTTTAAATAACCCAAGGTAAACTTGAGCTCTTGGCCTTCCTGCTTTCATCTTCAACATTTTTCTGTACTATACCCTTAGCTACCGATTCTTTAAAACAGCACTTGCTCAGGAAGGGTGTTAATGTGCCTTCAGAGAAACTGTCTAACTATTATAAAAAAGTTTCTTTATATCACTAGTAGAGTTCAAGACTTTAAATGTCTTACAGGTTTGGAAAACAATATAGAACCTCTGAGAAGTCACTTAAAAATTTGAGGAAAGGTACCAGAGAGCTGACTCAGAGGTGAAGAGAACTGGCTGCTCTTCCAGAAGACCTAGGTTCAATTCCCAGAACCAACATGGCAGCTTTCAACTGTCTGTAACTCCAATTCCAAGGAATCTTACACCCGCACACAGACACACATGCAGGTAAAATACCAATGCACATAAAATAAAAATGAATACTATTTTTTTATAAAAATGGATAGAAGACTCCATTTTATGAGCAAGAGTTTGCTTCATTTTGATTGCACTCACTGATACAAGATGACTCTGCATGTTGGTCTGCATATAGATATCATAACATCCAAAAAACACTTCCTAATGATAGAAGAAAACTTAGGCCAGAGAAATTATCATCAAACACACTGAACTAACAAAGGATGCAATACTTTCACCTGAAACTGCCACACAGAAGAAGACACCTAACACTGTTTTGTCAAAGTCCCTACTAATTGTCATCTGATAATTTTGTGTGTGGATCAAGGCATCAAAAAACATAAAATTTCCAACTATCTTACAGGGCATCTCAGTCCTCACTGTTGACAGAGCCTATTCTAATTGTTGTCCATTTATCCGTTTGTGAATTTCCCTATCCATACATTTGTCCAAGGTTCTACACCACATCGCTATACTTTCCATGATCCTATAAATTTGGATCAGTCGTAGAACCTGCAACCTGAATAGAGACACTTCCAGCAGTTCTCCTTCAGCCTCCAGTAAGGCTTCATGCAATCTCCTCAAGTCTGCTGCAGCCTTTTTAATCATACCAGAGATATTTTTTAACCTACATATATAAAGATGTATTTTATGTGTGATAAGTAGTATGCTATCTGAAAATTAATATTAGCAACTAAGATTAGCATAAAAGATATGTGCTTGCCAAAAGCAAGCTAGCAAGGAAAGAACTACCTGACAAATTATGACCAACAAAATGAATGTACCTTGTGAGTTTACTGCTACTCAATAAATTCTTGCATTAAGGACAGGAAAAAATATATGCAGCACATTCTCTAAATTCAATTTAAAAGTAATCAATCAAAAGACACCCACTTGTAATGACTTTGGAAATATTAGCTTCCACTGTTGTAAGAATGAGTGAAAATTTGAGTAACTATGGCTGTTGGAAGAGATTCATGGTAGAAATAGAAACCACCACCATATAATAAATACAGACAGATCTGCAGAGAATCAGACTAGGATCAGCTTACTAATCTCTTACTATCCTTCCTAAATGTTAAGGAAGAAGGAGCACATACTAACTCACGCATTGATGAACATTGTTCTACAAGAAATCAAGATAAATGCATCACAAGAAAAGAGTATTATAACCTAAGGTCTCTTAATAAATGTGCAAAATATTAAACAAAATATTGAAAGATATAATTCACATTCAAAGGGTTATTTATTATGATCAATTATAATTAATGCAGGAAAGTGTAGGTACTTTCACTTAAACATATCACGTAAAATAATGTACCACAACAATGGAATTGTTGAAATAACTTATGAAATGATAAAAAACACAGAATAGTCAGCTGACAAAACTCAACAACTTTCATGATAAAAACTACAAACAAAAAACTCCAAGAATACAGAAAAAAATCTTTAACACAGTATTTTTTTATTTTAGTGGTGAAAAATAAAATTTAAATTAAGACAAAAACAGGAACTGGAGAGATGGCTAAGTGGTTAACAGCACTTAATTCTCTTCCAGCAGATGGAGGTTTGGTTCCCAGCATCCACATGGCAGCTCACAACCATTTGTAAGTCCAGTTCCTGCACACTGATACTACATGCACATGGTGAACATGTATACATCTCATCACACAAACATTCACATGAAATAAAACAAATAAATATTAAAAAAATAACAGAACAAGAAAATTTGAACACAGGGAACTTCTCAGAGACTCATACTCCAACCAAGGACTATCCGTGGAGATAACCTAGAACCTGACAATGCAGCCACTTCTGATGAGAACTGATAGACTAAGATCAGAAAGAAGGAGAGGAGGACCTCCCCTATCAGTGGACTTGGGGAGGGGCATGCATGCAGAAAGGGGGGGGAGGGTGGGACTGGGAGGGGAGGAGGGAGGGGCTTATGGGGGGATACAAAATGAATAAAGTGTAATTAATAAAAGTTAAAAAAATAAAAAAAATGAATGTGAGTGTTAATATTTAGGCAGCCTACACTTCATGTGTGACTCATCAGGTGTCGCACCTGGCAGGCATGGTTAAGTTGCTCCTTAAAAGGATCAACCAACCACTTTGTCTCTCTCTTGCTCACTTACTCTCTTATCTTCTTACTCTCTTGCTCTCTTACTCTCTCGTTCTCCTTCTCTCTTCCCTTTCTCTGTTGGAATGCCCTCTTTCTCTCCCCCATCATGCCTCCCTCTTTCCTTCTCTCTCTCTTCATCTCCATCTAATAAGCCTCTTTCATATAGAATCTGAGCACATCACCATTTCATTGGTGCATTTCATTGGTACATTGGGCCGGGAAGGTCTCTCCTGGTAGCACCTGGTCTTGTCACAAGAACCCTTAATGGGACCATAATGTCTGCAACAGATTCTTTTTCTGTTCTACCAATCCTTAACCACCACTCAACCATATGTGCCTGAAAATCTACACTTTCTCTCAACTGTCCTGCCCTTACTACACACACCTGTCCCTCTGTTCGTGGATGCTCAGACTTGGCATCCTGCCATGTGCTCCAAGCACTTGGGACATGGCAGACACTAATGTTCCCCCCAAATCAGCTTGGGGTTCACTCCAGATGTTGAAACTGCCACTTCAGAGACAGACACAACCTGTTTCTAAACTTATTGCTGTTAGGTAAGCAATCGCTGGGGACCCTGCACACACAGGCTTTAGATTGTACTGCTGCCTTGGGCCCAACTGGTGAAGTTTTAAATGTCCCACAGAATGCCTACTACGACAGGTTGGCTTGCAGAGGAGGGTTATCAGTTGCGCAGACTTCTGAACAGCAGTACCATGCCCATACAGAGAGCTTCAAACCAGGCTGAGACATCCATCCCACCAGCAAGCACCTGGTCTCCCTTAGTCACTATGGCCACCCACTGCACATGGGTAACTGCCATGTTGATTTTGGGATAAGGAAAGTGGAGCCATGGCTTCACTGCCATCTCCACCAAGAGCAAGCACATGGTTTCACAGCCATCTTAACTTAGGGCAATCAAGGACTGTCACATGATTGGCAGCCATCTTGATTTTATATATATATATATATATATATATATATATATATATATATATATATTATATATGTGTGTGTGTGTGTGTATGTATGTATAAAAACACTGTGATTTCCCCCACTGCCAGCTGATTTTAGTGCTTATTTTACTGTCCCACTGTTTTTGGAGCTGCAAAACTGCAGTCTTTTGTAGACCCTAAAAGGCCACTGCGCCCCTTCCTATTTGCATTTTAAAGCTGCCTATCTGCCCCTATCCTTTCCCACAGATGAGATTCCCATTAAGTGAACTCATCCTTACTGCTGATAAAGCCCTGGTATCAGGCACAGAGGTTCTAGGTATCAGTCAGTCTAAGCCCATGACCTGTCATGCTATTTGGTTGACTAACCACTAGCTGCATGATCCATTTCCATTTCCTCTTTCTCATTCACAAGAATGGCTTCTTCATATTCTCTCCTCTTGAGGAAACTTCTGACTTCTGCACTTCTATTTGCCTGACTCAAATGTCTAATATCCAGTAGTATCTAGTAACACTAAGAGCAATCTGTGAAGAAAAAAAAAAATCCCTATTTCTCTTTTCTCAAAGTCTTCTCTGTTTCTCTCTGCCTACTATCTCACTAAATATATTCTCTGGTTTCTTTTTATACTCTCAAAAAAAACCCTTAAATTTAAACTAAAAACTTTAAGGTGACCACGTGGTATGAACAATTTTAACCATAATTAATTCTCTGTTTATTTTATCTCCTTTTAGACTAGGACAGCAACAAGTCTCATTTTAAATTGATATGGATTTTTGTAAAAATTCAAACTTACATTTTGCAATATATATGATTCAACCCTGGTTCAATTTTTATATAATGCTAAAATTTCAAAGTTATAAAGGTCTATTCAAATTAAGCTAATTTAATGTACATTTAACTGCCTATGTCTTTATCAATTCTTAAATTAATAAATGCTGTCTCTCCTGCCATGAGCTGCCTAAGATCCAGATTCGCCACTAAGGCTTTCTGGCTAGTAGGTATGCTATTATAAATTCAAATGTAATTTTAAAATTGCTTTATACTATTCTATTATATTGTTGGTTTTAAAACTCATAACTCAGGGGTTACTACCTACAAGTTTTTACCAATACTTTAAATGAAGATCTATTAATTTTAGAGGCATTTTATTTATTTATGTTAAAACTTGGTCAGTGTGCTATATCTTCACAGTCAAAAGGTTAAAATATGCTTGGTCTTATTTTCTAAATGATAACATTATTAATCTATAGTATAGCCTAGACTTTTATAAGCTATGGACTTTAGTTAACAAATGCAAGTTAATAGTCAGTCATCTCATACATGATCAAGTACTTTAACATGTTCAAAAATATATTTATAGTCCTACAGATGCAAACATGGTCTCACTCCTATCTTGACTGAAAAGCTGAGGATGGTCCCTGAGCTACCATACAGGAGTTGGTAAAAAATAATGATAGTAGTCTTCCCAACTGGCTCATCTACAGCAAAAACTGTGCTTCAGACCTTGACTGCTACTCTGAGGCTGCCGGTCTTCCCACACAGAAAACAAGAGGTCTGCAATGTCCCCTACTAACCCCTCAGTTATAGCCAAAAGTCAACTCTGCCAATGTAACTGTTTCAAATGCAGCCAAAGGTGACACTGGTCCTGTGGCTGCTTCAACAAGCCACACACTGCCTGCTGGCAGACTGCCTCATGGTAATCAAAATGCTCACATTCAGGCTTGTCCTCTGTACCCAGCCATGGAGGCTCAACCAGCACAAGAGCCACAGACACTTACAGCCTTTGCCTGGCAGACGACAAATGGCTCTGAGATTCAGTGATCTCCACCACCATCGTCCAACCCAAGGTAACATTGCAAATCTGTTTCGGCCTTACACTCGGGCCATATTACAGTATTACCAAATTCTGTCTTAGGAGATTTCAGATGCTTTCTCAGTTCTCTTCATATGCAGTAGACCAGACCTTAAGCCTGAGTCCTAGAGTTGCTATTGTCAGGTCTAGACAGAATATGCCTTGTTGCCAGACTCAAGAAATAGGCCTGAATGGAACCTTTACCATCTCTTTAGCTAAAGGACAATAAATTTTTATAGCAGTCTCACCTATGTCTCATGGTAAATAACTAGATATAAAGACCTAAGAAAAATGTTGTTGGAGGATCTAAGAAAGTGTTTTAAGGTAAATGCATGTTATAAAGGTTGCAAGGTCTAAGGTGATTTAGGGTATCCTAAATAAGCAGAAATGTTTAATATTTCCTCCTGTTGCTATACTACTGTTATATTGACTGTCCACTGTCCAGAGCTTTGACCTTTACCAATAGAGATCTGATTTATTAATGTAACTCTAATACAAAAACATTCCACTATACCACCCACTTTCATGGTTCCAAGCTCAAGATTTTATTTTTTTTTAAATCTCCATAATGTCCCTCTTACTTCAAGATAGGCTTCTGCTTTCTCAGATCTCACTTTAAAGAATGTTTATGCCGTTAACACAAATGTGTATGTCTACTGCCTTTTCTACAACTTATATTTCAGTGCAGATTACAATTGTGATGCTAACATGTCTGAAGTTTTCTCTCCTGTGTAAAACATAAAAGTAATTGTTGTAAACTGCAGGAAATCCACCTGAATCTACCACTCAGGTCAATTGGGCTCCAGATGAGTACTGCACCTATTGCCTATCTCAGAGGGATTCCTCTCCTTTCCCTGCTTTTGGGACTTCCCCTTCCTGGCTACTTGATTGCTACATGCCTATACCCAACACCAACCAACTGATGAGTCTTCACTTCTGGGTGGTGCAAAGGCTTCCTACTGCTCTCGGCAACCTACATTCAAACACTTTATCTAGGACCCTTTTCTCTTTTGGGTAAGATTTTTCCTCTACCAGCACAGTTTCTCTCCCTCCCCCTCTCACTCTGCGAAAATCCTAGCTCTAGGTAAACCATGTCTGCTACGGGCAACTGTGCCCTTGGTATCTGGCCAATAATGATAAGCTGTTGGAACAGATTGTACCAATCTACTGAGTCAAACTTTGCTCTTGGGATGCCTTGGCATGCCACTGACTTCTACCTACTCAACGGGAATAGTCCATTCATCCTTTCCTCTAGATTCTCCTCTGGGATGTCTTCTGGAGTATTTCAGATTTATATACCTATTTCCCACTTTAAGGTCTGTTAATTGTACCCACCTCTATAACCAAACTTGGCCTCAATTTCCTTAGATGACAGATCCAAAGCAAAGCCTTTTTAATTACTGCTAGTGATTGGGTAAATGGAGGTTCCCTCTGGTAAATGGAGGTTCTTGTGTCCAAGTCCCTTTGATCCAAACCTTCCACATCTGTTTGTGCTCCCAAAACATTTAAATGTACACCTAAAGAATTTTTCTCTATAACCTTCTTAACTTTGTCTTTTGCCTGTACGTATGTTTTAGTATCCTGCCAGACCCAGGTTTTTCTTATATCCATGACAGTGCCAAAGCAGCTACCTCAGGTGTTCTAGTCTGATCTCACAGACTTCGGTCAAGCTGGACCTGCACTTTTCTTCCCAGCAATGGATGTACTCATAGACCCTGGACAGCATCAATGCATCCTGTTCTTCCTGGACTAGGCCAGCATTTCAGCCTTTTGACTTCCCTACAGAGCCCCAGGTGTCAGCAGGAAGTAGCCAAAGAGAATCTGTGCCTCTAATTCACTTATTATTAACAAAAACCTGGAATGTTGTGTTGCAGGCCAAGGACAAGTAGCTCCAGTTCTCCCAGCATTCCTCAGTCCTTACCTGCTGCCTTGCGTGGTTGGCAACTCTCTACAGGAAAACCTCCACCCTGAACTTTCCAGAGCACCAGATTCCCCTCCACTTCTTGACCATGTAATCTGGACATTTTGTTGCTGTTATTTCTCTCTCTTTCTCTCTGTCTCTCCCTCTTTCCCTTGCATGGCAATCAAGAGCTGCTTCCAATGAACCTACATTTATATACTTTAACTTGCTTTACGTGAGAAGGAACCCAAGCTCCTCATTTTTTATTATAGAAGAAAGAAGGAATGTTAATATTTAGGCAGCCTGTTTCTGGGTTGCTTAGCAACCTATGATGTCATCATGTGCCAACTTCCAGGTATCATAGCTGGCAGGCATGGTTAAGTTGCTCCTTAAAAGAATCAACCCTCCACTTTGTCACTCTCTTGCCCTCTTACTCTCTTGCTCTCTTGCCCTCTTGCTCTCTTACACTCTCGTTCTCCTCTCTTCCCTTTCTCTGTCAGGGTACCTCCTCTCCTCCCTATATCATGTAGCACTCTCTTTTTTCTCTCTCCATCTCTGTCTAATAAACTTCTTTCAAATAAAATCTGTGCATATTATCATTTCATTTTTCCTAACAATAAGACATAAATGGCATTTTTTATTATGCTGCTAAACCTTGAACTTTACTGTTATGCTGAGATTTTAAGGTCCGCAAAGAGAACCAGGAGCTGGACCATGTATGCAAGAGCAAGGAGCTTTATTTGGGCTTAAGTTCGGTCTCTTTACCTTCACCAACCCAGTAGATCAAAGAGCCCAGAGCAGCTACATAGCAGGGTTTTTTTTTTTTTTGGGGGGGGGGGTTAATTAAGAACTGGAAATTGCCAGTTTAGCAGTTACACATTTGGATGACATTCAGCAAGGGCAAGCTTGTTACAAAGTGACTGGCTAACTAACTTAACACTGAGGAAGCTATCAATAGACCTCAAGAATGTTAGGTATTTTGTATGCCTTGAAATGTTCTACTACAAAGTATGTGGGTTGTCTAGGACAGATGCCCCACCCTGAAATAAGATACATTCCCATTATTGTGGTTACCTCCAGGCTGTTCTTTGGGTTGGGAATCTTATGGTTTTCTTATTTCTGGAATTGGTGACCTATGGCTTAGTTCCTGGGACTGATGAATTTTGTGGGGGAAGATGTTTAGGACTGGTCCCCTTATTCCCCTCTCGAATAGGATACAATCTAAAAACTTTTTTAAATTTATTATTTTATTATTACAATATATTCACTTTGTATCCCACTTTGTAGCCCCCTCCCTCATCCCCTGACAACCCTACCTTCCTCCCTCTTCTCCTCCCATGCTCCTTCCCCACTCCATTGATGAAGGATGTCCTACTCCAATTCAGACACTAGCCTATGAGGTCTCATCAGGACTGGCTGTATCGTTTTCCTCTGTGGCCTGGTACAGCTCCACTCCCCCCAGGAAGAGGTGTTCAAAGAGGAATCCACTGAATTCAGATCAGAGACAGCACCTGTTCCTCTTACTAGGGAACCCGCTGGGTGACCTGAGCTGCCATTGGCTACACCTGAGCAAAGGGCTTAAGTTATCTCCATGCAAGGTCCTTGGTTGGTGTATTACTCTTTGCAAAGAACCCTGGGCCCAGATTTTTTGGTTCTGTGCTCTTCTTGTGGAGCACATATCCCCTCCAGTTCTTTTTATCTTCCTCTTTCATAAGATTCCCTGTGCTCTGCCCAAAGTTTGGCTGTGAGTCTCAGCATCTGCTTTGAAACTCTCCTGGGTAGAGTCTTCCAGAGGCCCTCTGTAGTAAGCTCCTGATTTATTCCCTGTTAGCCCCTGCTTCCCATATCCATCCCGTTTGCTTTATGAGTGAGGATTGACCAACTTTCCTAGGGTCCTCCATCTTGTTTAGATTCTTTAGTAGTGTAGATTTTATTATGTATATCCTATATTATATGACTAATATCCACTTATTTTATTATTATTGTTATTATTATTTATTCATTTATTTATTTTAGTCTTTAAAGGAATTTTTTCTTTTTAATATTTATTTTCATTTTTTATATATTTTTTAAATCTTTTATTTATTTTTTATTAATTACACTTTATTCATTTTGTATCCCCCCATAAGCCCCTCCCTCCTCCCCTGCCGATCCCACCCTCCCTCCCCTTTCTGCATGCATGCCACTCCCCAAGTCCACTGATAGGGGAGGTCCTCCTCTCCTTCTTTCTGATCTTAGTCTATCAGTTCTCATCAAAAGTGGCTGCATTGTCCTCTACTGTGGCCTGGTAAGGCTGCTCCCCCCTCAGGGGGAAGTGATCAATGAGCAGGCCAATCAGATTATGTCAGAGGCAGTCCCTCTTCCCATTACTATGTAACCCACTTCGACACTGAACTGCCATGGGCTACACCTGTGCAGGGGTTCCAGGTCATCTCCACAAATAGTCCTTGGTTGGAGTATGA
>NW_026589137.1:3601751-3652313 GCF_907164565.1 Psammomys obesus
GTCCTAATGATTGTTTGGATTTCCTCAGTGTCTGTAGTTATGTCCCCCTTTTCATTTCTGATTTTGTTGATTTGGGTGTTGTCTCTCTGCCTTTTAGTTAGCTTGGCTAAGGGTTTGTCTATCTTGTTGATTTTCTCAAAGAACCAGCTCTTGGTTTCATTGATTCTTTGAATTGTTTTATTTGTTTCTATTTGATTGATTTCAGCCCTGAGTTTGATTATTTCCAGCCGTCTACTCCTTTTTGGTGTGTCTGCTTCTTCTTTTTCTAGGGTTTTTAAGTGGGCCATTAGGTTGCTTGAATGAGCTGTCTCGAATTTCTTCTTGAAGGCACTTAGTGCTATCAACATTCCTCTTAGCACTGCTTTCATTGTGTCCCACAAGTTTGGGTATGTTGTGTTTTCATTTTCATTGAGTTCTAGAAAGGCTTTAATTTCTTTCTTTATTTCTTCCCTGACCCAGCTGTCATTTAGTAACAAGTTGTTCAGTTTCCATGAGTGTGTAGGCTTTTTGCTATTTCTGTTGTTGTTGAAGTCCAGCTTTATTCCATGGTGATCAGACAGGATACAAGGGATTATTTCAGTCTTCTTGTATCTGTTGAGGCTTGCTTTGTGACCAACTATATGGTCTATTTTGGAGAAGGTTCCATGAGGTGCTGAGAAGAAGGTAAATTCTTTTGTGTTTGGGTGTAAAGTTCTGTAGATGTCTGTGAGGTCCATTTGATTCATGACCTCTGTCAGAGATATTGTTTCTTTGTTTAATTTCTGTTTTGTTGACCTGTCCTTTGTTGAGAGTGGGGTGTTGAAGTCTCCCACTCTTAATGTGTGGGGATCTATATGTGGTTTAATTTTTATCAATTTTTCTTTTACAAATGTGGGTGCTCTTGTATTTGGGGCATAGATGTTCAGGATTGTGATGTCTTCCTGGTGGCATTTTCCCTTGAGAGGTATGAACTGTCCTTCCTCATCTCTTTTTATTAATTTTGGTTGAAAGTCTATTTTATCAGATATTAGAATGGCTACTCCTGCTTGTTTATTGGGTCCATTTGCTTGGAAAGTCATCTTTCAACCTTTTACCCTCAGGTAATGTCTATCTTTGTGTCTTAGGTGTGTTTCTTGTATGCAACAGATTGCTGGGTTTTGTTTACGTATCCATTCTGTTAATCTGTGTCTTTTTACTGGAGAGTTGAGTCCATTGATGTTGAGAGAGATTAATGACCAGTGGCTGTTAGATCCTTTGATTTTGATGTTGGCTGTGTTCATAAGTTTGTGTGCTTGGTTGCTTTTTGTTTTGCTGTAGTAAGGTTAATTATTTCCTGTGTTTTCTTGACAGAAGCTAATTTTCTTGGGTTGTATTTTCCCTTCCAGTGTCTTCTGTAATGCTGGATTTGTGTGTAGGTATTGTTGAAATTTGTTTTTGTCATTGAATATCTTGTTTTCTCCGTCTATGAGGACTGAGAGTTTTGCAGGGTACAGTAGCCTGGGTTGACATCTGTGTTCTCTTAGGGTCTGTATGATATCTGTCCAGGCCCTTCTGGCTTTCATAGTTTCTGTTGAAAAGTCAGGTGTGATTCTAATGGGTTTGCCATTATATGTTACTTGGTCTTTTTCCCTTCCAGCTTTTAGTATTTTTCTTTGTTCTGTATACTTCCGGTTTTGATTATTATGTGGCAGGAGGATTTTCTTTTCTGGTCAAATTTGTTGGGTGTTCTGTAGGCCTCATGTATCCTTATTGGCTTCTCCTTTAACTTGGGGAAATTTTCTTCAATGATTTTGTTGAAAATATTTTCTGGGCCTTGGAGAAGGGAGTCTTCTTATTCCTCTATTCCTATTATTCTTAGGTTTTGTCTTTTCATATTGTCTTGGATTTCTTGGACGGTGTGTGTCAGGAATTTTTTGGATTTAACATTTTCTTTGGCAGATACATCGATTTCTTTCATTGTATCTTCTACACCTGAGATTCTTTCTTCCATTTCTTGTATTCTGTTGGTTATGCTTACCTCTGTAGTTCCTGTTTTCTTCCCTAAATTTTTCCTCTCCATTATTTCCTCCATTTGTGTTTTCTTTAATTTTTCTAGTTCTATCTTCAGGTCTTGAGTTGTTTTGTTTACTTCCTTCACCTGTCTGCTTGTATTTTCCTCTTTTTCTTTTAGTTCCTTCAACTCTGTCTCTTTGATTTCTTTCAGTGATTTAATTATTTCTTCTCTGAAGGCCACAAGCTGTTTGGCTGCATCTTCCCGTATTTCTTCACAGATGGCCCTAATTTGCTTGTCTTTATCTTCCTCCATTTCTTTACGGATAGCCAAGATCTGTTTGGTTTTATCTTCCTCTAATTCTTTACGTATTTTATCTGTTTCCTCTATTATTCTCTTCATCAACATAGATGTAAGGTCATCTTCTTGATTTTCTATTATGCTACATTGTTCAGGGCTGTTCGCCCCTGGATGGCTGGGTTCTGGAGATGCCATATTGCTCTGTCTTTTGTTGGTTGAGCCTTTACGCTGACCTCTACCCATTGGGCTGATTTAGGTGTTGGCTGTTAGTTTCTGTGCTTCCTGGAGTCCTGAGGTAGGGAGTATCCCCTTGGCCGGAAGATGATTTTTCCTGAAGGAGTCCTTCTCTGCTTTTTGGTTATGGTCACTGTATGGCCAGTGCTTCTCCGGAGTTGCCACTGCTCACCTCATGTTTATAGCCCTGAGTAGTAGCTGTGGTCTATGTTAGGCAGGGGGGGGATCTCCTCTTACCCATAAAATTTCTCAAGACAGCTACCCCACTGCTGGGTTTCTTGTTATAAATTTAGTGTGCTGCTGCTCACTAAATTTCCATGTACAGTCCTCTTGAAGAAACTGCTGATTCCCTAGCTATGGGGTTTTCTCCCAACAGGGAAACTCAGTCTGTTATCCTGGGGCGCACAGTTCTGTCTGAGAAAGTGGGAGGTGCACTCAGCAAGTCTCTGGGCCAAAGGCTGATTGCTCTGCTCTGGACCTGGAGAATGTGCACTTAGGTTGAGTTGGCGCCTGGGGGCGCTGCACTGGTCTGGAGGCTGGGTGCCTCACTCTGGACCAGAAGCTGTGTGTCTCTGTCTGGGATGGAGGCTGTAGGCACCACTCTGGTCCAGACGCTGTGGGTGCAGCCCCCCTGAAGGATCAGGGATTCCTTCAGTTTTGGCAGTCCAGCCAGGGACAACTGGCCGATCCCTGGCACAGTATCTGAGGGCTGCTGTAATGGCTCTTCGGCTCCTGCAGGCCCGAGGATGCAGCTGTGTGTCCCAGTGCCCCAGGGGAACGCAACAATGGCGGCAGAGCACAGCACTTCTGCCTGCACTAGAGTCTGCGTGAGTCCAGGAAGTGTTTTGGTGCTGGGTGTCCTAAGCGTTAGAGCTGCTGACCCCCTCCGCTGGGGGTTTCCTCCTGCCAGAGACACGCAGTCTGGTGCCCTGTTGCCCTGGTGCCCACAGTTCTATCTGAGGCGGCAAATCACGCGCGCAGGCAGGGCTCTGTGCAGGCAGGCGCCTTTGTCCCTCCCGGCTCTGGGTCCAGGCTGGCTCCTGGGGCACCCGCGGAACCCGAGTCTTTTCCAGGGGATGTCTGGGTAACCTGGGGTCGGTCCCAATTGTTTCCTGCTCTGTGGGGTTATCTCTCGACTGGGAAATCCAGTCTATGGTGTTGTGGGCCCACAGTTCAGTCTGGGACCGTGACCAGATCGCACTGGCGGGTAGCTCTGGGCTGGCGACCAAGCGCCTGGCAGAACGGGGATCTCTTGCGCGGTTTAGCCGGGTGAGTTAAAGCTGATCGAATCCCCCACCATGGGGTATCCTCTCACCTGAGAAACACAACCACTTGTGTTTTATGGCCGCGAGTTCTGATTGCTGGTCACTGTGCCAATCCTGCTGTGCTGCTCCTCAGAATGAGAGTCCTCCCGGCGCTGCCATCTTGCCCCCTCAATTCTCCTTTTTTATATTAATTACATGTTATTCACTTTGATTCCTAGCTGTAGCACCTTCCCTCATTCCCTCTCAATCCCACTCTTCCTCACTCATTTTCTCCCATGCCCCTGTAGTCCAAGTCCAATGATAGTGTTCTGCCCAGTTCATGAACCCCAAAAGACCAGGAATAAACAGACTCCACTGTAAATACATGAGGTTCTTTTTATTGTAAATTACAAGCTGCAGCTTAGGCCCACACACCCCCACGGCCGAAGCGGTGGGAGTTGAGCATGCCACACCCAGGTAGTTGGGTGATATATAGATTCTGGTCCCTCCCAGCATGCCCAAGTCAGGGGCAATTCCTGACTGGCAAGCATTTATTGGTCAAAATGCTACATTTTGAATTGATTGGCTAGAGGAAGGTTCCCAGACCATAATGACCTGGTGTCCCTCCCTAGGGGGATGGGCCAGCTTCCTAGCAACTGCTATCTCTAGTGGGTGGGGAAAGAATGCAATAAGGTGGTCCTTCCCTTCAGGACATTAGTAGACTTCTCCACCCACATAGTTCAGGCCTTAATTAATAATAGCTGCTAATTTTTAATCTTTTTAGTCTCCCCTTCCATCTGATGCTACCCTATCAGGTTTCATCAGGACTGGCTGCCTTGTCTTCCTCTGTAGCCTGATAAGGCTGCTCCCTCTTCAGGGGGAGTTTATCAAAGAACCAGCCAATGAGTTCATGTCAGAGACAGTCCCTGTTCCACATAGTAGGGAACCTTCTTGGAGACTGAGCTGCCATGGGCTACATCTGGGCAGGCATTCTAGGTTATCTCCATGTATGGTCCATGGTTGGAGTATCAGTCTTAGAAAAGACCCCTGGGGACATATTTATTTTTTGCACAGTGTATAAAAGCAGATGCTGAGGCACATAGCTAAACTTTGGGCAGAGTGCAGGGAATCTTATGAAAGAAGGGGAAGATAGAAAGACCTGGAGGGGAAAGGAGCTCCAGAAGGAGAGCAACAGACTAATATCCATTTGTAAGTGTTTTTATACCATGTGTGTCTTTCGGCTTTTGGGTTACTCACTCAGGATGATCTGTTCTACTTCCCACCATTTGCCTGTAAATTTCTTGATTTCCATGTTTTAATTGCTGAGTATATTCCATTGTGTAAAGGTACCCATAATTCCTGTATCCATTCCTCTGTTGAGAGCCATCTGGGTTGTTTCAGCTATGAACATGGTTGAGGAAATGTCCTTGTATAGTTAAGCAAATGTCCTTATTTAATAGTGGGGAACATTTTGGGTATATGTCCAGGAGTGGTTCAGATGGATCCTAAGGTAGCACTATTCCTAATTACCTGAGAAAGCAACAGATTGATTCACAAAGTGGTTGTATATGTTTACATTCACAGATTGATTCCCAAAGTGTTTGTACATATTTACATTCCCACCATCAATAGAAGAGGATTCCCCTTTCTCCACATCCTCTCCAGCACTTGCTGTCATTTTAGTTTTTGATCTTAGCCATTGTGAAGGGTATAAGGTGAAACCTCAGGTTTGTTTTGATTTGCATTTCAATGATGACTAAGGAGGCTGAGAATTTAGGTTTTTCTCAGCCATTTGATATTCCTGTAATGAGAATTCTCTGTTTAGCTATGTACCCCATTTTTTAATTGGATTACTTAGTTTGATGCTGTTTAACTACTCAAGTTCTTTATATATTCTAGGTAATAGCCCTCTGTCAGATATAGGGTTGGTGATGATCCTTTCCCAGTCTGTAGGCATTCATTTTGTTCTGATGACAGTGGCCTTTGCTTTACAGAAGCTTTTCAGTTTCATGAGGTTTCATTTATTGTTTGTTGATCTTAGAGCCTGTGCTGATGGTATGCTGTTCAGAGAATTGCTTCCTGTGCCAATGAATTCAAGGCTCTTACACACTTTTTCTTCTAACAGGTTTAGTGTGTCTGGTTTTATGTTGAGGTTTTTGATCATCTTGAACTCTAGTTTTGTGCAAGGTGATAAATATGTACCTTTTTGCATTTTTCTACATGTAGACATCCAGTTAGACCAGTTTCATTTGTTGAAGATGCTATCTTTTTTCCATTGTATGGTTTAAGCGTCTTGGTCAGATATCAAGTATCCATAGGTCAAATATCAAGTATCCATAGGTGTGTGAGTTTATGTCTAGGTCTTCTAATTGATTCCATTGATCCAGCATTCTGTTTCGATGCCAGTACCATGTAGTTTTTAATACTGTTGCTCTGTAGTACAGCTTGTGATCAAGAATGGAGATACCTCCAGAAGCTCTTTTATTGTAAAGGATTGTTTTAGAAATTCTGTGTTTTGTTTTGTTTTTCCATATAAAATTGAGAATTGTTCTTTCAAGTTCTGTATAGAATTGTGTTGGTATTTTGATGGGAATTGCATTGAATCTGTGGATTGTTTTTGTCAGGATAGCCATTTTCAGTATATGAATCTTATGTAGATTGTTTTTGTCAGGATAGCCATTTTCAGTATATGAATCTTACTGATCCATGAGTATAGGAGATCTTTCCATCTTTTGATACCATCTTTGATTCCTTTCTTCAGAGACATTAATGGGTGTTGGATTTTGTCAAATGCATCTTAAGAGATGATCGTGTGTTTTTTCTCATTCAGTTTGTTTATATGGTGAATTGCATTGATGTATTTCTGTATATTGAACCACCCCTGCATACCTGGGATGAAGCCTACTTTGTCGTGGTGGATATCTTTGATGTGTTCTTGAATTCAGATTGTGAGTATTTTATTAAGTATTTTTGCATCAATGTTCATAAGAGAGATAGGTCTGAAGTCCTCGTTTTTTGTTGTTTGATCTTTGAGTGGTTAATGTTTCAAGGTTACTCTGTTCTCATAGAATAAGTTTGTTAAAGTTGTGTTGTTTCTATTTTGTGTAATTATTTGAAGACTATTGGGGTTAGCTCTTCTTTTAAGGTCTGGTGAAATTCTGTGCTGAAACCATCTGGCCCTGCACTTTTTTGGAGAGGGGACTTTTGATTACTGCTCCTATTTCCTTGGTGGATATAGGACTGTTTAGTCTATTTACCTAATCTTGATTTAATTTTCGTAAATGGAATCTATCAAGTAAATTGTCCATTTCTTTTTTATTTTCAAATTTTGTATCATATAGTCTTTTGTAGTAAGACCGTAATGAATGTTTGAATTTCCTCAGTGTCTGTCATTATAATACCCTCTTAGTTTCTGATTTTACTGATTTGCATAGTTTCTCTATGTCTTTTAGTTAGTTTTGCTAAGGGTTTGTCTATCTTGTTGACTTTTTCAAAGAACCAGCTCTTGATTTCTCTGATTCTTTTAATTTTTTTTTTTTAATTTATTGAGTTCAGCTCTGTGTTTGATTACTTCCAATCATCTACTCCTCTTGGGTGTTTCTGCTTCTTTTTTTCCTAGGACTTTTAAGTATGCCATTAAAGTTGTTTGTATGAAATGTCTCAAACTTCTTTCTGATGGGACTTAGTGCTTTGAACTTTCCTCTTAGAACTGCTTTCATTGTGTCCCATAAGTTTGGTTAAGCTGTGCCTTCATTTTCATTTATTTTAGGAAATCTCTTATTTCTTTTTTTACTTCTTTCCTACCAAGCTGTCATTGAGTACAGAGTTTAGTTTAGTTGTTTGTTTAGTTTCCATGTGTATGTAGACTTTTGTTATTACTGGTATTTTTGAGGTCTAATTTTAAGCCATGGTGGTCTGATAGAATACAAGGGATTATTTTGATCTTCTTGTATCTGTTGAGACTTGCTTGTGCCCTACTATATGGTCAATTTTGGAGACGGTTCCATGAGGTGCTGAGAAGTTATACTCTTTTGACTTTGGGTCAAAAATTATGTATACATCTATTAGGCCCATTTGATTTAGGACATCTGTAATTGTCATTGTTTACATATTTAGTTTCTGTCTAGATGGTCTGTACCTTGTTGGGAGTGGAGTGTTTAAGTCTCTCACTATTAAGATGTTGGGATCAGCGTCTGATTTGAGCTTTAATAATGTTTCCTTTACAAATGCAGGTGCTCTTGTATTTGGGGCATAGATGTTCAGGACTGTGATATCATCCTTTGATGAGAATGAAGTGTCCCTCTTCATCTTTTTTTAATTGATTTTGGTTTAAAGTCTATTTTATTATGTATAAGGATAGATTCTCCTGATTGTTTTCTGAGTCCATTTACTTGGAAAACCATTTTCCATCCCTTTATTCTGAGGTAGTGTCTGTCTTTGTTGCAGAGGTGTGTTTGTTAGATGTAGCAGAATATTGGATTCTGTTTCAGCAACCAATCTGTTAGTCTGTGTGTGTTTTTTTGAAGAGTTGAGTTTGTTGATGTTAATAGATAATAGTGACGAATGGATTTTAACTCCTTTTATTGTGGAGTTTTAGGTGATAGTGTGTTTCTGTGCTTCTTTTCTTTAATTTTTTTTGTTGTTGTTGTTGTGAGGTTATCTATATCCTCTTTTTTTCTTGGATGTAGTATCTTTTTTTGGATTGGACTTTTCCTTCTAGTACCTTCTGTAGGGCTGGGTTGCTGTGTAGATATTTTTTAAGTTTAGTTTTGTCATGGAATATTTTGTTTTCTCCATCTATGTTGATTGAAAACTTTTCTGGGTATAGTAGTCTGGGTTGGCATCTGTGGTCTCTTAGAGTCTGCATGACATATGCCCAGGCCCTTCTGGCTTTCGTAGTTTCTGTTGAGATGTCTGGTGTGATTCTGGTAAGTCTACCATTAAATGTTACTTGGCCTTTTCCCCTTGCTGCTTTTAATATTTTTTCTTTGTTCTGTAGATTTAGTGTTTTGACTATTATGTGGCGTGAGGAGTTTCTTTTCTGATCTAGTCTATATTTGGTGTTCTGTAAGCCTCTTGTATGTTTATGTTAGGAAAATTTTCTTCTATGATTTTCTTGAAAATATTTTCTGGACCTTGGAACCTGGAGTCTTCTTTATCATCTATTCTTATTATTCTTAGAATTCATCTTTTCATGGCATCCTTGATTTCTTGAATGTTCTGTGTTTGGAACGTCTCTAATTTTACTTTTCCTTTGACAGATGGATTAATTTCTGCAAATATATCTTCAGCGCCAGAGATTCTGTCTTCCAGCTCTTGTATTCTGTTGGTGATTCTTACCTTTGTGTTTCCTGAGCTTTTCTCTAAGTTCTTCAGCTCCAGGCTTTTTCCTGTTTGTGTTTTCTTTATTGATTCTAATTCTGTTTCATGTCTTGCACCATTTCATTCATCTGTTTAAATGTGGATTCTTATCTTTCCGTGATGGCCTCTATTTTTTTTATTTGTTTCCTTTCTATATGCCACTACTTGTGCCTCTACATGGGTCTGATTTTTGTTTGATGTGTTCTTACGCTGACCTCTAGCCATCTGCTTATCTGTAACCTTTGCTGTTTGTTCCTGGATTTTGTACTTCAGAATGGGTCTGCCTATATCTAGAGGCTGCAGTATTCTTCAGGAAGTTGACAAAGGGCTACTGGTTTGAGAGTGGATGTTGGTGTTTTAAATGTAGGAAGGTCACAGGCACGTGTGTGCAATCATGTGAGTGTGTGTGGAAGTGTGCCTTGGAAGATCCTGTCCTAGTGCATGTAGATTCCATGGAAGGGTGTAGCATAAGTGTAGGTTGGGGTGCTTTTGCATTTAAGGTCTCAGTGAGCGTATGCATGTACCCTGAATACCTCAGAGGCCCATGAGCCTCTCGGTCCTCTAGACACTCAGATATATCTGGGTTGTACCATTTCGGTTCCAGTATTTGTTTGCCTGGACTCCACTGGGAGACCCACAGAAAAGGGGCTTGAATGTTTAGAATGCTTTCCCAGGGATCCTTATGTTGTCCACTGTGGGATTTTGGGTGAGAGGGATTCCATGTAGTAGGTCCTTGGATCTGGGGCTCTACAAACACTTTCTTGAATGTGTACACACTCACTTGTAGACCTTTGCAGAAAGCATAGGGGTACCCCAGGTTCTCTACTCTCAGATTTGGGCCTATAGGAGCAAATGAAAGTGTAGGAGATTTGTCAGTGATGTCTGCTGTTTTACTCCTGTGCAGCAAGGCCCATAATTGGGGCTTCATTTGCTGTTTTTGTCAAGGAGCATGGAGGTTTTTGCATGGGGCAGTGGCCACCTGCCACAGCAGTTGGGGAGGGAGTCCCATACTTGAGGCAACCTCTACTGTCTCAAGTCACTGAGCAGGGAAGCTTGTGCTTGGGACAGCTGCTGCAGCAACAGCTGATCAGGGAGTCCCATGGCTAAATCCAAACCATTCCAGCTTATAGGTTGTCCTCTCCAGCCCAGGAAAGCTCAAAATCAATGTTCTGGCTTCAGCTGCCCCTCCACTCACCAGTTTCAGAGTTTCAGATCATCTGCTCCTCAGATACTGTACATGCTGGTCATCACCATCTTGGAGCACCCCGACAATCTCAAATCTTTGAAATGGGTCCAAAGGATCATAAAGCCACTTTTTCTAATGGTAGGCATAATCATGAAAGGGACACAAAGTGCCCCGCCTGCGGGACTCGGATTATTCGTGGGATTCGAGGAGAACCAAGCCTGAAAGAAAAATGGGCGAGAGAAAAGGAAGGGAACCAAGCAGTAGTTTGTCAAGGTTCCGTTTATTGTAGGGCAAGGCTTTACTTTTATGCTCAAAGAATAAGGAAGTGAAACAAGAGGGAGAGGGGCAAAAGGTTATCTCGTGAGTCATTGAGGCATTCCGTGGTTTTATCATTAACTGTTAAAACCGGTCAGGTTGGGGGTAGTTCTTGGTTTCGGGAAACAATCTGTCCAGGTGGTCAAGGCTGATTACAGACCCTGGCGCCAGCATCCATCGTAACTACATGCCTGGGATTCTTGGTCCCCGGCAACAAAGAATGACTAGAAGAAAGAGAATAAAGGGTTAATTTTTTGGTATGTCATATGACATAATAAGAGCCCATTTTTTATACCAGGGCACCCCTTTTGATTCAGCATTTCAGCCTGTTAGGTAGGATAAACCAAAAATTTTCAATCCTTTGTAGATTCTTGTGGCTGACATTAGGATGAAGATATTTGAGACCGAGGAAGAAAAGCTAGTCAAACCTGGGTAATGGGGCACTTATCAAAACTACCTAATTAGCAATCTAATTGAATTGATAGGGAGCCATCACATCAGCTGGACTGATTTACTTCGACTTTAAACAACTCCAGATTTTAGCTCCCAGTCTGTAGCTTATGACTGAATGGAGTTTGTCAGTCAGGTGAAAATCTACTAAGACAAATTTTGACTAGAGACAGAAATTAAAATTTGTCCAGCAACTGGGGAAAGTGAGGAATCCTAAGACCAAGGGAAAAATCCCATTTTAAAATCAGGTGGGTGTTCATCTGGGGTCTGTTTGATCAGTGGTAGATCCAGGTCTCATGACTTTTTGATTTCTTGAACCTCATGTGAATTTTAGTTTACAAAAAGAGACATATTAGTATCACCATTGTATTGAGATCCATACTTTAGAAGAAGCAGGCAATAGCAGCAGGAGTAGACTCATGCCATTTAGAGCAAGTAAAAGCTATGGCTTTTGATTCAGAGGTATACATATTAGACAGATGTTTTTAGCATAATGAGAAGCACCTTTAAGTGTATCTCCAGAAAACAACCAAAGAGAATTAAAATCTTGAACTTGTGAATGAAGAGTATGCAGTCAGGGCTCCATCAGCATATCAGAACTCAATTGACCAATGTCAAAACTCTAAACCTCTGAAATCTTATAACAATATAAGCACAACAATAGCGTAGGGAGAAGAGAGAAATCTGAAATATCTCTCATTTTAATATGCCTTACATTATTTTTATATCATTACAACTTGCATTAACATACCTTAAAACACCTTAGTCCCACAAACACTTTACAACTCATGTTTATCAACCTTAAAATATCTTCTTAGACCCTCCAATCTTCTTTGTATTTACCAACTTTGAAACACCTTCTTAGAAAGGCTTTTCTTCATAACTTTCATTTATCAACCTTGAAACATCTTCCTAGACCTTCAAACAATTTTTTAAATCCTCATAAATTAAGCTTTCATATCTTCAGACCTTACATAAACTTTGTATCTTTCTATGTAGTTATTTATCATAAGACACAGACAGTTAACAAAAAAACCTATGAGCAAGGCAAACCTGTTTGTCTTTCTAAATAAGAGATCCAGTACTTAGTTTTAACTAGCTAGTGAATTCACTAATGAACTAGAAGTGGATCTAATTGTTTTCTTTTAGCTGCAAAGCTACTATTAGCTTAGCTTAGCCATCATTGTGATCAGAGACCCGAGAAGGAGAAATTATAAGCTAAATGAATCTATGTACCAAACAAAATGACAGAGATGACTCGTGAGTCCACCACCTTGACAGTTGTCCCTGGCTCTTGTGGTTTCATGACACCAGGAGCAGAGGCAGTCTGGCAATCAGGCACAGAAGATGAGAGACCATTTCTGTGGAAAAAGAACATGAGAGACTGACATCACCTCACCTTCAGCAACGTGAAACAATGTATCTCCAAGTGTCCACAGTTTTATCCACAATTAAGGCTTGGCCCTAGAGGTGGGCCAGTTTGGATAGTCTTGCCCAGCGGTTAGCATACCACAATCCAGAACTGAAATCATCTGTCATTGTGCCCAAATCTCAGAAAATTGGAGGAGCTACTGCCAGGATTTTGGGACTCTCTGTCATAATAAAACTTATATATGTTGGATGCCATATTCATCACATCTCTGACAAGCTTGAGGGCCAGCATATCTGAGTTAATCTTTGTCTGTCTTTAATTATCTGCTCTAAACTGCATCCTGTAAAACAGAATGTTATAATCTCTAATTCTGGCATATTCCCTAGATAAGTGTTTTGGGACCATATCTATTTCAAGTAGATTAACATAAGCTTAACCTTGAAAACATAAACAAGAGACTAGTAAAGCTCAGTCTTGTAACCAAGTGCAGTCATTAACATAACTTTAAATATATTCCTGAACTAAAATCAAAGTCAAACTTTAAATCAGATACAGTTCATAGAGGGTCTGGCAAATCTTGCAGATCCTATCATATAATATCATTAAGACTGAACACCAAAAACCTTAAAGGACAGAAGTTTCACTTAACACTAAATAAGGATCTGAACATAGCTGGCAGACCCTCAACAAATATGGAAGTAAAATCATGGCTCCTCCCTCTTTATCCCTGAACCAACATGGCTGCCAGCCACTTTTGTTTACAGGCTACGGCTGGCAATTTAAAACAGCCATCAGATGTCACTGCCTCCCATAGTATAACACTGTGGAGCCTTTACAGTTTCCCATAACCACATTTTAACGTTGTAATCAAATAAGTTTTATACTCATCTGCATAATAGAACAGTATAGAACAAATTTAAAACTGTACTTGAACTCTTCTGTCCATAACAAACCTAACAGCCAGAAAAAAACAGCATTAGTCCTTTTATTCAGGAACTGGCAGTCAGGTACACACTTCAAATCAGCCTGTTAATCTGAATATACTTTCAAAAACTAGGGCTGAGACATACATACAGCTTCTCACAGAAACACAATCCTGAAAAAAAAGTATATATATTTATTTACATATATATGTATACATATGTGTGTATATGTATGTGTAGATATATATCCATATATGTATATACACACATATATACACATATATACACATATGTATACATATACATATGTATATATAGTCCATAAAGACATTAAAATACCTGATAAATTTTAAAGTGGTTCATAACTTTAAACATATTTTTAAAGGAAATCTGTTTTTGCAATATCAAAAATAAAGTACCCTTTGTAGGAGTGAAGTCACAAAGCATGACCATAATTTTAAAAGTCAAAACCAAATTATCAGTGTAAATAATTTAGTCTCTAAATTCAATACCAATTTGAAATGAGACTTATCTTCTTAGTCTAAAAGGAGATAGGATAATAAACAGAATTCATTATGACTAAGAGGTTCTGTATTTTTTTTTTTTTTTGCCCTATGTCACACCACGTGTCAATTTCAAGGTGGCTGAGAAACATCATATGGCAGGCCATATGTTTGCTACTTAAAAATACCTGTGATTCTATAGATGTTACAAACACACACACACACACACACACACACACACACACACACACACACGTACATGTTTTAAATAACAGTTTGAATCTACCCTTTAAACATATTTAATAACTGTTAATCTATAACCAAGACACAGAGTGCATATAACCATTTATGATCTGTCAGAAATAAACATGCATTGTCCATACATACATTTAAAACAGACAGACAAAACTTTTACTTTATCCAGCTGTTATTTCAAGCACGGTGAATCCAAGCAGGAGCTGGGGCTCCCCAGCAACATTGCTTGTTTTCGGTGGCAAAGGGTGGGGTAGCATGGGTAGTTCTGCATACTACAGCTATTCCTTGGTGCCTGACTGCAGCTGAAGCCCCCAGAATAGCTTTCAACCCCCACAGAAGTGGGCACTGCCATGGTCTTTCTGGAGCCCAGGCCTGCACAAACTACACTCTTCGCAGCAGCACAAGCTCCTTCTGCCACAGGATTTCAGCTAGTGTTGCTGCACAGTGGCAGCAACCCTTAGGGTAGGGATGGGTGACACTGACACCATCACTCCCCCAGCCATCTTTCCCAACCAGGCTTTCCCAGACATCCAGGTGGAAATGTGTCCCTCAGCTTGGGTGCGCTTGCGCTTGGCTGCATCCCACATGTCCTTCCCAGAGACGTGCTCCCACTGGCAACCAAGGTGCTCCAGCTTGCAGTGCTGTAAGCATGGAGCAGACAAAATTACCATGATACATAGCTGTTTGGTCGCCAGCCTACGGAGACCATCACAAGCAAACACACACACGTACACACAAAACAAAACAAACAAAAACACAAGAAAAGAATGTACAATGCACGCAACGAAAAAGAAAGAAGGAAAAAAACATTAGCAATAGCGGTCCATCTGTCCATGGGCCTTTCATCCTGTTCCAGAGTTTGGAATGGCGACTTGCCATTCAGCCAGACCAGAGACGCGAACAGCAACATAGCTGTTAACCAATGCCAGAAAAAAGGGCAAAAAGGTAACCAAATTCTCTCAGACCAAAGACCAGAACAGTGACCAAGCTCTGCCAGACCAGAAGCCAGAGCAGTAGCCAAGCTCTGCTAAACCAGAGACCAGAGCAGTGGCAGAGGCGCCAAGCCTGGAGTTCCACATATTGTAGCCATCTCTTGGCACCTCCTCACCACTGCCACCATCGGAGCATGTGGAGCATGGCTAGAGCCTACCTGAAATGGGCAAGAATTAAGTCTAGAGGGTCTGCCCCATGTCATCAGTCCCAGTCACAATAAAGCAGGCAGCAACAGACAAGCAGAAAGACACACACAGTGCCAAATCCCACTGCTTGCATGGCAGAAAACCACACAAAAAGCCAGGCAATAGATCCCACTGCTCCTATGCCAGATAAACCAAATGTAAGAGAGCTGAGAAGCTATGTCATACCCACCTTGTCCTTATCCAGAGATCCAGAGATCACAAAAATCTGAATGTGCTCTATCACCTCTTTAAAAATTTCAGGGGTACCTCTGTCCACTCTGAAGGGATATGGAATGTCTTTCAGGTCCACTGTGGCCCATGGTTGTCCAGCTTTTCCATTCTAACTCTTCCTTACCACACAGAGTACATATTTTGCCTCGATGGCTGAAACAAAATCCAGAGAAACACTGAAAAGTGAGACAGACACAGACAAAAAGACACAGAACAGAACACTCACTTACTGGCCAGTGTTCAGTTCCACGTACTGGGGGTCATGGCAGGGTGGGAGTATCTTGGGATCCCAGATAAGCCCCCAAGCATTATACCCAGATCTTAAGGTCCTCAAAGTGCACCAGGAACAGAACCACTTATGCATGAGCAAAGAGCTTTATTCAGGCTTAAGCTCAGTCTCTCCATGGTCACTAACCCAGTGGATCAGAGAAGAGAACCACAAGCAGCTGCATGTCAGGATTTTTATTGGGGTTTAAGCAAGAACTGGGAATTCCCAGTTTAGTAGTTACACGAATAGATGATATTCAACAAAAGCAAGCTTGTTACTAAGTGACTGGCTAACTAACATAAGTAATATTGAGCAAGCTTTCTCTAGACCTCAGGAATGTTAGGTATTTTCTGTTCCATGAAATGTTCTACTACAAGGTTGGTAGGCTGCCCAGCACAGATGCCCCACACCGAGACACCTTCCTATTATTGTGGTTACCTCCAGGCTGTTCCTTAGGTAGAGAATTTGAAGGTTTTCTTATTCCTGGAATTGGTGACCTATGGTCTGGTTCCTGGGACTGATGACTTTTTGGGGAGAGGGGGAGTGGTCAGGCCTAGTCCTCTTGTTACTATATAAATCAATCTTTTAGATAAGGAAACAAAAACAAACTCATGTTGAAAAGAAGGAGATAAATTTGTCTTGATTTATAGATGATGTGGTATGTGGAAACATGAAAGCCCACAAAGAACACAATCAAAGTACCGCAGACAACAAATGAATTCAGCAAAGTTCCAGGGTACAAGATCAACATAAAAAATACTGTAGACACAAGCAATGTAAAAAGAATAAATATAAAAAGCAAGGAGGGAAAAGACATGTATTCTGAGAGCTACAAAATATTACTGAGATGAGTGAAGACCTAATAACATCTTAAACTCATTGTATTATCATAAGAATATCTATATGACATGGGATTTGTTAAAATTTCAAGGATAGGAGACTGAAAACCAAGAAGCAAAGGAAAAACAGATAAATAGCATTTCATCAAAATTAGCAGTATTTATGCATTGAATACCATCAAATAATGTACAAGTTGCTTTAATTTGCCTGATGTTTGTAATTGTTATCTCAGAGGCTTACTGCTGATTAAGTTCACCCTTTTCTAGCTCTTTCTGAACCCTGGATGGCTGGTTCAACTCAGATGTTCTGGCTCTAAATCCTCTCCAACCTGACTGATTCAAATTGGCTTCTCTCTCAGCTTTTAACTGAATATCTCTCGTTGGCCTCAAATTAAGTTTAGCAACATGTTCTAATTTTCTGGCTTCTTCTCATTCCCTGGCTTATTGTGTCTTTACCTGTGTCTAGCTTGTTTGAACTGTAACTAATCTCTTTAAAAGTTCTACTGGTAAAACTGCCTCCTCTTTTCTTTCTGTTCTGCTCTCTCTTAAGTCACCTCTCTTTCCTCTCTCTTCTCATGAGAGTTGGGCATATCTTATGCTGTCAAATCTTCCTCTGAGTCCTTACTTTGCCTATCAGCCTATCAATTAGACATCACTTTCAAACATGGGTGTTTCCTTCTTCATTCATTACCTTCATTGTTTGGGATTAAAGGTGTGTCCTAATGATGTTTTCACATTCCAGCTTCACTGCATAGACCTAGAGGGTCTTTGAAATTGATCAGTGTAGCCATATTGCTGGATTAAAATCCCTCTACAAAAGAAGTGAAAACAATAAGCTGGAGAGATACCTCAGCAGTTAAAAACACTTGATGCTCTGAAAGGATACTCAGATTGCAGCACCTGTAACTCCAATATCCTCTTCTGATGGCCATAGTCGCCCACACATACGTGATATACACTCACACAGACTCATAAACATAAGTAAAACAAATCTTTAAAGAGAAAGTGAAAAGACAATGCAAATAAGATAAAATAATCTGTAACTCATTAATATGATAAAACTACTATCCAATATATAAAAATCACATAACTCAACAACCACAAAGAATCAAACATCTTGATTCAAAAATGAGCAAATGCATATAAATAAAATAATTTTTCCCACATGAAGATAGGAAAGAGTGGGAAGGGAGGATTAAGTGCAGATAATTGGGAGAAAGAAAGACAGAATATGGTGGGTTTTTTTTCACTCATATGCGTAATCTAGAATTTATGATGTGAAAGCAGTAATAAAGTTAGCAAAAAGTGTAATGAAATATGTGTTTGAAAACATAATAGAACTCATTACTTGTATCCTATATTTAAATGAAACATTGAATAGTAATCTAATTTTTTGCCATGCAGCTACGTTAGTGTATATAAATTTTTACATTGCAATAATTTGCTTTCTCTTCTAGAAGGTCGTGTAAGATTTTGGGTTAAAATAGTATCTGTAAGTGCTCTTCAATCTGCCAAGGGAGAATATCAATCAGTAGTCCTACCCACCTATAAAGTCTACAAACTACAACAATTAGCAAACGGATGGAACTATAAAAGATCATCCTGAGTTAGGTAACTCAGAAGTAGAAAGACATGCATAGCATATACTCAGTTGTAAGTGGGTATTAGCCATATAATATAGGATAAACTTACTAAAATCTACAGACCTAAAGAAGCTACATGACAGGGAGGATCCTAGGGAAAATAGTTAATTATCATTCAGAAGGGAAAACAGGATAGACACCAGAAGAGGTGAAAGGCAGGAAAAAGGACTGAAGCCTACCACAGATGTCCTCTAAAAGACTCCACCCAGCAGAGAATCAAAGCAGATACAGAGACTCACAGTCAAACTTTGGGCAGAGCACAGGAAGTCTTATGGAAGAAGGGGAAGATAGAAGGACCCAGAAGAGACAGGAGCCCCACAAGGAGACCCAAAAATAAAAAAAAATAGAGCCCAGGAAGGACTACAGAGAATGATGCATCAATGTAAAACCTTGCATAAAGAGGAAATAGACTCCCTGCCCAGATATAGGACATAGAAAGCTCAGTCTTCTTGTGGGTTCCCTAGTAAGAGAAGAAGAAACATTTTCTGACATGAACTAGGTTTTCTACTCCTTGATCACTTCTTCCTGGTTGGGTGACATAGCCAGCCCACAGAGGAAGAGGATGCAGGCAGTCCTGATGGGACCTGTTGGGTTAGGGTCAGACAGTAGGGAAGGAGGACTTTCCCTATCAGTGAATTAGGAGACGGGATAGGGGAGGAAGAGGGAGGGAAGGTGGGACTGGGAGGATATGTTGTAGGCTGCTACAACTGAGATACAAAGTGAATAAATTGTAAATAATAATAATAATAACAACTACATCATCAAAAATAATGACTTAAGTCAAAATTCAAGTTACATTACCAAAGAATTATTATAATCGAAAATTTGATAAATACTTTAATTTAGAAAGTCAAGTGTTGTTTTAAATTTAGCATAGAGTATACATGTAGTACTTGGTTCAGTCAAAATACTCTGATGATTTCATTTCAAGATTAATGTTGCAAAGGAGAACAATAAATTGATAATTCTACCTTTGGCTCTTATTACTCTATTCTCAATAGTCTATTTTAAATGAAGACTAAATAAAGATGCAGGATCCAACAAAAGCAAAGGATGTAAGAGTTTTGGAATCCTTAAGGGAGATACTTCTTTTAAGAGCAAAGAAAAATAATAAAAATCCTGCTCAGAGGTTGAAGGTTCCAGACATTCATTAACAATTAAAAGACATAATTGAGACAGTACTATTTTGAGACAAAATTCTCTCTAGGGAGCCCTGGCTGTTCTGAACCTTGCTATGTATATTAGGCTGTCTTTGAACTTACAGAGATCCTTCTGTCTATGCTTCCTGGATTACTTTGGTTGAGTAAGGTGATTTCCTCTCACCCTACTGAAGTGTTTCTTTCAAGTGAAGAAACATTTAAAACTTTGGTAGCTGTTTGAGTTAAGAGAGGCAGAAATCAGTATTCTTGGTCATTCATGATTGTGAATATTATAGCCGTAATTTCCAAACCTATATTGTCAACATGTAATCTGAAAGATGTGAATGTATTTATGGAGCAATTAGGACAAGGTGGTTAATATTCATAAGCTTTTTGAAAATCCAAATTGCCATAGCTATGGATGCTATCACATTGTGAAATGTATTTGTTCCTCATACCAAAGTGACCTGTGGAAGAAGACAAGGAATTTATACAACTGATGGTGGCAGTGGATTAGGTAAATAAAAAATGATGCACTCTCCTGCCTCCATGTCTGTATGGGTCACTTTGGTATAGGGAACAAACACATTGAGAAAACTAGCACAACATAAACACAAAAGTGTTTTAAATAAGGGATAAATTTAGTCCATTAAAATTGAATCTTCAGGATGTGGGAAACAGGTAGGAGTAAGAGAAAGTTTGCAGTGTGTGTGATGGATGCTACAATAGGTACCTAAGCAAGAGCCAGTTACAGTGGCACCTGCCTATAATCCCAGCACTTGGTGAAGCAGAGGCAAGAGGATCTTTGAGGCCAGCCTGTCCACAAAGCAAATCCAGGACAGTCAAGTCTACACAAAGAAACCCTGTCTCAAAAAACAAAGCAAAATGAAAAACAAAATAATAACAACAGAAAGAACCTAAACAATATAACACAACTAAGAATTTTCCTGATGATTGATAATCTATTATTCTCAGCTATCCTACAATAGTCCAGATGGTATTAATATGTAGCTGCTGTTCGATGCAGACTTATATAATAGTGCAATGGGCCTTGTGATATATATTACCACAGTTTATTTATGATTTTATTTTGAGATAATCTTCAAATAGAACTATAAACAAATCACAAAACCGAATTTCTTTTTAGCAAATTTGTGTGTGCATGCATATCCAAGAGGGTGTGAAGGCTCCAAACTGATACTGAAAACTTCTATCATTTTTGATAAGCAGGTTCATCCAGGGTCCCCTGCCATAGTCTTTGCCATAATCAAGTGGTAATCCATGCCCGTCCAGGATTTACAAGGGTTCTTGAGATACAAACATAGGTCTTCTTATTTTAATGTAAGTGCTTTAACCACTGAGACATCTCCCTAGAACCCAGTCTTTGTTTTATTTCATTCTTTTTGCTCATCCACTCACTTCACTGTAATTTATTATACTCTATATTCTGTCACATAACCATGGTCATGTCAGAAGGAATACATGTTATGAGATTATTAATAACTGGAAATAATAATAATAATAATAATAATAATAATAATAACTTTCCAAACTTCCTCACTTTTAAAATTATTTTCATTTAAATATATATATATATATATTTATGTATATATATAACAAATATATATATATATATATATATATATATAACAAATGAAAAGAAACATTTTTTACTGAGTTAGTTGTGTTTTGTTTTTTCTGCAATGCTGAGTTGGAGATTGATGTGGTAAGTTTGGGGAATCATATAAAGGTAGGTACTATGAAATGAAGTTCCCAAAAAATTGCTATACCTGCAATGAAGATACCAAAAAGGCTGCTTGACTGATTACAACTTTGTAATTACAGACTTCAAATGTCACAGAACAAATAAAATAATCTTAGTTATCTGAGTCTCTTAGTAGCCATTTACTGCCTTTCTTTGTATTTAACCTATTTATTTTTGTAACTATTAGGTAAAACCTTTGAAATGTTTTCTTAGATTATCACCACCTTCCACAAACACACAAGTTAAAAAATGTCAGTAAATAGCATCTAAATTCTATGGGAAAGATGGCTTTGCTTTCCTGTAAACCTCCTACCTGAGGTCCTTGCTTACTACTTGGTAAATACTTTGACAAATGGCTCTTTTGTTTTGTGACTAAAGAAAGTTTATGCAACTACTTCCTTATTGAAATGGGTTCTTTGGGTCAACCTCAGTCTGTGTCTGCTTCCCTTTTGGCAGAGAGTAAAATGTCATATTCCCGCTGTGATGAGAGCTGTGTTTTGTATCAATAGTAAAGAAAAATTGTTAGCTGTATCTATCTTAGTGACCAGCCATAGTCAGTACAAAATCACAGTTGTGACTTTATCTGTTCTATAGTTAATCACTTTTATCTGTTTCTATAATGAAAACTCATATTTCCATATATCAACATTAAAATTCAAGTGTGTATGTTCTAACTAATTTCTTCGCTGGTACCAAAGAATAAGCATGCAGAATTTTTCTTTGATTTCCAGCTATATCCACTTTGTAAATAATAGATTGTCTGTGACTCAAGTATCATGCAAATTGATATTGAAAACCTGTGTATATATATCCTGGCTTTATGGTGCTTAAATATGTAAATGGTATTTTCTACTTACATATGCTTTTAATAGTTCCTTTGATGGTATTTCCAATTAAATCCCATCAATTACAAGAACAAACTATTCTAATTGGTATTCTATGTGGAAAAATAATGAACTAAAGGCAAAGCTAGAGGATGCTAACTGCTCTTCCCTTGAACAAGAACAAAACAGATAAACCTGTTATATAGATATGATAAAGACCATGAATATATATTTTAAAAGATAAATCCACCCCAAGCCATATTGACCAGAAAATCCTAGTGATTTGTTTTCTACTGCAAAAATATGTCATATTTTATTAAGAGAAATGTGCAACTGCGCGTGCATGTGTGTGTGTGTGTGTATGTATAGTATAGTACAAGCTGGCCTAGAATCATGAATATTCTCCTATTTCAAGGTCCTGAGTGAGACAATTACAAATTTGTGTCACCACACTCACTTAGAATATCATAAGGTCTAACTAAACTCTTTGTGTGACATTTTATATTTCAATTAATTATTAAAGTAATGATTAAGAAGTCACAGACTCCTGTAAGGCCATTTATGAAATCTGCCACAAAACTGCATTAATATGGTGATAGGAGCATTAACTTATATAGATATGATTAAATTATAATATCAGACTCATAAATTGACATTCATAGCCTAGATGTTCTTATAGAATATTTCACTTTACAGAATTGCCTTGTAACTATTTTTTACTTAATTTACAACTAGTATTGTAGAATTAAAATATATACTACCAATACATGAATGTCTTTTTAGTAACCAAGTAATTTTACATCATACTTGTGGATTGTGGATAGCTTTGTGGCTCCTCTCTAACCTCCTGTTGCAGACCAGCAGTGTCAGGATCTAAGTCTTCAATTTTTTTTTTTTTTTTTTTGCTCTCATCTTTTTGAATTCTAGTATTTTTTTCTTTGCTTCTAGTTTTCTTATTTTTTTTAATTTTTTTCCATTCTTGACAAATTAGATCTTCTAATTTTAGAAATATGATATGATATAGACAAATTGATTACGAAATGCATATCTGAAAATTTGGTATTTTAAAGTGTTTTAATGTAATGCAAGATTTAAAAGAATTTCTCCCAAAGTATTTAAGACCTTGCTTCCAGAAAGTAGTTACTGCCTCAACATCAGTTTTTTATTATTAATTTATTCATTTTATATCTTGATCATAGGCTCCTCCCTTGTCTCTTCCATGTCTCACCTTATCTCCCTCTTTCTCCCTATCCCAGTACCCTAGTCCTCAGTAAAGGGGAGCCTTCCTCCCTTACCAACCAATGCTACAGTATCAAGTTTCTTCAAGACTGGCTGTATCTCTTCCTCTATAGCCTGGCAAGGCCACCTCCCTAGGGGAAGTGATCAAAGATCAGCCAGCAGAGTTTATGACAGAGAGATTCCCTGCTCCCCTTAGTAGACTGCCTGTAGGGTACATCTGGACAGGTGCCTAGGTTCTCTTCATACATAGTCTTTGGTTGGTGCATTAGTCTCTGCAAGCCCTCCTGGGCCCAGATTTGTTGGCTCTGTTGGTCTTCTTGTGGAACTCCTGTCCTCTCCAGGTTCTCCCACCCCTCAACTCTTCCATAAGTCTCCCTGCGCTCAGTTATTTAGACCTGGATAAAGTTGTTTGAAAGCCAGTTCTATCTTGTCACTTTTGGGATTTTGTTAAAACTTGCTGTGGGACTGTTTTTAATATAGTCTACTTCTTTTTCATCTCACTGATAGAAAATCCAACACAATCCTCAATTGTCAACATCAATTCTACTCCTCACTCTCCCTCCTTCACTGCTGCTTAAGCTTTACATATTTATTTCCACCAACTTTAGCCTCTCCAGACCCGAGTAATATATTTCTTGTTTCCTGTGTTTTGGCTTTACCTTCTATGACTGACATATTACCATGAACTTGACTTTTGTCCTACTAGAAATCTATAAGTTTTGTCTTAGAGATATGTTATATGATATATAACAGTTACTAACAGAACCTTCCTGACCAACTTAGAAAGAAACTGTAACAAAAATGACAATAAAATGTTAATTTCAAGAAATCTTTTTGGTCTGTTTTTCATTCTTGATATGACTCCCCCCCCCTCACTGTTCTTTTCTTTAAAGGCCTTTAGGATCACCTCTTTCCTCCAGTTTTCTAAAGTATTCTTTATAAATGTCTGATTTTTCTAAGCTTTTTTTTTTTTTTTTTTTTTTTTTTTGGTTTGTTACAACCACTATTAAATGGTTCTTTTCATTTCAGAAACCCATTCTTTTTGTGGTAGTTTAAATGAGAATGACCCCCATATTCCCATATATTTAAATATAATGGCCCCCATATTCCCATATATTTAAATAGCTGTTTCTCAGTTGGTACAACTCTTTAGGAATGATTAGAAGGTGTGTCACATGGGTGGGCTTCAAAGCTCATTCCATTCCCAGTTAGCACACACTCTGCCTCCAACTTGCAAACCATGATGTGAGATTTTAGCTATGGCTCCAACACCATGCTTTTGTAAGCTCTCAGCTCCTGTGCCTTGCTTACCTTCCTGCTGTCATGCCCCTGGCTATGACAGTAATAGACTCTAACTCTCTAAACTGTGAGCCCTAATTATATGCCATCTTTTATAAGTTGACTTAGTTAAGACCTCATTCAATTATAAAATAACGGTCAATATCTTGCTTAATCATGTCTATACTCCATTTTCACTTTCAGAAAATACCATCATTTCAGTGTTATGCACGCTTTCTAATTTCTTTGATCTTTCACACTTATTTCTTATTTTAATTTTTTTTACAATTTATTCATTATATATTCCTCAACTCCTCCTATTCCCACCCTCCTTTTTTCTTCCTCCTTATCCCCTTCCCTTAGTCCACTGAATGGGGGACTTCTCCTCCTCTGCCATCTGTCCATAGCTTATCAAGTCTCATTTGGACTGCCTGGATCCTCTTCCACTGTGACCAGATAAGGCTGCATAGCCAGAGGCTAGTAATCAAAGAGCACACAACCAAGTTCATGGCAGAGGCAGCCCCACATGGAGACTGAGCTGCCAACAGGCTACATCTAAGGAGGAGTTTAGGTCCTCTTCATGCATGGTTCTTGGTTGGTGCATCAATCTCTGCAGGACCACCTGGTTCAAACATTTTAGATTTCTTGGTCTTCTTGTGGGTCTCCTGTCTCCTGTGTGGCCTTCTATCTCCCTCCCCTTCTTCCATAGGATTCCCTGTGCTCTGCCCAAAGTTTGGCTCTGAGTCTCAGCATGTACTTCGATCTCCTGTTGGGTGGAGCATTTCAGAGGACCCTCTATAGTAGGCTCCCATCCTGTTTCTTCTATTCCACTGCTTCTAGTGTGTATCAGGTTTGCCATTCAGAATGAGATTTAAGCATCCTCCTTGGGATACTCCTTAAGGTTTAGCTTATTTAGGTTTTTAGAATTTAGCATGGTTATCCTATATTATATGTCTAATATCCTCTTACAAATGAGTGTATATCATGCATATATATCTGCTTCTGAATTATATCACTCAGGATGATATTTTTTAGTTACATCCATTTGCCTGAAATTTTTACAATTTTCTTCTTTTTAATAGCTGAGTAGTATTCCATTGTGTAAATGGGCCACAATTTCTGTATCAATTCCTCTGTTGAAGGACCTGTAGGTTGTTTTCAGATTCTGGGTATTATGAATAAAGCTACCATGGACATAGTAGAACAAGTGTTCTTTTTGAATTATCTTTTGGATATATGCCCAGGAGAGGTATAGCTGGATCTTGATGTAGTACTATTCCAACTGTTTTTTTGAGAAAGTGCCAGATTGATTTTCAAAGCGTTTGTACAAATTTGTACTCCCACCAGCAAATAAGCAGGGTTTCTTTTCTCCACATCCTCTCCAATATGTGTTGTCACTTGAGTTATTTCTTTTATCTTTATTACTAATAAATTCTCATTTTACATTACAGTTTGACAGTTTGATTCAATTTTATGTGCACTCATTTCTATTTATTAAAAAAACAAACAAACATGTTTTACTAGCTTATTTTGCTTTAGGAAATTTTCCTTTTATTTTATTTTTTTACTATTAATTACACTTTATTCATTTTGTATTCCCCCATAAGGCCCTCTCTCCTACCCTCCCGATCCCACCCTCCCTCCCCCTTCCTCATGCATGCCTCTCCCTGAGTCCACTGATAGGGGAGGTCCTCTTCTCCTTCCTTCTGATCTTAGTCTATCAGATCACCTCAGGAGTGGCTGCATTGTCATCTTCTGTGGCCTGGTAAGGTTGCTTCCCCCTCAGGGGGAGGTGATCAAAGAGCAGGCCAATCAGATTATGTCAGAGGCAGTCCCTCTTCCCTTTACTATGTAACCCACTTGGACACTGAACTGTCATGTGCTACATCTGAGCAGAAGTTCTAGGCTATCTCTATGAATAGTCCTTGTTTGGATTATGAGTCTCTGGGAAGTTCCCTTTATTCAAGTTTTCTGGTTCTGTTGCTCTCCTTGTGTGGTTCCTGTCCTCTCCAGCTCTTACTATTTCCCAGTTCTTACATAAGATTCCATGCACTCTGCCCATCAGTTGGACATAAGTCTCAGCATCTGCTGTGATTGTCTGCAGGGCAGAGACTTTCAGAGGCCCTCTGTGGCAGGTTCCTAGGTTGTTTCCTGTTTTCTTCATCTCCTAATGTCCAGTCTTTTTGCCTTTCAGAATGTGGATTGAGCATATTAGTCAGGGTCCTCTCTCGTGCTTAGTTTCTTTAGATGTACAGTTTTTAGTCGATGTCTACTATGTTATGTCTATATGAGTGAATATATACCGTGTGTGACTTTCTACTTCTGGGACAGCTCACTCAGGATGATCCTTTCTAGGTCCCACCATTTACCTACAAATTTCATGATTTCCTCATTTTTCATTGCTGAGTAATACTCCATTGTGTAGATGTACCACAATTTCTGCATCCATTCTTCATTGAGGGGCAACTGGGCTGTTTCCAGCTTCTGGCTATTACAAATAAAGCTACTACAAATATGGTTGAGCAAATGTCCTTATTGTGTACTTGAGCCTCTTTTGGATATATGCCTAGGAGTGGTATGGCTGGGTCTTGAGGAAGCGCTATTCCTAGTTGTCTGAGAAAGCGCCAGATTGATTTCCAGAGTGGTTGTACAAGTTTACATTCCCACCAGCAATGGAGGAGGGTTCCCCTTTCTCCACAATCTCTCCAGCATGTGTTGTCCCTTGAGTTTTTCATCTTGGCCATTCTGATGGGGGTAAGGTGAAATCTGAGGGTCGTTTTGATTTGCATTTCCCTAATGGCTAATGACATTGAGCATTTCTTTAAGTGTTTCTCTGCCATTCAATATTCTTCTACAGAGAATTCTCTGTTTAGCTCTGTTCTCCATTTTTTAATTGGATTACTTGGTTTGCTGCTATTCAGCTTCTTTAGTTCTTTATATATACTGGATATTAGTCCTTTATCAGATAGAGGGTTGGTGATGATTCTTTCCCAATCTGTAGGCAGTCATTTTGTTTTGATGACCGTTTCCTTTGCTTTACAGAAGCTTTTCTGTTTCATGAGGTCCCATTTATTTATTCTTGCTCTTAGAGGCTGTGCTGTTGGTGTTCTGTTCAGGAAGTTTTCTCCTGTGCCAATGAGTTCAAGGGTATTCCCCACTTTTTTTCCTAACTGATTTAATGTGTCTGGATTTATGTTGAGGTCCTTGATCCACTTGGACTTTAGTTTTGTGTAGGGTGATAAGTATGGATCTATTTTCATTTTTATACATGTAGACATCCAGTTAGACCAGCACCATTTGTTGCAGATGCTGTCTTTTCTCCATTGTATGGTTTTGGCTTCTTTGTCAAAGATCAGGTGTCCATAAGTGTGTGGGTTTATCTCTGGGTCCTCTGTTTGGTTCCAGTGATCCACCATTCTGTTTCTATGCCAGTACCATGCAGTTTTTATTACTGTTGCTCTATAGTACAGCTTAAGGTCAGGGCTGGAGATACCCCCAGAAGAACTTTTATTGTAGAGGATTGTTTTAGCAATTCTGGGTTTCTTGTTATTCCATATGAAGTTGAGAATTTTTCTTTCTAGGTCTGTAAAGAATTGTGTTGGTAATTTGATGGGAATTGCATTGAATCTGTAGATTGCTTTAGGTAAGATGGCCATTTTTACTATGTTAATCCTGCCAAGCCATGAGCATGGGAGATCTTTCCATCTTCTTATATCTTCTTCTAATTCTTTCTTCAGAGAAAGAACTTTTTTTTGAACTTTTTTTCATAGAAGTCTTTGATTTGCTTGGTTAGGGTTACACCAAGGTACTTTATGTCATTTGTGGCTACTGTGAAGGGTGTTGTTTCCCTAATTTCTCTCTCAGCCCTTTTGTTTTTTGTATATAGGAAGGCTACTGATTTTTTTGAATTAATTTTCTATCCAGCCACTTTGCTGAAGGTGTTTATCAGCTGTAGGAGTTCCCTGGTAGAGTTTTTGGGGTCACTCATGTATACTATCATATCATCTGCAGATAGTGATAATTTGACTTATTCCTTTCCCATCTGTATCCTCTTGATCTCCTTCAACTGTCTTATTGCTCTAGCAAGGACTTCCAGCACTATGTTGAAGAGATATGGAGAGAGTGGGCAGCCTTGTCTTGTCCCTGATTTCAGTGGGATTGCTTTATGTTTCTCTCCGTTCAGTTTGATGTTGGCTATAGGCTTGCTGTATGTCGCCTTTAGTATGTTTAGATATGTGCCTTGTATCCCTAATCTCTCCAATACTTTAAACATGAATGGATGTTGGATTTTGTCAAATGCTTTTTCAGCATCTAGGGAGATTATCATGTTTTTTTTTTCTTTCAGTTTGTTAATATGGTGGATTACATTGATGGATTTCTGTATATTGATCTACCCCTGCATACCCGGGATGAAGGCTACTTGGTCATAGTGGATGATATCTTTGATGTATTCTTGTATTCGGTTTGCAAGTATTTGGTTGAGTATTTTTACATCGATGTTCATAAGGGAGATTGGCCTGAAATTCTTTTTCTTTTTTGGGTCTTTGTGTGGTTTAGGTACCAAGGTGACTGTGGCTTCATAGAATGAGTTTGGTAATGTTACTTCTGTTTCTATTTTGTGGAATAGTTTGAAGAGAACTAGAGTTAAATCTTTTTGAAGGTCCAGTAGAATTTGGCACTGAAACCATCTTGTCCTGGGCTTTTATTGGATGGGAGACTTTCGATTACTGCTTCTATTTCCTTGGAGGATATAGGACTATTTAATTGATTTACCTGGTCCTGATTCAGCTTTGGTAAGTCGAATCGATCAAGAAAATTGTCCATTACATTTAGGTTTTCATGTTTTGTGGCATATAGAATTTGAAGTAAGTCCTAATGATTGTTTGGATTTCCTCAGTGTCTGTAGTTATGTCCCCTTTTCATTTCTGATTTTGTTGATTTGGATGGTGTCTCTCTGCGTTTTAGTTAGTTTGGATAAGGGTAGGTCAATCTTGTTGATTTTCTCAAAGAACCAACTTTTGGTTTCATTGATTCCTAAAATTGTTTTGTTTGTTTCTAATTGATTGATTTCACCCCTGAGTTTGATTATTGTCATCTACTCCTTTTTGGTGTGCCTCCTTCTTCTTTTTCTAGGTTTTTTTTTTTTTTTTAGGTGAGCCATTAAGTTGTTTGAATGTGCTGTCTCGAATTTCTTCTTGAAGACACTTAGTGCTATGAACTTTCCTCTTAGCACTGCTTTCATTGTGTCCCACATGTTTGGGTATGTTGTGTTTTTATTTTCATTGAGTTCTAGGAAGACTTTAATTTCTTTCTTTATTTCTTCCCTAACCCAGCTGTCATTTATTAACAAGTTGTTCAGTTTCCATGTGTGTGTAGGCTTTTTGCTATTTCTGTTTTTGTTGAGGTCCAGCTTTATTTCATTGTTATCAGACAGGATACAGGGTATTATTTCAATCTTCTTGAATCTGTTGAGGCTCACTTTGTTACCAACTATATGGTCTGTTTTGGAGAAGGTTCCATGAGGTACTGAGAAGAAGGTAAATTCTTTCCTGTTTGCGTGTAATGTTCTGTAAATGTCTGTCAGGTCCATTTGATTCATGACCTCTGTTAGAAACATTGTTTCTTTTTTTTTAATTTCTGTTTTGTTGACCTTTCCTTTGTTGAGATTGGTGTTTTGAAGTCTCCTGCTATTAAAGTGTGCGGATCTATGTGTGGTTTAAATTTTATCATTGTCTTTTTTACAAATGTGGATGCCCTTGTATTTGGGGCATAGATGTTCAGGATTGTGATGTCTTCTTGTTGGAGTTTTCCCTTGATGAGAATGAAGTGTCCTTCCCCATCTCTTTTGATTAATTTTGGTTGAAAGTCTATTTTTTTTAGCTATTAGAATGGCCACTCCTGCTTGCTTCTTGGGTCCATTTGCTTGGAAAGCCGTCTTCCAACCCTTTACCCTCAGGTAATGTCTATCTTTGTGACTTAGATGAGTTTCTTGTATGCAACAGATTACTGGGTTTTGTTTACGCATCCATTCTGTTAATCTGTACCTTTTTATTGGAGAATTGGGTCCATTGATGTTGAGAGAGATTAATGTCCAGTGGCTGTTAGATCCTTTGATTTGGATGTTGCCTGTGGCCATAAGGTTGTGTTTTTGGTTGCTTTTTGTTTTACTGTAGTGAGATTAATTATTTCCTGTGTTTTCTTCAAATTAGCTAGTTTTCTTGGGTTGTATTTTCCCTTCTAGTGTCTTCTGTAACGTTGGAATTGTGTGTAGGTATTGTTGAAATTTATTTTTGTCATTGAATATCATGTTTTCTCCGTCTATGAGGACTGAGAGTTTCGCTGGGTATAGTAGCCTGGGCTGACATCTGTGTTCTCTTAGGGTTCTGCATGATATCTGTCCAGGCTCTACTGGCTTTCATAGTCTCTGTTGAGAAGTCAGGTGTGATTTTAATGGGTTTGCCATTATATGTTACTTGGCCTTTTTCCCTTGCAGCTTTTAGTATCTTTTCTTTGTTCTGTATAATTACTGTTTTGATTATTATGTGGTGGGAGGATTTTCTTTTCTGGTCTAATTTATTGGGCACAGCCACTCCATGCTGTCGGCAGGAGGCCATTTCAGTGATGGCGGAGGGTACCCGCGGCCTGCGAGACTTTTTCCAAGAAAAGACTGGGTGACCCTTGGCCAGTCCCACTGCTTTCCTTCCCTGTGGGTTTTTCTTGCGACTGGGACTCCCTGTCTCTGGTGTTTTTGTGCCCACCGATCAGCCTGGGAAGGTGATCAGGACACGCAGGCATATGGCTCTGGTCTAGAGACCTGGTGCCTGTGCGATCTGGGATCTCTTCCGGGTTCTGGCTGGGTGTCTTGAGCTTGGACCCACCTGATTCCCATGCCGTGGGAGCTTCCTCTCACCTGGGAAACACGATCGCTGTTGTTTTAGGGCCCAAAGTTAAGTCTCTTGGTCTCTGCATGGAAAATATTGTCCTGCTTCTTAGATGCAGTGTTCTCCTGGTGCTGCCATCTTGGCCTCCCCGGAAATTTTCCTTTTGTAATCATAGTTCTATGTTCTGTGTAATGATATCAAATGTAGTTTTATTATCAATTTTTTCTATTCTCAGTATTCCATATTTTTCCAAGAGTTTTTTTTCTGTTGTCACCTATATATAATGGCTTTAAATAATGACTATACATAATGGCTTTCCATATATGTACATATATACATGCACAAATATATATGCACATATACCGGCCTGCAATGACACCTGAATACCACCTAAGTGAGGGCTGGGGGAAAAGAGAGCAGGGCGGCACAAAGAGGACACCAAGTCTAGACTCTGGTCAAGCTGTCGTTTACTGAACGTAAGGTCAACACTTAAATAGCAGAAAATTACAAGCAGTTTCTCATGGCAGCAGCTTTACTTGGTAAAGTGTACAAGGATTCAGTCAAGGTTACACAGAATTTGCTGTCTGGTTACCATGGTTGCACCAAGGTTATTATTTAGTTCTCTGGGTCAGAGCTCTCCGCTGTAGGACTGTGAAGGTCAGTCTCTGAGACACTGAGCTTTAGATTAGAGACAGAGACAGGTGGCAAAATTCCACTGCTCAGAAACAGCACTACAAACTCCAATTCGGCCATCAACTCCAAGTAGGCTGCCACATATACATGTATGCTGTTACACCTATCTTTGCCAATATCTTGATTTTAGGTAGCATTTTTTGCTTACATCTTTCCTTTACATAAATACGGGAGGGAGAATCACATATTTCAATGCCATCTCCAATTACAGACATACACTTAATCCTATTTCAGAATGGTTACTTTCTCAAATTGAAACACTCTAAACTTCTATGTTAATTAATATGTTTATATGAGTACACAGTTTACAGGACTGTACCATAGGAACTTCACTGATTGAATAAGTGTTGAATATAAAATTATTCAAATGTTTTTGTGATTCAGATAAGATATGAATTAGGCTGCTTCTTTCCTGATTTTCAAAGAAAAAATCACGTTAGTCAGCAACTAAGGTAAAACCATCATAATCTTACTACTACATTTGCTCTTATGGGTGAAAATTATTTAGAAATAAGTTTAAAACACCATTCCAACAGTTACATACTGCATTGGCACATCTTAGTATGTGCATAAATGAACTTCTCAAAGGAGAATATCAGCCTTTGGAACCTAACTCAACTTTGCAACACATAATCCTTGTCCAAAAAACACTTCCATTTGCTATTGTTGGCTGAAGGCCATGCAACACACCTATTCATTTCTTAATCAGAAAGAGCATAGGCTACTGACAAAACATTAATAATTTTAAAAATAATGGAAAATAACAAAAATGAGAGCTGCCATTTCTTTAACTGTTTTCAACGTATTTTATAGACCTTATATTATACAGTGTTTGAAACTTATTAGTGAGCTATTAATATAAACTGATTTTCAAAACAAAGCTTCACATCAGAGTGATTCAATGTTAATGTCACATTGTAATTTAAAAGTAGATTTACTTCACAACTAATTATTCTGCAAAATTCTGTGTGTGAGACAGAGAGAGAGAAAGACAGAGAGAGGGTTGCTTTATGTTAGTAATGGAAACGGGGACTGTGTGTGATATGAACTGATTGGCCTGCTCCCCCTCAGGGGAGGGGGGTTGCAGCCTTACCAGTCCACAGAGGAAGACAATGCAGCCACTCCTGATGAAACCTAATAGACTAGGATCAAATGGAAAGGAGAACCTCTCCTATCAGTGGATTTGGGAAGGGGCATGGGTGGAGAAGAGGGATGGAGATTGAGATTGGGAGGGGAAGAGGGAGGGAGCTACAGGTGTGGTATAAAGTGACTAAATTGCAATTAATAATAATAACAAATGAAAAGTGGCTTAGGAAAATCTCATGGTGTAAATTCAGAAAATACAGAGAATGTGACATGGGTACAGTTCCTTATGCTATGCATGCTACCTTGCTAAAGTGAATTTATAAACCAAACATATTCAACCCTGGATGTGTTTTCTGTGGTCTTTGGCTAGAAAGTGAAGAATATCATAGAAAATATCCCACATGACTTTGCTTGTTCCTAATCAACACAAGCAAAAATGAATAAAGAAAAAAATTTGATGCTAAAATGTAAAGTATTCCTGAGAATACACTGATTGCTGCATACCTTCTGTTCATTTGATAAGCATTATGTGTTGTTCTGGTTGTATTCATGAAAGTGTGAGAATTACACCAAACATGGGACCAGCATAATCATTAATGAAGTCTAAGCACACACCTATACAAAGTCACAATCATATATACAGACAGTCCAGTCATCAATTATCTTATAGAACATAATGATAAACTAGCTACTTCACCTTTACCTAAGTATCATTTGAAAATACTCTTATATACATTTGTAAACTCACCATTTCTCTAAAGAATTCAAAATCACAAAAAAATAAATGTAAGTTTTCTCTGGAAATGCATTGTCAATCAACTTTAGTGTTACTGGGGTTATTCAGAAGAGTGTATGGGTGTGAATATAGGCCTTCAAAACAAGAAATGTCTTTGTTGCTTCAAAGATGGTATGTGAAAAAGGAAGAATTCTTATTTTAAAAGAATTGTATTTTTTAAATTTTATTTTATAGTACTTAAATAAAAGTAATAAACTATAATTTCCATGAATTTATTTTATCTGAAAGTATGAAAATATCTATTAGTATTAACTTATTTTGACCCAGCAGAGACTACGAACCCTTCAGAGGTTAGCGAGAGAGACCTATGTCTCCCATCTCAAGGTAGGATGCCGGAGAAGCATTCAACTTGCTCGTCATCTGCCTGGTCCATGTGGGACACAGATGTGAACCTAGCAGAGGGATCACCAGTCTGGCTAACAACAGAGTCCATCAGATGGCTAGAGGTTAGTGTAGGAACACAAGCAACAAAACCCAGGGTTGTATAACTCCACCAGATACCAGCGGTCCTACCACAGCAAGCCCTGGAGATACTATGATACCTGGAGCACAAGAAAGGGATTTTATGTCTAAAATTATAAAAATTGTAGAGGCCTTGAAGGAACAAACTAAAGCTCTCAAAGTAGCATGAAGAAATATGACCAAACAGGTGAAATAACTTATCAAATCCCTTAAAGAAATTAAAGACATACAGGAAACTACAATCAAACAGAAGGAAATGAATAAAACTGTTCAAGACCCACAAATGAAACTAGAAGCAATAAAGAAAACACAAGCTGAGGTAATGCTGGAGATGGAAAACCAAGGGAAGAGGACAGGAACTACAGACAAAAGCATTCAACAAAAGAATACAAGAGATAGAAGAGAGAATCTCAGTGGTAGAAAATACAATTGATGAAATCTATACAGTCAAAGAAGATGTTAAATCTAAAGAGCTACTCACACAGACCATCCAAGAAATCTGGGACATTATGAAAAGACCAAACCTAAGAATACTAGAAGTGGAAGGGAAAGATTTACAGCTCCAAGGACCATAAAATATTTTCAACAAAATCAAAAAAGAAATCTTTCCCAACCTAAAGAAAGAGATCCTTATAAACATACAAGAAGCTTACAGAACACCAAGTAGATTGGACCAGAAAAGAAAATCATCTCATCACATCATAATCAAAACACTAAATGTGCAGAGCAAAGAGAGAATACTAAAAGCTGTTAGGGAAAAAGTCCAAGTCACATATAAAGGAAAAACTATCAGAATTACACTTGAATTCTCATCAGAAACTCTAAAAGCCATAAGGGCTTGGAAGGATAACTTACAGACATTAAGAGACCACAGATGTCAGCCCTAACTACTATACCCAGCAAAACTTTTAGTCACCATAGAGGAAGAAGACAAGATATTCCACAACAAAAATAAATTTAAACAGTACATATACACAAATTCAGCCCTAGAGAAGATTTAGAATGAAAACTCCAGCCCAAGGAGGCCAACTTTCCCCAGGAAAACACAGCCCTCCCCCCATCAGCAAAACAAAAAGAAGGGAATCACACACAAACACACATGAATGCGTTCTCACACACACACACCCTCTAGCACCACCAACATCAAAATAACAGAAAGTAATAACTGCTGATCATTAATATGTCTCAAGATCAATGGACTCAACTCCCCAATAAAAAGACACAGGTTAGCAGAATGGATACAAAAACAGGATCCAAAATTCTGCTGCATTCAAGAAACATACCTCTGCAGAAAAGATAGACACTACCTCAGAGAAAAGGGCTGAAAAGGGGTTTTCCTAAGCAAGTAGACCAAGTAGATGCAAGCTGGATTAGCCATTCAAATATCTAATAAAATAGACATACAACCAAAATTAATCAAAAGATATGAAGAAAGACACTTCATACACATCAATGGGAAAATCCACCAAGACGACATCTCAATTCTCAACAATGCCCCAAATGCAAGGGCACCCTCATTCATGAAAGAAACATTACTAAAGTTTAAATTGTTCATCACTTTACTTTAAAGCCCTCAACACTTTACTCTTTCCAATGGACAGATCATCAAGAGAGAAACTAAATGAGGAAATAAAGAAACTCACAGATGTCATGAATCAAATGGACCTGACAGATACCTACAGAACATTTCACCCAAACACAGCAGCACCACATGGAACCTTCTCCAAAACTGATCATATACTCAATCACAAAGCAACCACCAACAGATATACGAAGAATAAAATAACCCCTTGCATCTAGTCAAACCATCCTGGAATAAAGCTGTAACTCAACAACAGAAATCCTAAAAACTCATGGAAACTGAACAACTACTTACTCAATGATCACTGGGCCAGGGAAGAAAGAAATTAAAGACGTTCTAGTATTCAATGAAAATGAAGGCACGGCATACCCAAACTTATGAGACACAATGAAAACAGTGCTGAGGAAAGTTGACAGCATTAAGTACCTTCATAAAAAATTGGAGAGATCCCATGATAGTAATTTAGCAGCACACCTGAAAGCTCTAGAATAGAGGGAGCAAACACACCAAAGAGGAGTAGATGACCAGAAATAATCAAACTGAAGGCTGAAATCAATAAATTGAAACAAAGAGAATGATACAAAGGATCAATGAAACCAAAAGCTGGTTCTATGAGAAAATCAGCAAGACAGGTAAACCCTTAGCCAAACTAACTAAATGGCAGAGGGAGAGTGCCAAAATTAAGAAAATCAGAAGCAAAAAAAGAGAACATATCTAGTTAGTAATCATTACTGCTCTGTAGCACTCATCACATATCATCCAGACTTTTGTTTATAAAATGAGATTGAGTGTTAGAGATGTTGCTAAGGGATATATTGCATGATTTTTAAATGCTTCATATATAGTTACAGACTGGTAAAAAATGATAGTCATTGTTTTCATCAATTTATCTTATAACTGTGATGCTAAGCTTTAATCATGACAAGAAACTTGACATTGATTTCATTTGCTTATCTTTACAAGTTTAATTGCTTTTCTTGGGGGATGGTGGTCAACTTATTTGAAAACTTTAGAAACTCTCAAAAATATTTTTTTATTTTATTTTATATTAATTATAGTTTATTCACTTTTTATCCCAGCTGTAGCCACCTCCTGCATTACCTCCCAATCCCACCCTCCTTTCCTCATCTCCTCCCATTCCCCTCTACAAGTCCACTGATAAGGGAGGTCCTCCTCCCCTTCCACCTGACCCTAGCCTGTCAGGTCTCATCAGGACTGTCTGCATTGTCTTCTTCTGTGGCATGGTAAGGCTGCTTCCACAATGGGGGGGGGGGCTGATCAAAGAGCCAGCCACTGAGTTCATGCCAGTAATAGTCCCTGTTCCCCTTACTAGGGAATCCGCTTGGATACTGAGCTGCCATGGGCTACATCTATGCAGGGGTTCTAGGTTATCTCCATGAATGGTCCTTGATTGGAGAATCAGTCTCAGAAAAGACCCCTGAGCCCAGATATTTGGTTCTATTGCTCTCCTTGTGAAGTTCCTGTCCCCTCCAGGTCTTTCTATTTCCCCCTTCTTTCATAAGATTCCCTGTACTCTGCCAAAAGTTAAAAAGCAACAAAACAAGTAAACCAGTTAAAAATGAAGTACAGAGATAAACAGAATTTTCAGGGGAGAAATATCGAATGACAGAAAAACACTTAAGTAATTGCTCAAAGTCCTTAGTCATCAGGGAAATTAAAATCAAAATGATACTGAAATTTCACCTTACACCTATCAGAATGGCTAAGATCAAAAACTCAAGTGACAATACATGCTGGAGAGAATGTGGAGAAAGGAGAACCCTCCATGGTTAGTGGGAATGTAAACTTCTACAACTACTTTGGTAATCAATCTGGCACTTTCTCAGAAAATTAGGAATAGTGCTTCTTCAAGATTTAGCTATACTGAGGGGTTCCAAGATGGCAGCGAACAGAGTGCACCATTTTGGAGAGGCAGAGGACTGTGGATCTCTGAAATTGGTGAGTGGAGAGTCAATCGAAACTAGAATTTGGTCTTTAGGGCTTTCTAGAGGAGAGGGGACACCACAGAAACATGTAGTGCTTGTAGATTTAGATCAGGCGCAGACTTCTCTGGGAATGAAGTGGGGTGCTTCCCTTGGCCGGGGCCTCCCGCGCAAGGAAGCCTACACACAGCACCAGGTAGCTGAGTGCAAAGCTCACAGCCTGGGGACCAAGACAGCAGAGACAGTGCTCTAGGCCCCTTAGAGCAGTGGACAGCTGTAACTGCCCACTGAACACCACCCCTCGGACACACATCCACGGAGCCTATACCCCAGGCCCCACCTAAGACCCTATAGCCGAGCTCCCAACACTTAGGAGCACTTCCTCCCCCCCACCCTGTGGGAAGTGATCCTGCCACAAGAAGAACAATGGAAATCACTTCCCTCCTGAAATCCCGCCCTGCCAGATCACACACACCTCCAGAAAACCCACCACAGGAAATCCTGCCCAGCAGTAGCATACACACTTCCAGAAACCCCGCCACATCGGAGGAGCTCTCACACCTCCAGAAACCCTGCCACAACGAAGGAGTGCACAAAATTCCGGAAACCACACCACACCAGAAAGCACCCACAGCCAGCGTCAGAGTGCAGGCCCAACCACAGAGTGCCAACCACAGAGACTCAGTTCTGCAGTACAATTCTTCCTGGATCCCAAATCCACTTAGTGCCTGGGGACCAAGACAGCAGAGGCAAGGCTTCACGCCCCTCAGCAATGGCAGAGAACCACTGAATGCCAACCGTTAAACTCCACCCCTCAGAGAACAGGTCTGAGGAGCCCACACCCCACCTAGTGCGCTCTTGCCGAGCTCTGGACCCTCAGAGCTCACCACCCCATCACCACCACCACCACCGGACCCCGCCAAAGTGCATGCACTGCCGGGAACCCCACCCTGCCACAGCACACACACAAAAAGTGCCAGCCACAGAGACTCAGGTCCACAGTACAATCCTTCCCAGATCCCAAGTCTGCAAGTGGCAGTACTGACTACACAGAGTTGCCCAGCCAGTGCTTGTATGGGCCATCCAACCCTTCAGTGGCAGATAACCAGCTGAATAGTCACCAAAGCCTACCTTACCTGAAAAAAGCAATACGCACTGCAATCTTCAACAGCACTTGCGATCCCTTAAGAATCTGCAACACCTTCAGTGCCTGCAAGGCACCCCTCTCACTCACTGAAGTCATCTTCATTCTCCAACACCCTGGCCCTTAGGACACACCTACAAGCACACACTCAATCAAATGCTACCCCGCATTTGCCCTTCTGCAAAGGCAAACTTTCCTCCTACAGGTATAGCTGAAACACCAATGCACACACTGAAACCACTGGACCTCCCTCATTTTCCTGAAAAATTCTCCAGACACCAGAGAAAGACCAGTCTAATCTGCAGAATCCAGGAACAAACAGTAAACACTACGGATAACCAAATGGCCGGCGAAAGAACACAACCAACGTAAATCAAGATATCATGGCTTCAAGGGCAACCCCTCAAAGTTAATGGATACTCAAACTCATCAGAAACACAAGAAAATGATTTTAAAGCTATGACTATCCAGTTATTTGAGGCACATAAAGAGGAAACCAACAAATCTCTCAAAGAAATAGCCATACAGATTCAGCTACAGAGGAAACAAATAAATCTCTCAAAGATTTGGTCTCCGAAATGGAAACAAAGAAAAATGAAGTGAACGAAGCTCTTAAAGTAAACCAGGCAAATATAGCCAAACAAATGGAGGCAGAAGTAGTGGCATTAAGAGAAGAAACAAACAAAAAAGAGACCACCTTGGAGACACAAGAATCCACATTCAAACAGATGAAGGAAATGTTGCAAGGCATGAAAACAGAATTAGAATCAATAAAGAAAATACAAACTGAGAAAATTGTGGAACTGGAGAACTTAAAGAAAAGAGAAGGAACCACAAAGGTAGGCATCACTAATAGAATACAAGATATGGAAGAGAGAATCTCGGGTGCTGAAGATACACTAGCAGAAATTGATACTTCTCTCAAAGTAAAAGTAAAATCAGAAAAAAATCCCAAACAGAAAACATCCAAGAAATCAAGGACACCATGAAAAGGCAAAATCTAAGAATAATAGGAATTGATGAAGAAGAGGATTCCAGGCTCCAAAGTCCAGAAAATATTTTCAAGAAAATCATAGAAGAAAATTTTCCCAACCTAAAGAAAGAGATGTCCACAATCATAAAAGAGGCCTATAGAACACCAAATAGACTAGACCAGGAAAGAAACTCCTCATACCATATCATAATCAAAACACTTAATCTATAGAACAAAGAAAAGATACTAAAAGCAAGGGAAAAATGCCAAGTAACATATAAAGGTAAGAGAAAAATTCCAAGTAACATATGAAGGTAGACCTATCAGAATCATGCTGGACTTCTCATCAGAAACTAAGAAAGCCAGAAGGCCTGGGGAAATATCATGCAGTCTCTAAGGGACCACAGATGCCAACCTAGACTACTATATCCAGCAAAGCTTTCAATCAACATAGATGGAGAAAACAATATTCCATGACAAAACTAAATTTAAGCAATATTTGAACAGCAAACCTGCCCTACAGAAGATAGTAGAAGAAAAAACCCAATCCAACGAAAACAACTACACCCAGGAAAACATAGGTTATAGATAATTTCCCAACAAAAATCAAAAGAAAACAAGCAATGAATCACAGTAACACTACCAACTCCACAATAATAGGAAATAACATTCAATGGTCATTATTATCTACCAGCATTAATGGATTCAACTCTCCAATAAAAAGACACAGACTAACAGAATGGGAGCAGAAACAGGATCCAACATTCTGCTGCATCCAAGAAACACACCTATGCAACAAAGATAAACACTACCTCTGAGTAAAAGGCTGGAAAATTGTTTTTTCAAGCAAATGGACACAAAAAACAAGCAGAAGTGGCTATCCTAATATTTAATAAAATATACTTTCAACCAAAACTAATAAAAAAAGATGTAGAGGGGCACTACATTCTCATCAAAGGAAAAATCCACCAAGAAGACATCCTAATTCTGAACATCTATGCCCCAAGTACAAGAGCACCTACATTCGTAAATGAAACAGTGTTAAAGCTTAAATCACACATCGACCCAAACCCCTTAATAGTGGGAGACTTCAACACCCCATTTTCACCAAGGAACATATCACCTAGACAGAAGCCAAACAGAGAAATAAAAGCACATACAAATGACCTAATTCAAATGGACCTAATAGATGTCTATAGGACTTTTCTCCCAAACTCAAAATAGAATACATTCTTTTCAGCACCTCATGGAACATTCTCTAAAATAGACCATATATTTGGTCACAAAGCAAGGCTCAACAGACACAAGAAGATTGAAATAATACCCTGTATACTATCTGACCACCATGGACTAAAACTGACCTCAACAGCAATGGAAATAGCAAAAAGCCTACACGCACATGGAAACTTAACAACTTACTTCTCAATGACAGCTGAGTTAAGGATGAAATAAAGAAAGAATTAAAGACTTCCTAGAATTCAATGAAAATGAAGGCACAACATACCCAAATTTATGGGACACAATGAAAGCAGTCCTTAGAGGAAAACTCATAGCTGTAAGTGCGTTTAAGAAGAAATTTGTAACATTTCATACAAACAACTTAATGGCACAACTGAAAGCCCTAGGAAAAAAAAAAGAAGCAGAAACACCAAAGAGGAGCACACGGCTGGAAAAAATCAAACTCAAGACTGAAATCAACCAATTAGAAACAAACAAATCAATTCACAGAATCAATAAAACCAAGAGCTGGTTCTTTGAGAAAATTAACAGGATAGACAAACCCTTAGCCAAACTAACTAAAAGGCAGAAAGAAACTATCCAAATCAGCAAAATCAGAAATGAAAAGGAGGATATAACTACAGACAATGAGGAAATCCAAACAATCATTAGGTCATAATACAAAAGCCTATATGCCACAAAGGTCAAAAATCTAAAAGAAATGGACAACTTTCTTGATAGATTCTATCTACCAAAATTAAGTCAAGACCAGGTAGAAAGATTGAACAGCCCTATATTCCCCAAGGAAATTGAAGCAGCCATCAACAGCCTCCCTTCCAAAAAAAGCCCAGGACCAGATGGTTTCAGTGCAGAATTCTACCAGACCTCTAAATAAATGCTAACTCAATTTCTCTCCAAATTATTCCACAAAATAGAAACAGAAGGAACATTACCAAACTCATTCTATGAAGCCACAGTCACCTTAATACTTAAATCACACAAAGACTCAACAAAAAAAGAGAACTTCAGACATATCTCTCTTATGAACATTGATGCAAAAAATACTCAACAAAATACAAACCGAATACAAGAACACATCAAAGATATCATCAACTATCACCAAGTAGGCTTCACCCTAGGTATGTAGGGGTGGTTCAATATACCACCCCTAATATGGTGGATCACATTGATGGATTTCCATATTCACCATATTAACCAACTGAAAGAAGAAAAAAAAACACATGGTATTCTCCCTAGATGCTGAAAAAGCATTTGACAAAATCCAAAATCCATTCATGTTTAAAGTATTGGAGAGATCAGGGATACAAGACACATACCTAAACATAGTAAAGGCAACATATAGCAAACCTATAGCCAACATCAAACTCAACAGAGAGAAACTTAAAGCAATCCAAACTGAAATCAGGGACAAGGCAAGGCTGCCCATTGCCTCCATATCTCTTCAACATAGTACTTGAAGTTTTAGCTAGAACAATAAGACAAGTAAGGGAGATCAAGGGAACAGAAATCGGAAAGGAAGAAGTCAAAGTGTCACTATTTGCAGGTGATATGATAGCATACCTGAGTGACCCCAAAAACTCAACCAGAGAAATCCTTCAGCTGATAAACACCTTCAGCAAAGTAGCAGGATACAAAATCAACTCAAAAAATAAGAAGCCCTCCTGTATACCCAAGACAAAAGGGATGAGAAAGAAATCAGGAAAACAACGCTCTTCACAATAGCCATTAATAACACAAAGTACCTTAGGGTGATTCTAACTAAACAGGTGAAAGACCTGTTTAAAAAAAATACTTCCAGTCTCTGAAGAAAGAAATCAAAAAAGACATCAGAAGATGGAAATATCTCCCATGCTCATAGATTGGTAGGATTAACATAGTGAAAATGGCCATCCTGCCAAAAGCAATCTACAGATTCAGTGCAATTCCCATCAAAATACCAACACAATTCTTTACAGACGTTGAAAGAAAGATTCTCAACTTCATATAGAGAAAAAAATAATTTCCAAAACAATCCTATTCAACAACAGATGCTCTGGAGGTATCTCCATCCTTGATCTCAAGTTGGACTGCAGAACAACAGTAATAAAAACTGCATGGTATTGGCATAGAAACAGAAAGGAGGATCAATGTAACCAAACAGAAGACCCAGAAATAAACCCAAACACCTATGAAAAATTGATTTTTGACAAAGAAGCCAAAACCATTCAATAGAAAAAAGACAGCATCTTAAACAAATGGTGCTGGTCCAACTGGATGTCCACATGCAGAAAAATGAAAATAGATTTATCACTCTGCACAAAACTAACGTCCAAGTTAATCAAAGACCTCAGTATAAAATCAGATACTCTAAATCGGTTAGCAGAAAAAGTGGGGAAGATCCTAGAACTCATTGGCACAGGAGACAACCTAAGGAACAGAACACCATCAGCACAGACCTTAAGAGCAACAATCAATACATGGGACCTCATGAAACTGAAAAGCTTCTGTAAAGGAAAGGACACCGTTATCAAAACAAAATGACAACCTACAGATTTGGAAAGGTTCTTCACCAACCCAACATCTGACAGAGGGCTGATATCTGGAATATATAAAGAACTAAAAAGTTAAAAGGCAATAATTCAAGTAACCCAATTAAAAAATGGGGTATGGAGCTAAACAGAGAATTTTCTGTAGAATAATATAGAATGGCAGAGAAACATATAAGGAGATGTTCAACATCCCTAGCCATCAGAGAGATTAAAATCAAAACGACCCTGAGATTTCACCTCACACCCATCAGAATGGCTAAGATCAAAAACTCAAGAGACAACACTTGCTGGAGAGGCTGTGGAGAAAGGGCAACCCTCCTCCATTTCTGGTGGGAATGTCAACTGGTACAACCACAATGGAAATCAATCTGGCACTTTCTCAGACAAGTAGGAATAGTGCTACCTCAAGATCTAGCTATACTACTCCTAGGCTCATATCCAAAAGCTGTTTAAGTAAACAACAAGAACATTTGCTCAACCTTATTTGTAGCAACTTTATTCGTAATACCCATAACCTGGAAACAACCCAGATGTCCATCAGTGGAGGAATGGATATAGAAATTCTGGTACATTTACACAATAGAATACTACTCAGCAATTAAAAACAAAGAAATCATGAATTTTGCAGGCAAATGGTGGGATCTAGAAAAAATCATCCTGAGTGAGGTATCCCAAAACAGAAAGACACACATGGTATATACTCATGCATATAGACCTATAAGATATTATAAACATACTAAAATATGTACACCCAAGGAAGATAATCAAGAAAGACGTCCAGGGGTAAGATTATCAATCCTCATCTAGAAAAACAAGGCTGATGGACATTGGAAATAGGAGAAAACAAGTAACAGGACAGTAGCCTACCACAGAAAGCACCTGAAAGACTCTACCTGACAGTATATCAAAGCAGATGTTGAGACCCATAACCAAGCCTTCGGCAGAGTTTTGGGAATCATATGAAGGAAGGAGGAATTAGCATATCCTAGAAGGGACAGGGAGCCCCACAAGGTCCAAATATATCTGAGCACAGGGTTCTTCCATGAGACTGTTTATCAAACCAAGGTCTATGCATGGATATAACCTACAACCCCTGCTCAGACTTAGCCCATGGTAGCTCAGTATCCAAGTGGGTTCCCTAGTAAGTGGTATAGGAATTGTTTCTGACATGAAATCATGAGCTTCCCCTCTTCCCCTGAGGGAGGAGCAGCCTTGTTAGGTCACAGATAAGGACATTGCAACCATCCTGAAGATATCTGATAAGTTAGGGCCAGATGGAAGGAGAGGAGGACACCCCCTCTCAGTAGACTTGGAAGGGGATAGGGAGGAGATGAGAGAAGGAGGGGAAGATTGGGAGGGAAAGAGGGAGAGGACTACAGCTGGAATATAAGTGAATGTATAAAATTATTTAAAAATATTAAAAAATAAAAGAAAATAATCTAACAACAAAAAAAGATTCAGCTATACCACTCCTGGGCATATATCAAAAATATGCTCAAGTACACAGCAAGGACATTTGTGCAACCATGTTTGTTGCAAGTTTATTTGTAATAGCCAGAATCCAGAAACAAGCCATATGTTCCTCAATGGAGGAATGGATACAGAAATTGTGATACATTTACACAATTGGTAAGATGATCAATTTTCACTCAGAAAGACAAATGAGATAGACATAGGAAGAAGGAGAAAATGGAACAAGACAGGAGCCTATCACATAGGGCCTCTGAAAGACTCTGTCCAGTAGGGTATCAAAGCAGATGCTGAGACTCATAGCCCAAATTTTTATTTGTGACCGGGCATTGTGGCACATGCTGTTAATTGCAGGACTTGGGAGGTAGGATCACAGTAATCTCTGAGTTCAAGGCCAGCCTGGTAAATAGTGAGTTTCAGGATAAGCGAAACTATATGATGAGAACAAGTCTCAAAAACCACAAAACAAGCAAGCAAACACACACCACACACACACACACACACACACACACACACACACACACAAGCTAATGTTATGTGTAGATGAGAAATTTGGAATTTTTAAAGCTTGGGGTGAACTGTGGAAATCAACCTAGTTCTCAGATTACTACCTCTCTACCATGCAAAGTATCCTTTAATATTACTGGGCAGAGAACTGAGAATTGAGATGCTCTTAGCTGAGAATAGAAATCTGAAAGCAAGTTCTGACAATTGTGATATGATTGTGAAATAGATGTCCTGGAGATGTGTGAAGTAGCAAGTATAGAAGAAATCAAATCCAATGAAACTCACAGGACAGAGACGGTGGTACAATGAAAACAATATAATGGCCTGACACGAACATGGCAACGGAAGAATTGGGACAGTGCAGAACGGAAAGCATATACTAAACTTATTGTTAAAATAACAATACCTTAAGGCAAAAGGGGGGCATAAAAACAGACAAAGAGGAAACCTAAAAAATCATTAGGTCTTTCAAAGCCTGTATTTTACAAAATTGGAATATCTAAATGAAATGGGTTATTTTCTTGATAGATTTTACCTACCAAAGTTAAATCAATATCAGGTAAACAGTTTAAACAGTTCTATATTACCAAAAGAAATAGATGCAGTCATCAAAATTCTCCCAACCATAAGAAGTCCAAAGCAAGATAGTGTTAGCACAGAATTCAGCCAGACATGCAAAGAAGAGCTAATGCCAATTCATCTCAAAATATTCCACAAATCAGAAACTGAACGAACATTGTCACACTCATTCTATGAAGCCACAGTCACCCTTATACCTAAACCCAGCAAAGAATCAACAAAGAAATAGAATTTCAGAACAATTTCACTCATGAACATCTATGTAAAAATATGTTGAATAATACTCCATTGAGTAGATGTACCACAATTTCTGCATCCATTTTTCAGTTGAGGGGCATCTGGGCTGTTTCCAGCTTCTGGCAATTACAAATAAAGCTGCTACAAACATGGTTGAGCAAATGTCCTTATTGTGTACTTGAGCCTCTTTTGGACATATGCCTAGGAGTGGTATGACTGGATCTTGAGGAAGCACTATTCCTATTTGTCTGAGAAAGCGCCAGACTGATTTCCAGAGTGGTTGTACAAGTTTACATTCCCACCAGCAGTGTAGGAGGGTTCCCCTTTCTCCATAACCTCTCCAGCGGGTGTTGTCACTTGAGTTTTTTTATTTTGGCCATTCTGATGGATGTAAGGTGAAATCTCAGAAGAGGGACTGCCTCTGACATTATCTGATTGGCCTGCTCTTTGATCTTCTTCCCTTGAGGGGGGAGCAGCCTTACCAGGCCACAGAAGATGACAATGCAGCTACTCCTGATGTGATCTGATAGAATAAGATCAGAAGGAAGAAGAGGAAGACCTTCCCTATCAGTGGCCTTGGGGAGGGGCATGCTTGAAGAAGGGGGACGAGGGTGGGACTGGGAGGGGAGGAGAGAGGGTCCTATGGGAGGATACAAAGTGAATAAAGTGTAATTAATAAAATAAAATAAAATTTTAAAATATGCAATAAATACTCAAAAATCTAATCCAAGAATACATTATATACTTTACCCACCTTGATTAAGCAGGCCTCATCCCAGAGATGCAGGAATAGTTCAACATATGAAAATCCATCAACATAATCCACCATATAAACAAACTCAAAGAAAAAAATCACATGATCATCATATTAGATGCAAAAAACACCTCTGATAAAATCCAACACCCCTTCATGATAAAGGTCTTAGAGAGGTAAGAGATATAAGTCATAGACCTAAACATAATAAAAGTAATAACAGAGCAAGCTGATAGCCAACACTAAATTAAATGGAGAGAAATTCAAAGTAATTTCATTAAAATCAGGGGTAAATTAAGGCTGACCACTCTCTCCGTCCCTCTTCAGTATAGTACTCAAAGTTCTAGCTAGAGCAATAAGACAACTAAAGGAGATAAAGGGAATAAAAATCAGGAAGGAAGCAGTCAAATAGTTGCCATTTGCAGATGGCACAATAGTATAAGTAAGTGACAGCAAAAATTCCACCAGAGAACTCCAATAGCTGATAAACAACTTCAGCAAGATGTTTGCCAGATTACAAGATTAATTTGAAATCATCCATATCCCTCCTGTACACTCACTACAAACAGGCTGAGAAAGAAATTAGGGAAACCATAACCTTCACAATAGCCAGAAATAATAAAAAGTATCTTGGTATAACTCTAACCAAGCAAGTGAAAGAACTTCATGACAAGAATTTCAAATATTAAATATATCAGCTTTGATTTAAAAATACTTAAAATTCCAGTATATACATAGTAACAAATTTGTATTATGCATTTTAAATAAATTAATATGAACAACCATATCTACTAGGGTATTTGGGGAAACTGGATTTTAATATATGTTCTTACTATTCCTAAATATACACCCAACAGTTACACACATGTAAAGGGTGGCAAGGATATTAGTATTTTTCTTTATTTCTCAGTGCATAGTTTTGAGTTGTTGACACTGCATCTTTAATACTTTACCTTATTCTCAGTTTTTTAAATAAGTATAAAAACTGTAGATCCCTACTTGTTACAAGCTTTCTTTCTCAGTAACATAAAGAGATTGTGGATTATTAGAAAGTGCATGCACTTGGGAATTTTTAAACACTAAAGGTATACACTGGAAAAGAATAGGTCAAATTTGGATCTGATGTTTTTGTGCTCTGCATTCTCAAGACCACATGGTAAGCAGCTTTCATCTATCACATGCCCTTCAACGTGATATGCCACTTTGTCACAAATATCCACTGTAGCTACTGTTATATTTCTGTATCATAGCCCAGGCATCCTTAGGAAGAGTGCGTTTAATTGGGTGGCCCATCATTCAGGAATGTAATGTCTCTGTGAACCCTCCATTGAATGAAATATGAAGGAAAAAAAAAAGAATTTCAAGTCTCTGAAGAAAGCAACTGAAAAAGATACCAGAAGATGGAAAAATCCCCCATGGTATTGGATTGGTAGGATTAACATAGTAAAAATGACCATTTTACCAAGGGCAATCTGCAGATTTAATGCAATCCCCATCAAAATACAAACACAGTTTTTCAGTTTTTCACGGAACTTGAAAGAATAATTCTAAACTTCTAAACTTCAGGGGGGGGGTATAGCTAAAACAATCCTACACAATAATACAAATTCAGGAGATATCTTGATATCTGACCTCAAGCTATACTACATGGCAATAGTAATAAAACTGCATGGCACTGGCATAGAAATAGGCTGGTGATTGATAGAATTGACTCTAAGATCCAGAAATAAACCCACACACCTACACACACCTGATTTTTTACAAAGACGCCAAAACCACACGATGGATAAAAGAAAGCATCTTCAACAAATGGTGCTTGTCTCAGTGGATGTCTACATGTAGAAAATGTAAATAGATCCATATTTATCACCCTGGAGAAAACTCAAGCCTAAGTATAACAAAGACCTCAACATAAAGAAAGTGGGTAAAATGTAATTGTAACCAAGCAAGTAAAAGACCTGTATGAATAGTCCTTGGTTGGAGTATGAGTCTCTGGAACCCCTGCACAGGTGTAGCCCATGGCAGTTCAGTGTCCAAGTGGGTTACATAGTAATGGGAAGAGGGACAGCATCTGACATAATCTGATTGGCCTGCTTATTGATCACTTCCCCCTGAGGGGGGAGCAGCCTTACCAGGCCACAGTAGAGGACAATGCAGCCACTTTTGATGAGAACTGATAGACTAAGATCAGAAAGAAGAGGAGAACCTCCCCTATCAGTGGACTTGGGGAGTGGCATGCATGCAGAAAGGGGAGGGAGGGTGGGATCGGGAGGGGAGGAGGGAGGGGCTTATGGGGGGATACAAAATGAATAAAGTGTAATTAATAAAAAAATTTAAAAAAATTGAAAAAATAGGATGTAATTAAACAAAATAATAAATAAATAAATAAATAAGTGAAACTCAAAAAAAAAAAAAAAAGACCTGTATGACAAGAACTTCAAGTCTCTGATAAAAGAAATTGAAGAAGATATTAGAAGATGGTAAGATGTCCCATGCTCATAGATTGGTGGAATTAACATAAGATAATGGCCATCTTACCAAAGGCAACCTACAAATTCAATTCAAATCTCCATCAAAATACCAACACAGTTCTTTACAGACCTTGAAAGAAAACTTCTAAACTCCATATGGAAAAATAAAAGAAGCAGGATAACCAAAACAATTCTATACAACAAAAGAACTCCGGGGGGTATCTCCATCCCTGGCTTCAAACTATACTACAGAGCAATAGTAATAAAAACTGCATGGTAGTGGCATAGAAATAGACTGGTTGATCAATGGAATTCAATTAAAGACCCAGAAATAAACCCACATATGTACAGTCACTTGATTTTTGACAAAAGAGCCAAAGCCACACAATGGAAAAAAGACAGCATCTTCAACAAATGGTGCTGGATGTCTATATGAAGAAAAATGCAAATAGATCCTTATTTATCTTCCTTCACAAAAGTTAAATCCAAGCAGATCAGAAACTGCAATATAACACCATATGCACAAAATCAATTAGAAGAGAAAGTGGAGAAGAGCCTCCAACTCATTGGCACAAGACACAACTTCCTGAACAGAACACCAACAGCTCAGGCTGTAACACCAATGGTTAACAAATGGGACCTCTTGAAACTGAAAAGTTTCTGTAAGGCAAAAAAAAAAAAAAAAAAAAAAAAAAAAAAAA
>NW_026589137.1:3652413-3673096 GCF_907164565.1 Psammomys obesus
AAAAAAAAAAAAAAAAAAAAAAAAAAAAAAAAAAAAACATTGTCAATAAAACAAAATGACAATCTACACACTGGGAAAATATCTTCATCAATTCTACATCCGAAAAAGGGCTAGTATGCAAAATATATAATGAACTTTAGATATCAATCACCAATAAACAGAGTAACCCAATTAAAAGCGGGTCACAAAACTAAACAGAGAATTCTTAACAGAGGAATCTCAAATGGTTAAGAAGCACTTAAAGAAATATCCTACTTCCTCAGTTATCAGGAAAATGAAAATCAAAACAACACTGAGATTGCATCTTATACCTGTCAAAATAACTAAGAACAAAAACTCAAGTGACAGCATTTGCTGGCGAGGATGTGGATAAAGGGGAATCCTCCTCCATTGTTAGTTGGAGTGTAAATTTATACAACCACTCTATAAATCAATCTGGCACTTTCTCAGAAAATTGGGAAAAGTTCTACCACTCCTGGGCATATACGCAAAAGTTGCTCCACCATACAGTAACAACATTTGCTCAACTATATTCATAGCAGTTTTATTCATAATAGGCAGAATCTGTCCCTCACTTGAAGAATGCATTCAGACATTGTCTATCATTTATACAATGGAATACTCCTCAGATATTAAAACAAGGACCTGGATGTGACAGTGCCTACACAAGGAGACCAACAAAGCCAAAAAACCGGACCCAGGGATGGAGGGTATGCAGAGACTTATGCATCAATCAAAGACAATACATAGAGGGAACATAGACCACCTGCACAGATGTAGCCCTTAGAAAGCTCAGTCTCCATGTGGGTGACCTAGTAAGAGGAGAGGAGACAGTCTCTGATATGAATTCAGTTGCCTGCTCCTTGATTCTGAAATAGTGAAAATTTAAAAAATTAAAATAATTTAATTTCACATTGTAAACTATTATTATTGTAGTTGCTGTTGTGTTTATACATTACTTTATGTGTACCTTGTTCATTCATGTGCACACAGAAAGTCTGTTGGATCTTCTTGAACTGGAGTTACATACAACTATGAACCACATGATGTGTGTGATGGGAATAAAATCTGGGTCCTTTGCAACAGCTGAAATCTTTCTTAACTACAGAGCCATTTAATGTAGATCCTATGGATCAAATCCAGGTTCTTGTGATTGCAAAGCCAGTGTTTTACTGACTGAATCATATCCCTCCAAAATGTTGGGGTTTTGGTGTCCTTTCTATCTATACAGTGCTAGTTTTTTTTTTTTCCTGTCTGAGTAATTTTCTAGCATTTTCTTCCAGTTACTAGGCTTTTTTCAGCATTTGTCACTTCTTTCAAAAGGCAAAATATTTGTTGTTGATAAAAATTATCTTTTTTCTTTTATAAAACATTATTTTGGGATCATGACAAAAACTGCTTCAAAAATTGCTATATCCCGAATATTTTCTATTAACAAGGAAGTCATGGTTGTAGCAACTAAATGTAGATGGTCACATTGTATCAATAGTCAGGAAGCAGAGAGGGAAATTAATACTGATACTAAGTTGCTTTTATATTCTTGGTTTACCCAGAACCCCAGTCTTTTGAATGGTGACCACTATAGTAGTTAGTATAGGTCTTCCCACCACAATTAGCCTAATCTGGAAGGTATCTCATAGACATGATGGGAAAGAGGGTTGTTTCCACAGTGATTCTAAATTTCATTAAGTTGACAATCAGGGGAGACCATTACAAATTAGCTCATTTCTTGATTTCTTCTATTAGTAGGTTCTGCATTCCTTTCCTGACTTCATTGCACATGCTAAAACTTCTCATGCTGTGCTAAATTAAAATCTAACAGCAGTTATACTTCTTTGACTTGTTCTTGTGTAAATATAACATCGATTGTGGGATTTTTGCTAATTTTATCAAGTTGAAAACATTCTCTTTTCTTGGGTTTCTGGGTATTATTATGACTGGGCACCAAATTTTGTCAAATAACTTTTTCTTCAATTGCTATGATAATTCTTTCTTTTCTTTTTTTGTCTTTCTTTCCTTCTTTCTTTATTTCTTCCTTCCTTCCCTCCTTCCTTTCCTTCCTTCCTTCCATCCTTCCTTTCTTTCTTTCTTTCTTTCTTTCTTTCTTTCTTTCTTTCTTTCTTTCTTTCTTTCTTTCTCCTTTGTTTCTTTCTATTTTTCAAGGCAGAGTTTCTCTGTGTAGCCTTGGCTGTCCTGGATTCACTCTGTAGATAGGGCTGGCCTCAAAATTACTAAAATCTGTCTGCCTCTGCCTCCCTGAGTGCTGGGATTACAGGAGTTGCCACTGCACCTGGCTTATTTTCTTTCTTTAGTGTCTTAGTATTACAGCTTACATATATTCATTCTTTTAAACAGAAGAGATGTGTATTCCTACAATAAATCTAATTGTTATGGTAGATAATCCTACTTCTATATCAGTAATCCACATTTGTTAATATCATGTTAAAGATTTCTATGTCTTTTTTCATGGTATTATGAGTCTTTTGTTGTTATTTTTGTTGTGGTTTTGAGGGCACATTTTTCCTCTACTGTATTTTTACCCAATTTTAAGAACAAAGTAATGCTTCCATCATAGAACAGAATGAGAAATGTTCCCATTCTCAGTTTTATTTCCTACAAAAGACTGAATAAAACTGATAGTGATTTTTAACTGCCTACACAATTCTCAGCAAATGCTGTAATTTTTAAAGATTAATTTCATTTTTATTGTGTCTCCCCTCAAACCAGATTAACAATGTATTTATTTAATTCATTTAAGTTAACAAACTTGTTCCTGTAGAGTATTGACAGTATCTCAAGTAACACTTCTGATATCTATATGGCATGTAGTGATATTTCAAACAATACTTCTATCTGAATGGGGTATTGTGGTAATCTGTCTTAACAAATCCTTGTGATTTTTAGATATTTTTGTCAATCTTGGAAGATGACTAAATTTCATGACATTTAAAAAGGGTATATTTTACCAAATTGATTTTCAATAATTTCATGCATGTGTGATTATTATAATATTCATTATTCCATTACCACCTCTTACCTCCCTTTCATTTTTTCATAAATCTAGAATTGGCACCATTCTTCTTATCAATCAGTACTCTTCCTATTTCGTCATATTTTCCTATTCTTCTGTTTCATCAAGTCTTATGCAGGTGTTCACAGCTGCTGTGCTCACGATTGCAATGGTCATAATTGTTTTATAGTATGCTTCCCTATTCTTCAGATCTTATAATAGAGAAATGACTTTCTGTGCTTTGTTCCATTTTATTTCTTCTCTGTGTTAAAAATGATGCACACAGCAAATAATATATGAAATAGGTTTATGAGATGGAGATGGACATCGAGAGGGATGGAGAGAGAGAGAAATAATAGGAGGCGGGTAGGGGGATGTCCCAATAGAGAAAGGGGAAAGAGCATTAGAGAGGGAGAGAGCAAGAGAGCAAAAGAGAGAAATAAGAGGCAGGGCTCCATTTATAGCTTCTGCTCCGTTGAATCACACCTTCTAGATGTGTGCTGATAACACCTAGAGGGCAACATATGATGACAACATAGGTGACTAGGCAACAGAGAAGCAGGCTGCTTAAATGCTAACATTCCTCCCTTTTTCTATAATTAAAAAAATGAGTTGCTTGGACTGCTTCTAGTGTAAGACAAGTTAAAGTATATGAATGTAGTGTCATTGAAAGCAGCTCTTTGTTGCCATGCAAGGGGTAAGAGAGAGAAAAAAAATATGTAAGAGCACCACAATGTCCAGATTAGAAGGTGAGGAGGAAGTGAAGCCCCTGCCCTGGAAAGTTTAGGGTAAAGGATTGGGTTTTCAGCCATGCCCAGAAGCAGATAAGAACTGAGGAATGCTAGGAGAACATGGGGCTGTTTGTCCTGGTCCTGAAGCACACCATTCCAGCCATTTGTTCGTAATAAGTTTGTACCAAAAGAAGATATCAATTATCTTTAGTTATTTCCTGCTGACCCTTGGAGCAGTTGTAGGGTGGTCAAAAGGCTGAAATGTTGGCCAAATCCAGGAAGAATAGGCTGTTTTGATGTTGTCCAGGATCTGTGAGACCATCAATGGTTGGGAGAGAAAGTGCAGGTCCAGTTTGATGCAGATGAAGGAATTTCCATTTACCTGAGGGAACCTCAATTTACCCAATCACTGGTAGAAATTAAAAAGGTTATATTTCAGATCTGTCATCTAAGGGAAATTGAGGCCAAGTTTGGTTTGCAGAGGTGTGTAAGCTTAAAAACCCTTAAGGTATGTGCTAGGTGTATAAATCTGAAATTCTCCAGAAAACAACCTTGAGGACAATCTGGAGGAATGGACAAATGAACTATTCCCATTGGGCAGGTAGGATACAGTGACCTGTCAACATGTTCTAAGAGCAAGGTTTGACTCAGTGGATTAGTATGGTATAATCTGTTCCAACAGCTCCTCAGCATTGGCCAGAGACAAGGGGCACAGTTGCCCCTAACAGATATGGTTTACCTAGCTAAGATTTTGTGAGAAAAAAGGGAGGGAGTGAAATCATGCTGACAGAGAGAAAATCTTACCCAAGTGAGAAGGTCCTAGATGAAATGTTTGGATGTAGGTTGGTGAGAGAAGTAGGAAGCATTTGCAAAAACCAGAAGTGTCAGCCCAAAAGTCAGCTGGTTGGATATAGGAATGTAGCAATCAGGTAGCCAGGAATGGGGAATCCCAAAACCAGGGAAAGGGGGAGGAATTCCACCCTCCGAGATAGGCAACAGGTGAAAAACTGAAGTTGTTGATGGACAGTACTTATCTTGGAATTCATTTGACCTGAGAGGTGGATTTAGGTGAATTTCCTGCAGGTTACAAGATTTTTTTTAAGTTTTTTTCTTAATTTTTTACAAAGAACATAAATATTAGACATGTTAGCACTACAACTATAATTTGCAGTGAGATATACATTATGGAAAAAGACAGCAGACATACATATTTGTGTTAACAGCATAAACATTCTTTAAGGTGAGCTCTGAAGCTTTCTATGAAGTAGAAGGGACAAAAGTTCATTTAATTTTACAATTTAGAATGATTACACATTACGGAAGAGAGGCTTCTTTTTCAAGAAGACTGGATGTACATAAATTTAGCATAATGAGAAACAACTTTTAAGTATAAATTTAAAAGGCATACTATAGAAGATTAAAATCTTGAGCTCGGAGCCATGATAGTGGATGGGATAGTGGAATGTTTTTATCAGAGTTAGATTAATAAATCAGAGCTGTAGTGATAAATGTCAAAGCTCTGGACAGTCAAAAAAACAGTAGTATAACTACAGAAGGAAGCATTTTTATCTATTTAGGATACCTTAAATCACCTTAGACCTTACAACATTTATAATTTGCATTTACCAACATTGAAGCATCTTATTAGACCTTCAAATGTTTATAACTTTTATTTTTTTCAGTTTTATTATTATTATTATTAATTACACTTTATTCATTTTGTATCCCCCCATAAGCCCCTCCCTCCTCCCCTCCTGATCCCACCCTACATCCCCTTTCTTCATGCATGCTCCTCCCCACATCCACTGAAAGGGGAAGTCCTCCTCTCCTTCCTTCTGATCTTAGTTTATCAGATCACATCAGGAATGGCAGCATTGTCTTCTTCTGTGGCCTGGTAAGGCTGCTCCCCCCCTCAGGGGGAGGTGATCAAAGAGCAGGCCAATCAGTTTATGTCAGAGGCAGTTCCTCTTCCCATCGCTATGTAAGCCACTTGGACACTAAACTGCCATGGGCTACATCTGTGCAGGGGTTCTAGGTTATCTCCATGAATAACTTTTATTTTTTAATTAATTTTTAGATGTTCATTACATAAATTTCTGTATCCTTAGACCTTGTACTCAATTATTTACTATGAGATATAGGTGGGACTGCTTCAAACATTTATTATCCTTTAGCTAAATGGATGGTAAAAGGTTACATCTGAGACCTGCTTTTTGAGTGTGTCTAGGCTTGACAATAGCAGCTCTAGGACTCAAGCTTAAGGTCCAGTCTCCTGTATATTAAGAGGACTGAGAAGGCATTTGAAGTCTCCCAAGACAAAAGGTGGTAATATGACCATGAGAGCCAAGTGTGAGATTAAAACTGACATTCAGTGTTATCTGTGCTTGGCAAGGCTGGTGGAGGTCACTGAATCTAGGAGCTATTTGTCCTCTGCCAGGACAAGGAGCTTGAAGGCTGGAAGTGTCTGTGCTGCTTATGTTGCCTGAACCTCCATAGCTGGGTACAGAGGACAAGACTTCATGGGAGCATTTTGACTTCCAGAAGTCAGTCTGCTGGCAGAGAGTCATGGCTTGTTGAGGCAGCTAGTGTCCTTCCTGGCAGCATTTGAAACAATTACCTTGCAGAATTGACTTATGGCTATACCCCTACAGCACGGGACATTGCAGACCTCACTTTATTCTGCAGGAATGTTGACAGCCTGAGAGTAGCACTCAAGGTATGGAGCATAGTTTTTTTGCAGTAGTTGAGCCTATGTAAAAGTCTCCTCCCAAGATTTAAAAAATATTTTTACCAACTCCTGTATGGTGAATCAGGGACTATCCTCAGCTGTTTAGATAAGATGACACTGAGACACTGTCTACACTGTATATTTGTAGAACTATAAATATATTTTGGACATGTTAGAGGACTTGATCATCTATGAGATTACTGACTATTAACTTGCATTTGTCAACCATCAAATATGAGGACTTTAGGTTTCGTTCCTGTTATGTGGGAGACTTAAAAGTCATAAACATAGTCCATAGAAAGCATAACTGTTTCCTCTATGATTTATTATATAAAAAGTCCATAGCTTATAAAAGGTTAATGAATTGTATATATATATATATATGTGTGTGTGTGTGTGTATAATGTTGTAAAAATATAACTGAATTTAAATTTTTTTTAATTTTATTTTTTTCTTATCAGTTACATTTTATTAACTCTGTATCCCAGCCGTGTCCCAATCACTCATTCCCTCCCAGTCCCTCCCTCCCTCCCTCATCTCCACCGTGCCCCTTGCCAAGTCCACTGATAGGGAGGACATCCTCCCCATTCATCTGATCCTGTTTTATCAGGTATCTTCAGGACTGGCTGCAAAGCTCTCCTCTGTGGCCTAACAGGACTGCTCCTCCCTTGGGGGGTGGGGAGGCCAAAGAGCCAGCCATTGAGTTCCTGTTAGAAATAGTCCTTGTTCCCCTCACTATGGGAAACCAATTGGTTACTGAGCTACCACAGGCTATATCTGAGCAGAGGTTCTAGGTTATATCAATACATGGTCCTTGGTTGAATGTCAGTCTCAGAAAAGACCCTGTGCCCAGATATCTTTGGTCCTTGTGGAGCTCCTATCCTTTCCTCATCAGACTAACTCCCCTTCTTTCTTATGATTCCCTGTACTCTGCCAAAGGTTTGGTCATGAGTCTTTGCTTTGAAAACACTGCGAGTTAGAGTCTTTCAAATGCGCTCAGTAGACTCCTGTCATATGTTCAATGCACATTCCATCTGTCTTTCTAAATGAGGATTGATCATCTTACCCCATGTCCTCTCTCTTGATTATCTTTTTTAGGTGTACAGATTTCATTATGTTTATCATATCTTATAGGTCTATGTAAGTGAGTATATACTGTGTTTGTCTTTCTCTTTCTGGGATATTTCACTCAGGATGATCTTTTCTAGATCCCACCATTTGCCTGCAAATTTCATGATTTCCTCCTTTTTGATTGCTGAGTAGTATTCTATTGTATAAAAAGACCACAATTTCTGTACAGATTCCTCCGTTGATGGACATCTGGGTTGTTTCCAGGTTCTAGCTATTACAAATAAAGCTGCAACAAACATGGTTGAGCAAATATCCCTTTTGTGTACTTGAGAAAACTTTGGTATATACCTAGCAGTGGTATAGCTGGGTCTTGAGGAAGCACTGTTCCTAATTGTCTTAGAAAGCGCCAGATAGATTTCCAGAGTGGTTGTACCAGTTTACATTCCCACCAGCAGTGGAGGAGGGTTCCCCTTTCTCCACAACCTCTACAGCATGTGTTGTCCCTTGAGTTTTTCATCTTGGCCATTCTGATGGTTGTAAGGTGATATCTCAGGGTTGTTTTGATTTGCATTTCCCTGATGGCTAATGAGGATGAGCATTTCTTTAAGTGTTTCTCTACGATTCTATATTCCTCTGTCGAGAATTCTCTGTTTAGCTCTGTTCCCCATTTTATAATTGGATTACTTGGTTTGCTGCTTTTCAGCTTCTTTAGTTCTTTGTATATACTCGATATTAGTCCTCTGTCAGATAAAGGGTTACTGACAATTCTTTCCCAATTAGTAGGCAGTCGTTTTGTTTTGATGACAGTGTCCTTTGCTTTATAGAAGCTTTTCAGATTCATGAGGTCCCATTTATTGATTGTTGCTCTTAGAGCCTGTGCTGTTGGTGTTCTGTTCAGGAAGTTTTCTCCTGTGCCAATGAGTTCAAGGGTATTACCCAATTTTTCTTCTAACAGATTTAGAGTATCTGGTTTTATGTTGAGGTCTTTGATCCACTTGGACTTTAGTTTTGTGCAGGGTGATAAATATAGATCTATTTTCATTTTTCTGTATGTGGACATCCAGTTGGACCAGCACCATTTGTTGAAGATGCTGTCTTTTTTCCATTGAATGGTTTTGGCTTCTTTGTCAAAAATCGAATATTCATATGTGTGTGGGTTTATTTCTGGGTCTTCTATGCGGTTCCATTGATCCTCCTTTCTGTTTCTATGCCAACACCAGGCAGTTTTTATTACTATTGCTCTGTAGTACAACTTGAGATTGGGGATGGAGATAAATCCAGATGATCTGTTGTTGTACAGGATTGTTTTGGAGATTCTGGGTTTTTTGTTTCTCCATATGAAGCTGAGAATCTTTTTTTCAAGGTCTGTAAAGAATTGAGTTGGTATTTTGATGGGAATTGCATTGAATCTGTAGATTGCTTTTGGCAGGATGGCCATTTTCACAATGTTAATCCTACTTATCCATGAGCACAGGAGATCTTTCCACCTTCTGAGATCTTCTTCAATTTTTTTCTTCAGAAACTTGAAGTTTTTCTCAAACAGGTCTTTAACATGCTTGGTTAGTGTCACCCCAAGGTACTTTATGTTATTAGTGGCTATTGTGAAGGGTGTTGTTTCACTAATTTCTTTCTCGGCCCTTTTGTCTTTGGTATACAGGAGGGCTACTGATGTTTTTGAGTTGATTTTGTATCCTGCCACTTTGCTGAAGGTGTTTATCAGCTGAAGGAGTTCTCTGGTAGAATTTTTGGGGTCGCTCATGTATACTATCATATCATCTGTAAATAGTGACACTTAGACCTCTTCCTTTCTGAGTTGTATCCCCTTGATCTCCTTTAGTTTTCTTCTTGCTCTGGCTAGGACTTCAGGTACAATGTTAAAGAGATATGGAGAGAGTGGGCAGCCTTGTCTTGTCCCTGATTTCAGTGGGGTTGATTTAAGTTTCTCTACATTGAGTTTGATGTTGGCTATAGGCTTGCTGTATATTGCCTTTACTATGTTTAGATATGTGCCTTGTATTCCTGATTTCTCCAAGACTTTAAACATGAATGGGTGTTGGACTTTGTCAAATGCTTTTTCAGCATCTAAGGAGATGATCATGTGTTTTTTCTCCTTCAGTTTGTTTATGTGGTGGATTACATTGATGGATTTCTGTATTTTGAACCACCCTTGCATGCCTGGGATGAAGCCTACTTGGTTGTGGTGGATGATATCTTTGATGTGTTCTTGGATTGGGTTTGCAAGTATTTTATTGAATATTTTTGTATCAATGTTCATAAGAGAGATAGGTATGAAGTTCTTTTTTTTTTTTGGGGTCTTTGTGTGGTTTAGGAATCAGGGTGACTGTTGCTTCATAGAATGAGTTTGGTAATGTATCTCCTGTTTCTCTTTTGTGGAATAGTTTGAGAAGAATTGGTGTGAGCACTTCTTTGAAGGTCTTGTAGAATTCTGCGCTGAAACCATCTGGTCCTGGGCTTTTTTTTGTAGGGGAGACTGTGAATGACTGCTTCAATTTCCTTGGGGGATATAGGGCTGTTCAGTCTTTCTACCTGATCTTGACTTAATGTTGGAAGATGGAATCTATCAAGAAAAATGTCCATTTCATTTAGGTTTTCAAATTTTGTGGCATATAGGCTTCTGTAGTATGACCTAGTGATTGTTTGAATTTCCTCAGTGTCTGTAGTTATGTCACCCTTTTCATCTCTGATTTTGTTGATTTGGATAGATTCTCTCTGCTTTTTAGTTAGTTTGGCTAAGGGTTTGTCTATCTTGTTGATTTTCTCAAAGAACCAGCTTTTTGTTTCATTGATTCTTCAGATAGTTTTATTTGTTTCTAATTGATTGATTCCAGCCCTGAGTTTGATTATTTCCAGCTGTCTGCTCCTCTTGGGTGTATCTGCTTCTTTTTTTTCTAGGGTTTTCAGTTGGTCCATAAAGTTGTTTGTATGTGATGTTACAAATTTCTTCTTGCAGGCACTTAGTGTTATAAATTATCCCCTGAACACTGCTTTCAATGTGTCCCATAAAATTGGGTATGTTGCGCCTTCATTTTCATTGAATTCTAGGAAGTCTATAATTTCTTTCTTTATTTCTTCCTTTACCCAGTTGTCATTGAGTAACAAGTTGTTCAGTTTTAATGTGGGTGTAGGCTATTTGTTATTTCTGTTGTTGTTGAGGTCCAGCTTAAGTCCATGGTGGTCAGATAGAATACAAGGGATTATTTCAATCTTTTTGTATCTGTTGAGGCTTGCTTTATGACCAGCTATATGTTCTATTTTGGAGAAGGTTCTATGCGGTGCTGAAAAGAAGGTATACTCTTTTGAGTTTGGATGAGAAGATCTGTAGATGTCTATTAGGTCCATTTGATTTAGGGTCTCTGTAAGTGTTTTTATTTCCCTATTTGTTTTCTGTCTGGTTGTTCTGTCCCTTGGTGAGAGTGGAGTATTGAAGTCTCCCACTATTAGGGTTTTAGGATCAATGTGTGATTTAAGCTTTAATATTGTTTCATTTACAAATGTAGGTGCTTTTGTATTTGGGGCATAGATATTCAAAATTGTGATGTCCTCTTGGTGGATTTTTCCTTTGATTAGAATATAGTGGCCCTCCTTATCTTTTTTGATTAACTTGGGTTGAAAGTCTATTTTATTAAATAATAGGATGGCCTCTCCAGCTTGTTTTCTGGGACCATTTGTTTGAAAGACATTTTTCCAGCCCTTTACTCTGAGGTAATGTTTATCTTTGTTGCATAGGTGTGTTTCTTGGATGCAACAGAATGATGGATCCTGTTTCCGCAACCATTCTGTTAGTCTGTGTCTTTTTATTGGGGAGTGGAGTCCGTTGATGTAGATAGAAACTAGTGACCAACAATTATTACTTACTTTAGATGTGGTGTTGGTGGTGTCACTGAGTTTCATTGCTTGTATTCTTTTTTTTGTTGTTGTTGTTGTTTTGGTTGTGTAGTTATCTATTTCCTCTGTTTCCTTAGAGGTAGTTTTTTTCTTTGGTTTGGAGTTTCCCTTCTAGTAACTTCTGTAGAGCTGGTTTAATATGAAGATATTGTTTAAATTTGGTTTTGTCTTGGAATATTTTGAATTCTCCGTCTAAGTTGATTGAACGTTTTGCTGGGTATAGTAGTCTGGGTTGCAATCTGTGGTCCCTTAAGGACTGTATGATTTCTGTCCAGGCCCTTCTGGCTTTCATAGTTTCTGTTGAGAAATCTGGTGTGATTCTGATAGGTCTACCTTCATATGTTACTTGGCCTTTTTCCCTTTCTGCTTCTAGAACTTTTTCTTTGTTTTGTAGGTTCAGTGTTTTGACTATGATGTGACGTGAAGAGTTTCTTTTCTGTTCTAGTCTACTTGGTGTTCTGTAGGCCTCTTGTATGTTTATGACCATCTCCTTCTTTAAGTTGGGAAAGTTTTCTTCTATGATTTTCTTGAAAATATTTTCCGGACCTTTAGCCTGATGTCTTCTTTTTTTTCTATTCCTATTATTCTTAGGTTTTGTCTTTTCATGGTGTCCTTGATTTCTTGGATGTTTTGTGTTTGGAACTTTTCTGATTTTATTTTTTCTTTGAGAGACATGTCAATTTCCGCAAGTGTATCTTCAGCTCCTGAGATTCTTTCTTCCATCTCTTGTATTCTGTTGGTGATGCTTAACTTTGTAATTCCTGATCTTTTCTCTATGTTCTCCAGCTCCTGGTTTTTCTCTATTTGTGTTTTCTTTATTGATTCTAATTCTGTTTTCATGTCTTCCACCATTTCCTTCATGTGTTTGAATGTGGACTCCTGCTTTTCAATGATAGCTTCTATGTTTTTGTCTGCTTCCTCTCTAAGTATCACTAATTGTGCCTCTACTTCTTTGGGTATAATTGACTGTATTTCTATGAGAGCTTTGTTTATTTCTTCTTTATTTGCCTTCATTTGTGTGGACATTTCTTTGAGAGCTTTGGGCATTTCTTCTCTGTTTGCCTCAATTTTCGTGGTCATTTCTCTGAGAACACGATTTGTTTCCTCTTGGATAGTCTCGTTTTCTTTGGCTATTTCTCTGAGTGCTTCGTTCATGTCATCTTTATGGGCCTCTAATAGCTGGAGAAACATAGTTTTGAGGTCGTTTTCTTGTATATCTAGTGAATTGAAGTGTCCATTGTTTTGTGGGGTTGCTGGTGAGGTCATTATGTACTGATTTTTTTGGGAGTGTTCTTATGTCTGCCTCTAGCCATCTGGTTATTTATAATCCTCACTGTTTGTTCCTCGAGATTGTAGTTCGGGCTATGATCCTCTCTTTCTGTTTTCTGAACTGTTTCTTCAGGAAGATGAGAGAGGTTCACTGGTTTGGGGGTGTGTGCTGTGGTTTCAGTTTTGCCTAAGTAAGAAATGTGACACTGGCGCTATTTGTGTGTGCTTTTAGTGGGCACAGTGTGCATGTGCGGATTATCTGACTATTGCAGTGGCCTGCAAGCCACTATTATGCAGTTCTGACTGAGATGCAGGGTTTGTTTACCTGGATTACACTGGTGGACCCGCAAGGCAGAGGCTTCAATGTTGGGGTCGCTATCCCAAGAATCCCTATGATGCCCACACTAGGGGTGTGGGTGGCAGGGATCTCGTCTGGTTGCTTCTGTGGAGAGGCCCTGGGTCTGGGGCAATCTCTCCCTAGAAGGCTCACTCACTCTCTTGCAGGACCAGTTGGAATGCACAGGGGTTCCCCTTGCTCACTACTCTCTGTTTTGGTCCTGGTGCAGAAGTGCACGGTTAGACTAACAGTCAGCTCTAGTGACACTGTGACAGCAGGACTCGGTGTCCACCTTTCCTGTGTGCTGCCTCTTTGTCCTTTCCCTCTGCCAGGAGGGGTTATGTTGGCTGATCCCTGGGTGGCACAGGAAAGAGTTAGGTTGGGTGTACTCAATCCCAGATCCTGGGCCCAGATCTCTCTGCCAGAAGCAGCCTGATGGTAGAATCTGTTTGATGATCCCGAGAAAGTACTAGGTAGGGTTGAGTGTCCTCAGATCCAGAGCTTGGGTTTCTCTGCTAGTGGCCGCTGGGTGAGCTGGAGAGAGGGTGCTGTGTCCTTGGTAGGCTGCCTCTCTGTCCTTCCCCTCTGACCTTCCCCTCTGCTAAGGCAAGCTTATGGAGGTGCTCTCAGGGGAGTGCCAGCAGGGGTTGGGGCTTCTCAGTCGGATCCTGAGCTGGCATTTCTCTGCCAGGAGGCATGGTGGGGGGGGCGCCCGTGATAGAACTTGCTGCTAGACCTTATTTCGCTGGACCCAGGAGAATCTCAGGACATGTAGAATGAACACAGTCCCAGATCCAGAGCTGTAGTTTGTTTGCTAGGAGCAGCCGGCAGCACTGGAGTTCTGGCACTGTGAAGCCTCTTTGTGTCTGTTTATCCTTCTGCTCTGCTGTAACAGGGTTATGGCTGTGTTTGGGGGAGTGCCCGAAAGTGCCCTGGTTTTCTCAGCCCCGATCTCGGATTGGGGTACAGACAATGTGGTCTGTGGCAGATTCTGCTGGACGTCTCCTGCTTCCTCCTCGAAGAGGGAGTCAGGATTTTAAGCTAGGTGCACAGCTGCTCTCTGTGCATGGCAGGAGCTCAGTTGTGATGGCAGCGGGTACCCGTGGTCAGGGAGACCTTCTAGGGAAAGACTGGGTGACCCGTGACCAGTCTGGCAACTTTCCTTCCCCGTGGGGTTTTTTTGCGACTGGGACTCGCAGTCTCAGGCACCCTTGTGCCCACCGATCAGCCTGGGAAACTGATCGGGACAAGCAGACTCATGGCTCCAGCCTGAAGACCCAAGGCCTATGTTAGCCAGGTTCTCTTCCGGGTTCTGGCTGGGCAGCCTGGAGTGGACCCGACTGAATCCCACGCCGTGGGAGCCTCCCCTCACCTGGGAAACATGATAGCTGTTGTTTTAAGGCCCAGAGTTCAGTCTCCTGGTCGCTGTAATGAGTGTGTTGTCCCGCTTCTCACACATAGTGTTCTCCCGGCGCCGCCATCTTGGCCCCCCCTCGAATTTAAAACTTTATATCCACTTAAAATGAGACTTGTTGCTTTTGGTATGAAATAAGCAGAGTTAATCATGACTAAGGAGTTCTTATAAATAAAACCCAATAAGCAAAAGATATAAATTGTTAGATAAGGATTTACAGCATTTTAAAATATTTTTTGAGGAGGGAATACAGAAATTAGGAAGAAAAGAATTTCTTTGAAAGCTGAGAATTAGTACCTTAGAGGTCAGAAATATATATATTTAAGAGTGCAAATCTATATTTATTGTATATGTATAACTAACTGTGATGTTGAAAAATGTAATCTAATTGTTCATTTATTATTTATTATATGCAATATTCTTACATCACTTTTCTTTTAAGAATTCTGAGAAAATATTTTTTAAATTTAACCATTCTTTTATTCTTCTTTTTTATTTTTATTATTAGTTTCATTTTATTAGCTCTGTATCCCAGCTGTATCCCACTCCCTCATTCCCTCCCAAACCCACTCTCCCTCATCTCCTCCTTGCCCCTTTCCAACTACACTGACTGGAGAGGACCTCCTCCCCTTTCATATGACGCTGTTTTGTCATGTATCTTCAGGACTGGCTGCAAAGTCCTCCTCTGTGGCCTAGCAGTACTGCTCCTCCCTTGAGAGGTGGGGAGGTCAAAGAGCCTGCCATTGAGTTCCTGTCAGAAATAGTCCCTGTTCCCCTTATTATGGGAAACCAAATGCTTACCGAGCTACCACGGGCTTCATCCAAGCAAAGGTTCTAGGTTATATCGATACATGGTCCTTGGTGTAGTGTCAGTCTCAAAAAAGACCCCTGTTCCCAGATATATTTGGGCCTTGTGGAGCTCCTATCCTCTCCATGTCATACTAACTTCCCCTTCTTTCATATGATTCCCGGCACTCTGCCCAAGGTTTGGTTATGAGTCTTAGTAACTGCTTTGATACACGGCTAGGTAGAGTCTTTCAGAGACCCTCTGTGGTAGGCTCCTGTCGTGTTATTTCTTTTCCCCTACATCCAATGCCTATCCCATTTGTCTTTCTGAGTGAGGATTGTTCATCTTAACCAGAGTCTTCTTACTGGGTTATCTTCTTTAGGTGTATAGATTTCATTATGTTTATCATATCCTATAGGTCTATATAAGTGAGTATATACCATGTGTGTCTTTCTCCTTCTTCTGGGATACCTGACTCAGAATGATCTTTTCTAGATCCCAGCATTTGCTCACAGATTTCATGATTTCCTCATTTTTGATTGCTGAGTAGTATTCCATTGTGTAAAAATACCACAATTTCTGTATCCATTCCTCCATTGATGGACATCTGGGTTGTTTCCAGGTTCTGGCTATTACAAATAAAGCTGCTACAAACATGGTTGAGCAAATGTCCTTGCTGTGTACTTGAGCCTCTTTTAGATATATGCCTAGGAATGGTATAGCTGGGTCTTGAGGAATCACTATTCCTAATTGACTGAGAAAGCACCACATCAATTTCCAAAGTGGTTGTACCAGTTGACATTCCCACCAGCAATAGAGGAGGGTTCCCCTTTCTCCACAATCTCTCCAGCATGTGTTGTCATTTGAGTTTTTGATTTTAGCCATTTTGTTGGGTGTAAGGTGAAATCTCAGGGTCATTTTGATTTGCATCTCTCTGATGACTAAGTATGTTAAGCATTTTTTTATGTGTTTCTCTGCCATTCTTTATTCCTCTACAGACTATTCGCTGTTTAGCTCCATACCCCATTTTTAAATTGGATTACTTGATTTATTGTTTTTTTTTAACTTTTTGAGTTCTTTATATATTCTTGATATTAGGCCTCTGTATTATATAGGTTTGATGAAGATCCTTTCTCAGTCTGTAGGCTGTCGTTTTGTTCTGATGACAGTGTCTCTTGCTTTACAGAAGCTTTTCAGTTTCATGAGGTCCCATTTATTGATTATTGCTCTTAGATCCTGTGCTATTGGTGTTCTGTTCAGGAAGTTGTCTCCTGTGCCAATGAGTTCTAGGCTCTTCCCCAATTTTTCTTCTAACAGATTTAGAGTATCTGGTTTTATGTTGAGATCTTTGATCCACTTGGACTTTAGTTTTGTGCAGGGTGATAAATATGGATATATTTTTATTTTTCTGCATGTAGACATCCAGTTGGACCAGCACCATTTGTTAAAGATGCTGTCTTTTTTTCCATTGAATTGTTTTGGTTTCTTTGTCAAAAACAAGTATTCATAGGTGTGTGGGTTTATTTCTGGGTCTTTTATTCGGTTCCATTGATCCTCCTTTCTGTTTCTATGCCAATACCATGCAGTTTTTATTACTATTGCTCTGTAGTACAGCTTGAGATCAGAGAAGGAGATATACCTCCAGAGGATCTGTTGTTGTATGGGATCATTTTGGAAATTTTAAGTTTTTTGTTTCTCCATATAAAGCTGAGAATCTTTCTTTCAAGGTTTCTAAAGAATTGAATGGGTATTTTGTTGGGAATTGCATTGAATCTGTAGATTGCTTTTGACAGGATAGCCATTTTCACAATGTTAATCCTACCAATCCATGAGCACAGGAGATATTTTCATCTTCTGTTATCTTCTTCAATTTCTTTCTTCATAGACTTAAAGGTTTTTTTCAAACAGGTCTTTCATTTGCTTGGTTAGAGTCACCCTAAGGTACTTTATGTTATTAGTGGCTATTGTGAAGGGTGTTATTTCCCTGAATTCTTTCTCAGCCCTTTTTTCTTGGGTATACAGGAGCGCTTTTGACCTTTTTGAGGTGATTTTGTATCCTGCCACTTTGCTGAAGGTTTTTATCAACTGAAGGAGTTCTCTGGTTGAATTTTTGGGCTCACTCATGTATATTGTCATACATCTGAGAATAGTGACACTTTGACTTCTTTCTGCTTTGTAACCTGTTGATCTCCTTTACTTGTCTTACTGTTTTGGCTAGGACTTCGAGTACTATGTTGAAGAGACATGGAGAGAGTGGGCAACCTTGCCTTGTCCCTGATTTCATTGGGATTGATTTAAGTTTCTCTCCACTGAGTTTGATGTTGGCTATAGTCTTGCTGTATATTGCCCTTACTATGTTTAGGTATGTGCCTTGTATCCCTGATCTCTCCAATACTTTAAGCATGAATGAATGTTGGATTTTGTCAAATGCTTTTTCAGCATCTAAGGAGATTATCATGCGTTTTTTTTTTTTTCTTTCAGTTTGTTAATATGGTGGATTATGTTAATGGATTTCCGCATGTTGTACCACCCTTGCATGCCTGGGATGAAGTCTACTTGGTCATGGTGGATGATATCTTTTATGTGGTCAGATAGAATAAAGGTGTTTCAGCTGTACCTTTGGGAGGAAAGTCATTGGGCACAGAAGGACAACTGAAGGCAAGTTTGTGCATGTGTGTGGAAGTGTGCCTTGAGGAACAGGGTGGTAGAGAATGTAGAAACCTTGAGTGTGAAGCCACCAAAGTGGTTGCAGGCACTGAAGGTGTCTCAGGCACTGGTAATAGTAGGGGGTGCAGTTTGCTCTTGCAAATTCCCTGAGTACCTCAGTGGCCTACAGGCTACTGGCATTCAGCTCTGAATGAACTCCAGGTATCATTTGCCTGATTTCCGCTGGTAGACCCACAGAGCAGGGGCTTCAATGTCCCAAGAATCCATGTATGGGTGGGAGGGATCTGATGTCTGGCTGCTACCCTAGAAGGACCCTGGGTTTAGAGCTCTGCAGGCACTTGAGGGCACACTCACTTTCTAGCAGGTCGAATTGAAAAGCAGAGTGGTTCCCCTGTTCTCTACAGTCAGGTTTGGACCTGCTGATTCAAATATAGTAGGACGAGCTCCTTCAGCTTAGTGGTGCTGCAGCCACCGAACTAGGGAGTCAAGCTGCAGCCACTGAACAATGAAGCCAATCCAGGTGCCTGATGGAAAGTCCTGGGAGTGCCACAACAGTGGTCCACAGACCTAGGTGATCTGGCACCTGGTGTTCCTGGGTGGTTTGGAGGGTCTGCTGGACTTTGGTGACTGTAGAGCCGGCTATCTGCCACTGAGGAATTTGAAGGCCTATATAGTCACTGGCTGGGAGGCCCTGTGAAATCAGTACAGCTGCTGGCAGACCCAGGACCAAGAAGGATGGTACCATGGATCTGGGACTTGGAAGGCTGGTACAGCTGGCAGCCACGGCTCAGGAGCTAGGAGCTCTGCCTCTTCTCTCTCAGTCCCCAGGCAGTGAGTTCTCTGCTAAGAGTCTCTGGCACTGTGGGCCGGTTCTTCTGAGGTGGAGGGATGCCTGAAAGAGGGCAGTGCAAGGCGTTTGAAGGAGCACCTCTCTCATCCCCAGAGAAGTCCACGGGTGACTTGAAACTAAATGGTCTCAGCTCACATGATGTCCCCTCTTGTTCAGAAAGCCTCAATTTCCATTTTCTGTCTTCAGCTGCCCCTCCACTCACCAATTTTGGAGTTTTAGATTCCCTGCCTCTCAGATACGTTGCCTGCTGATAGCCGCCATCTTGGATTCCCCTAATTACGGTTTTTATAGCTCAATATACAGTGTGTCTTGGAAAATATTCTAAATGTGTTTGAAAGGTTTTTGTGTTCTAATGTTTTTAGTATATGAATGTAAATTAGACACTTTTGGATTATGATTGTATAGATTCCTTTTGATTTTTGTGCCAATTATTCTCTGCCAATTATTAGATTATCTGCTTTACATCCATAAAGGAATTCCATTTACTTGCAATCTCCAACAATTCATGAAATTGGCCCATGAATTATGATAAACTAGAGACAGATAGACAATGCTTACTGTGGACACTCTAAGTTCCAACAGCAGGATGTGGTGGTAAAGAGCATAATGGTTGGAACCACCTACTTCATAAGTAATAATTATAACTCCTCAAGAAATGTAAATATACTAAATGTTTGAAGTACCAAAGACTACAATGAACGTCAATATAACTTTAAGAGATGAAAAGGTCATTAACAAGTTTGACAAAGCTCAAAATTTATTTCCCGATAAAAGCTCAGAAGAATAGAATTAATATATTTGAATATAGCAGAGCTATATACATCAAACATAGTGAACATAACTAAAAATGAGGAAAACTGAGAACAATTTATATAAAGCCAAGAATGAGGCATGTGTGTACATTTTCTCTATTCTTACTATACGAACACTTGAAGGTTTAGACAAAAATCTTAAGGGAAAATATAGAAATAAAATATTCAATTAAGAAAGGAAGAAAGTATTTCTATTTGCAGATGATATGATCTCAAGATTGTAGAACATAATATCCTGTATTTCTATGGCCCTATAATAATAGGTTCTGCCAGGATTCTTATTTATTTGTAGATTATAAAGCTATCTGTATTTGCAAGGTGGATGAACTGGGCATTGCAAGTGGGAATGCCTATAACCTACATGGGGAAATTCCACATTGGCCTGGCTACCCCACAACTGAAATGTCATGTAAATCATGCTGTGTGCTTTTGATGTTGCCACAAAAACAAAAGCACACACCATGATAGTTCAATACTTTTTAGCATTTTAAAAGACTATAGAACTATAAGTAGGATATAAATAAATGCCCAGAAGATCATGAATACTAAACCAGACCTGTCAGGCTCTGACTTTTCTTATTAATTAGACCATACAGAGAGAAATGGCAGTATTATGAACAAGATGGTCCTAGATTTGTTGAATGAAACACAGCGATGACATTGGTGTTCCTTTTCTAGTTTCCTGCCTTCTACAGGTATTGCGAAAATAAAAAATAATAATAATCTGAGGATTCAAAGCTATGATCCATATATGAAAGAGAACATGTAGCATTTGTTTTTCTTTGGTCTTGAGTTACATCAATTAGTAATTATTTTTTCTGATTGCATCCATTTATTTGCAGACTTCATAATTTAATATTTCATTATTGCTGAATAAAATTTTATTATGCATATGCATTTTCATTATTACTTTATCATTTATAGACATCTAGGTTTGACCTAGACTTAATCTATTTTCTAGGAATTATGGACATTTTGTGTGCAGTTTTTAAGAAGAGTTTCCGAATTCTTTTCATGAAAAAGTCAAAGGGATCAGTGTAGCACAAAATACTTAAGAACCACAAACACAAGTTTGGCTTTGCACTTAGAAAGTGAGTTACA
>NW_026589137.1:3676096-3681252 GCF_907164565.1 Psammomys obesus
TCTTATCCACCATACATCCATTTCTTCTTATTGAAAACTAATTAATTTAATTTCTCTAATTGATTTTGAGGAATGGTATGCATGAAGTCACAGAATATCTTTGAGGAGACACACACAAAGACTTACATATATGATGTGATCTTGTGATTGTAAATTTGAGGGTTTTTTTTTCAGTGTAGATCAAATGCTATGTGCAATATTCAAGAGACAAAACTGTAGTATACAGGATTTTATAGTACATTATTAGAAACAGACAACAGCTTGTGGCATGGAAATACCTTTTCCAATTTAATTTTTATTAATTACAGTTTATTCAACTTTGAGTACCCCCTGTAGGTTTCCCCCACTTCTCCCGGCCTAATCCCACCCTCCTTCCCCTTTCTCCACCCATGTCTCCTCAAGTCCACTGATAGGTGATATCCTCCTCTCCTTCGTTCTGATCCTTGTCTATCAAGTCTCATCAGGAGTAGCTGCATTGTCTTGCTCTGTGGCCTGGTAAGGCTGTTCCACTCCTTAGGGGGAGGTTATCCAAGAACAGGCCAATCAGTTTATGTCAGAGGCAGTTCCTGTTCCCATAATTATGGAACCCACTTGGACACTGAACTGCCATGGGCTACATTTGTGCAGGGGTTCTAGGTTATCTCCATGAACGGTCCTTGGTTGGAGTATCCGTCTCAGAAAAGACCCCTGTGCCAAGATTTTTTGGTTGTGTTGCTCTCCTTATATAGTTCCTGTCTTCTCCAGGTCTTACTATTCAGTAATAAAAAACAAGGTAATCATAAAATTTGCAGGCGAATCATGGGAACTGGAAAAGCTCATCCTAAGTGAGGTATCCCAGAAGCAGAAAGACACACAGGGTATAAGTGCATATTAGACATATAATATAGGATAAACATATTAAAATCTGTACACCTAAAGAAACTAATCAAGAAGGAGGTCTCTGGTTAAGTTGTTCAATCCCCATTTAGAAAGGCAAAGAGGATGGACTTCAGAAGAGGGAGAAAACAGGGAAGAGTACAGGGGCTTAAAACAGAGGACTTCTGAAAGGCTCTACGCTGCAGGGTATCAGAGCAGATGCTGAGACTTAGGGCCAAACTTTGGGCAGAGATTAAGAATTCTTATGAAATACCTTTTTTTTTTTTTTTAAACTTAAAATAACATTCTATTAAATGCATTAACCTTCTATATTTGGGTGGTATTTAATGTGAACATTCAAAAATTTAAAAATGCAGTCCTTTTTTATAGGTTAATTTTTGTTTGTTGTAGGGATGATTTGGATATATTTTAAATGATAAAAAATCTAATTAGGAATGTGGGGATTTCAAACAGTAGTTAGATTCAAAAGCTGACCACAAAAAATAAAGACTTGTATCATTACCTTCCATTGTGAAAAACAAATTTTAATATCATAATTTAAAAAATACATGTATTGTAGGGTGCCCAATGATAGCTCTTAATATGTATAATTACATATTCAATGATAGAATATAATTGCCTAATAGAAAACAATTCTATGTAATTCTTCACTTTAACTAAACTTGTAGATAACTGAAGTATTATGCTGCAAGATATTAGATAAAACTTTTCAAATTGAATGAACTTCTAATTGTTATCTCAGCTATAAACTTTTAACTACAGTATTATCAGATATGCAACATTTTGAATTGGCTTTTCCTGTATTCTGATTCTAAATCCCTTTTCCCATAAAATATGTATTGGCAAATACATTTAAATAATTCTTAGTCCTGATGATACTTGATAGGCTAATATCAGATAGAAGAGGAGGAGGACCGACCCTATCAGTAGACTAAGGGAGGGGCATAGGGAGAGAAGCCTGAGGGAGGGTGGTCCCAGGTAGAGATGAGGGAGGGGCCTACAGCCTGGATACAAAGTGAATAAATTGTAATTAATAATAATAACAGCAACAACAACAATAACAATAATAAACTAAATATAAGCATGTAGTAAGTTTCAAAAGTATCTGACTGGCACAGCACTTGTTTAAATAAAAACTCATTTACAAGAAACAAAATCAGGTTAATCCACTCAGGGATTTTATTGGTTGCTTCCGTGGATGTTTTCCATTGGAAGTCTCACACTGGTAGCTCTACGCCTTGAATTTATACGGCCAGGTGGGTTCCTGATAGACAGGAATCTTTCCAGGTTAACGAGCTGGCATTCCGTGATGTTCAGATTGACCAGTATTCTCTTGTGTAGGGCCAATGTGCTTGGCAAAGTAGTCACCACATCCCTGTTCAAGTTCAGCATCCCTGTTGAAGTTGTCAGCAGAAAGGTTCAAAATATTGTTCCTGTGTGGCATGGGAGTTGTTCTTTGTTGCGGAATACATGTTGGCATGTTATACTCATGTATCTGTAATAGAAATCAAAACTGTGGTTTTGGGAAGCCTGGAAATTTACCAAATCCTCCACATGATAACTTGGTTATGATAATGAACAGATTTCCCCCAAGAGAGAAAGAAATAGATTAGAATGTATTGAAGGGCAACATTGAGTACCATGCATGTTTTGCATAGAAAGATTAAAAAAAATGGACTTCACCTTGTAATGTCTTGCCAACTCTGTATTTGATACTTCAAAAGTATTTTACTTGCAACTTTGAATACCATCCCCCACACCCACATATTTAGAGCTGAGAATATTTGTTCCCAAGGTCATAGTGGAAGAAGAGAAGAGTAACCTGGCTCCAGAGAGAGGTGGAGTAGGCTGCAGTGAGAGAAATGGAAGAAAAGAGACTGATTCTTAAGATGGAACCATGATTTTAAATATTTAAATCTATGTATTTGATACACATTGTATTGAATTTTGTATAGCGAGAAATTGTTAGAACAGGACTCAAATATCACAGGAAACAATCTCAACAATTAAATGCAACTATATAAATTAAAATGTTTCTATGTGGAAAAAAACACTATTAATAAACAACCCACAAAATTGAGAAAAATCATAATTATATTTTGTTTAGGAAGTTCAATTATATCCTTGACACATATCATGGACCTTATTATAAAATCATTTCCCTTATGATTTTAAACCAACACCAGGTAAGTCACATTTGGAGAGTATACCATCAGAGAAGTGAAAGAAATCAAGGGAAAGAACCATTTTAAGATAAGATGTTGGGACCCCAATATGGCAATGACCAGTGTGCACTGTTTATGAAGGACAGACTATCTAAACCTACAAAACTGGGCAGCTGAAGCCATATCACAGACTTTGCGATGACTTTGAACACTTAAAAGATATCATCCACCACCACCAAGTAGGTGTCATCCCAGCCATGCAGGTATGGTTCAATACACAGAAATCTATCAAGGCAATCCAACACAAAAGAAGAAGGAAAAACAAAACAAAACAAATCAAAACAAAACAAAACATGATCACCTCCTTAGATGAGGAAAAAGCAGCATTGGACAAAATCCAGTACCCATTCATTTTTAAAGACTTGGTGAGATCAGGGATACAGGGCACATACCTAAACATAGTGAAGACGCTATACAGTAGGACTATAGGCTATAGCCAACATCAAATGAAATGGAGAGAAACTTAAATCAATCCCACTGAAAACAGGGACAGAACAAGACTCCCCACCCTCTCCATATTTCTTCAACATAGTATTTGAAGCCTAGCTAGAGCAATAAGAAAACTAAAGAAGAGCAAGGGAATACAAGTTGGAAAGAAGTCAGAGTATCACTATCTGAAGATGATGTGGTAGTATACATGAATGACACCCAAAATTCTACCAGTGAAATACTTCAACTGATAAATGCCTTCACGAAAGTGGCTGGGCAAAAAATAACAAACAAACAAACAAAAAAACCCCAAAAAACAAACAAAGAAAAAAAACATGAATGTAAGGCAAAGAGGCTGAGAAAGAAATTATGGAAACAACACCCTTTACAATAGACACAAATCACATAAAGTACCTTGGTATGACTCTAACCAAGCAAGTAAAAGACTTGTATGAAAAAAATTCAAGACTCTGAAGAAAGAAATCAAAGAACATACCAGAAGATGGAAAGATCACACATGCTCTTGATCAGTAGGATAAACATAGTGAATTGAAAATGACCATCCTACCAAAAGATTCAATGCAATTTGCATAAAAATACCAATACAATTCTTTACATACCTTGAAAGAAAAATTCTCAATTTCATATGGAAAAAAAATACCTCAGAATTGCTAAAAAAAAAAAATCTATACTATAAGAGATCTTTTGGAGGTATCACCATCCCTGATCTCAAGCTCTACCTTAGAGCCACAGTAATAAAAAATGCATGTTATTGGAAGAGGAACAGTCTGAAGGATCAATTAGAATTGAATAGAAGATTCAGAAATAAACTCACAAGCTAAGGATACTTGATTTTTGACAAAGATAAAACAATACACTGGAAAAATGATATCTTCAAAAATTGGGGCTGTTCTCACTGGATGTAGAAATATACAAATAGATCCATATTTATCCCCTGAACAAATCTACAGTCCTAGGGGATCAAAGACCTCAACATAAAACCAGAAACACTAAACCTATTAGAAGAAAAAGTGGGAGAGAGCTTTTAACTAATTGGCAATGGAGACAATGTCTTACAGGGGACACCAATAGCACAGTCTCAAAGATCAACAATCAATAAATGGTACCTCATGAAAGTGAAAACATTCTATAAAGCAAAGGACACTGTCATAAGAACAAAATAGCAGCCTACAGATTTGGGAAAGGAACTTCACCAATCCTATATCTCATAGAGGTCTTTTATCGAGAATATATACACAGAATTTAAGAAGTTAAACACCAACAAAACACATACAAGAAGTAAAAAAAAATGGGTTAAAGAACTAGAAAAAAATTCACAACGGAAGAATATCGAACAGAAGGGTAACACATAGAGAAATGTTCAGTGTCCTAAGTCATCAGGGAGATGAAAATCAAAACGACACAGACGTTTCAACTTAAAACTGTTAGAATGGTTAATATCAAAAACTTAAGTGTCAACACATGCGGAAGAGGATATGGAGAGAGGGAATCCATCCTCCATTGCTGGGGGAATGTAAATTTGTACAACCACTTTGGATATCAATCTGTCACTTTCCCAGAATATTAGGAATAGTGCTATTCCTAATATTCAAGATCCATCTATAA
>NW_026589137.1:3684252-3834540 GCF_907164565.1 Psammomys obesus
CATCCAAACTCAAAAGAGTATACCTTCTTTTCAGCACCACACGGAACTTTCTCCAAAATAGACCATATACTTGGTCATAAAGCAAGCCTCAACATATACAAAAAGATTGAAATAATCCCTTCTATTCTATCTGACCACCATGGACTGAAGCTGGACCTCAACAACAACAGAAATAACAAACAGCCTACAAGCACATGGAAACTGAACAACTTGTTACTCAACGACAGCTGGGTTAAGGAAGAAATAAAGAAATTAATTATAGACTTCCTAGAATTCAATGAAAATGAAGGCACAACATACCCAATTTTATGGGAAACATTGAAAGCAGTGCTCAGGGGATAATTTATAGCACTAAGTGCCTGCAAGAAGAAATTTGTAACATCACATACATACAGCTTAATGGCCCAACTGAACATCCTAGAAACAAAATAAGCAGATACACCCAAGAGGAGCAGACGGCTTGAAATAATCAAACTCAGGGCTGAAATCAATCAATTAGAAACAAATAAACTATCCAAAGAATCAATGAAACAAAAAGCTGGTTCTTTGAGAAAATCAATAAGATAGAGAAACCCTTAGCCAAACTAACTAAAAAGCAGAGAATCAATGCAAATCAACAAAATCAGAGATGAAAAGGGTGACATAACTACAGACACTGAGGAAATTCAAACACTCACTAGGTCATACTACAAAAGCCTATATGCCACAAAATTTGAAAACCTAAATGAAATGGACAATTTTCTTGATAGATTCCACCTTCCAACATTAAGTCAAGATCAGGTAGAAAGACTGAACAGCCCTATGTCCCCCAAGGAAATTGAAGCAGTCATTCACAGTCTCCCCTCCAAAAAAAGCCCTGGGCCAGATGGTTTCAGCGCGGAATTCTACCAGACCTTTAAAGAAGTGCTCACACCAATTCTCCTCAAACTATTCCACAAAATAGAAACAGAAGGTACATTACCAACCTCATTCTAGGAAGCAACAGTCACCCTGATACCTAAACCACACAAAGACCCAACCAAAAAAGAGAACTTCAGACCTATCTCTCTTATGAATATTGACGCAAAAATACTCAATGCAATACTTGCAAATCGAATCCAAGAACACATCAAAGATATCATCCACCACGACCAAGTAGGCTTCATCCCAGGCATGCAAGGGTGGTTCAACATACGGAAATCCATCAATGTAATCCACCACATAAACAAACTGAAGGAGAAAAACCACATGATCATCTCCTTAGATGCTGAAAAAGCATTTGACAAAGTCCAACACCCATTCATGTTTAAAGTCTTGGAGAGATCAGGAATACAAGGCACATATCTAAACATAGTAAAGGCAATATACAGCAAGCCTATAGCCAACATCAAACTCAATGGAGAGAAACTTAAATCAATCCCACTGAAATCAGGGACAAGACAAGGCTGCCCACTCTCTCCCTACCTTTTCAACACAGTACTTGAAGTCCTAGCCAGAGCAATAAGACAACTAAAGGAGATCAAGGGGATACAAATTGGAAAGGAAGAGGTCAAAGTGTCACTATTCGCAGATGATATGATAGTATATATGAGCAAACCAAAAATTCAACCAGAGAACTCCTTCAGCTGATTAACACCTTCAGCAAAGTGGCAGAATACAAAATAAACTCAAAAAAATCAGAAGCCCTCCTGTATACCAAAGACAAAAGGGCCGACAAAGAAATTAGGGAAACAACACCCTTCACAATAGCCACTAACCACATAAAGTACCTTGGGGTGACACTAACCAAGCAAGTGAAAGACCTGTTTGAGAAAAAACTTCAAGTCTCTGAACAAAGAAATTGAAGAAGATCTCAGAAGATGGAAAGATCTCCCGTGCTCATGGATTGGTAGGATTAACATTGTGAAAATGGCCATCCTGCCAAAAGCAATCTACAGATTCAATGCAGTTCCCATCAAAATACCAACTCAATTCTTTACATACCTTGAAAAAAAGATTCTCAGCTTCATATGGAGAAACAAAAAACCCAGAATCTCAAAAACAATCCTGTACAACAACAGATCATCTGGAGGTATCTCCATCCCCGATCTCAAGTTGTACTACAGAGCAATAGTAATAAAAACTGCATGGTATTGGCATAAAAACAGAAAGGAGGATGAATGGAACCGCATAGAAGACCCAGAAATAAACCCACACACCTATGAATACTCGATTTTTGACAAAGAAACCAAAACCATTCAATGGAAAAAAGACAGCATCTTCAACAAATGGTGCTGGTCCAACTGGATGTCCACATGCAGAAAAATGAAAATAGATCTATATTTATCACCCTGCACAAAACTAAAGTCCAAGTGGATCAAAGACCTCAACATAAAACCAGATACTCTAAATCGGTTAGAAGAAAAAGTGGGGAACAGCCTAGAACTCATTGGCACAGGAGACAACTTCCTGAACAGAACACCAAAAGCACAGGCTCTAAGAGCAACAATCAATAAATGGGACCTCATGAAACTGAAAAGCTTCTGTAAAGCAAAGGACACTGTCATCAAAACAAAGCACCTGCCTACAGATTGGGAAAGAATCTTCACTAACCCTTTATCTGACAGAGGACTAATATCGAGTATATACAAAGAACTAAAGAAGCTGAAAAGCAGCAAACCAAGTAATCCAATTAAAAAATCGGGAACAGAGCTAAACAGAGAATTCTTGACAGAGGAATATCGAATGGCAGAGAAATACTTAAAGAAATGCTCTTCCTCATTAGCCATCAGGGAAATGCAAATCAAAATGACCCTGAGATATCACCTTACACCCATCAGAATGGCCAAGATGAAAATCTCAAGGGACAACACATGATGGAGAGGTTGTGGAGAAAGGGGAACCCTCCTCCACTGCTGGTGGGAATGTAAACTGATACAACCACTCTGGAAATCTATCTGGCGCTTTCTAAGACAATTAGGAAGAGTGCTTCCTCAAGACCCAGCTATACCACTGCTAGGTATATACCCAAAGCTTGCTCAAGTACACAAAAGGGATATTTTCTCAACCATGTTTATAGCAGCATTATTTGTAATAGCCAGAACCTGGAAACTACCCAGATGTCCATCAACGGAGGAATGGGTATAGAAATTGTGGTATTGTTACACAATGGAATACTACTCAGCAATCAATAAGGAGGAAATCATGAAATTTGCAGGCAAATGGTGGGATCTAGAAAAGATCATCCTGAGTGAAATATCGCAGAAGGAGAAAGACAAACACGGCATATACTCACTTATATAGACCTATAAGATATGATAAACATAATGAAATCTATACACCTAAAAAAGATAATCAATAGAGTAGACATGGGGTAAGATGATCAATCCTTGTTTAGAAAGACAGATGGGATGTGCATTGAACATTGACAGGAGTCTACTGAGCGCATTTGAAAGACTCTAACTAGCAGTGTTTTCAAAGCAAAGACTCATGACCAAACCTTTGGCAGAGTACAGGGAATCATAAGAAAGAAGGGGAGTTAGTCTGATGAGGAAAGGATAGGAGCTCCACAAGGACCAAAGATATCTGGGCACAGGGTCTTTTCTGAGACTGACATGCAACCAAGGACCATATATGAATGTAACCTAGAACCTCTGCTCAGATGTAGCCTGTGGTAGCTCAGTAACCAATTGGCTTCCCATAGTGAGGGGAACAAGGACTATTTCTAACAGGAACTCAATGGCTGGCTCTTTGGCCTCCCCACCCCCCAAGGGAGGAGCAGTCCTGTTAGGCCACAGAGGAGAGCTTTGCAGCCAGTCCTGAAGATACCTGATAAAACAGGATCAGATGAATGGGGAGGAGGTCCCCCCTATCAGTGGACTTGGCAAGGGGCACGGTGGAGATGAGGGAGGGAGGGAGGGAGGAAGGGACTGGGAGGGAATGATGGATCAGGACATGGCACGGCTGGGATACAGAGTTAATAAAATGTAACTGATAAGAAAAAAATAAAATTCAAAAAAAATGTAAAAAAAAAAATAAAAAAAGGAAACATCTGGTTACTTATAAAGAGTATTTGCCAGTGTGTGTTACAATTCCCTTATTTGATTCTATTTTCAAATGCAGTTTGTTTTGATTATTTAAAATAAATAAAACATCATGGTGTTGTAAGAAATAATGTTTTTACCATATTTACTTAAGGTGCTGACCTTGATATTTCCAGGTTTGTTCCTACATAAACTGACAGGTAGCCTTCCTTATATCATTTAACCTCTCTGCTACAACTTCCATTAGTTATTTGGTTGTAACACTGAAAATTATTATAAAAATAATAAGGATTCGTTTGAGAGACTCTGATGAAAGGATTATTTGAACAAAAAATAAGTTACAATTATGTGAATTAATAATAAAATGCACCTTGGTACTTTGGAGCTGTAATCTGTTAGAGCATTAAAGGACTTTAAAGTAAGCGAGGATTCTGATTCTTTCTCATCATGGTTCATGCAGAATTGTGTCCAAAATGGGGCACAGTCAATAGTGAAAGTGAGTACTAACTAGGATTATGCTTGGATGACTTTACCATTCTTATACATTTATTCTTTCACTGTTTGTATATATGTCAGGACCTTTCTGGAAAATTCAAACAAGAATGGTAGTCATCTGTAGCTATTTTTGGCAGTATGAGGGCAATATACAGTAACATGGCAAGTTTGTCAGGGACAATCAGTGGGGAATTTTATTATATATTCCTCCTTCTACTCAAGTTGAAACAGAACAGGCAAAGCAATTTACATGTTCTTTAATGTGTATTTATCTTACTCCCTGTCTCAGAAGATCTCCTTTACCTCAAAAATATATCCAACACATTCATGCATTTATTATATCCTTTGTATATAAAGCATGTTTGGGATCTAGCTCATGTGAATCACTTCATATTCCTGAGCTTCAAGTACCTCATGTGAGGCTCCAGTTCATCTCTGGGATTCCTAGTACCTTAAGTAGTGCTAGATTTTATGTTTTGTAGTTGTTGTTGTTGGTGGTGGTGGTGGTGGTGGTGGCGGTGGTGGAGTGTGTGTGTGTGTCTGTGTGAAAGAATGAGGGATGAAACATACTACAAGTGAGCTTGAAATCCTTAGGTTGAAAACATCATTTTTCTCATTTATTCCCTTCATTCTTGAATGCACACATGCATAAGAAAACACACACACATTCACCATTAATCATATAGAGAATCAACAGTGAGAAGATTTTAAAAAGTCAGCAGTGGTGATGATATTATTATAAAGGTACAGGAAAGGAAGCAGAGAGGGAGGATTAGATGAAGGGAGGAAGATATGGAGAAAGGGAAGAATGGAGGAAAGAGAGAGAGGAAATCAGAAGGTGAAATGAATGAGCCAGAGACAACAGCAGTCCAATGAGCAGCCAGCATTGTCATACATATTTCACGATTGCTAATCATGACAAATGGGCTGTGAAAGCAAAAACAAAACAAAAATAACAACAAAAAAACAGATGTCTTTTAAAAGTCACTTCTATTTTACATTTTAAATTGGTTTCAATTGATAGGAAGTTTAATACTATGCAATCAATCAATAATTTTCAAGATTATTAATCTCTTACAATATAAGGAAAGACATCATTCGTTTTCACATATGTTCATAATGGCAAGTCTCAAAAATAAATTATTATGAAAGCTGGTTTCTACACATTGAGATCCCTGAACTTGAAGTTAGAATATAGTTCTCATCAAGGTCCTCCCAGGATTACAGATGGGCTGGAACAAATTGTACCACAGATTTACTTGGTTTAAAATGATCTTATTTCTCTTTCAATCTAAATCACAAGACATGGGAAATAATATAGAATAATATTATCTGATCAAAGAATTGAGATTCTTTCATTATCTGAATTTAGATTTACTCTCCACTGTCATTTGATTGGAATTGATCAGTGCAGTCTAATAAGCTTTTGACTGAAAACTCAAAGACAGAGAACCATTTCTGTGTTGATGCATTCTCATTACAAAGCAGAAAACTTGAGGTAGGACAGAGTAGGAAGCAAAGACAATGTAATCTTAACTTCAGAGCACATAACTAAAACAAGATTATAGGAAAATGTTTTAAACTAAGTTTCAAGCTGGCTAGACATTATACCTGATTTGTTCATTTAGTCTACATGAACTCAATGAGCTCTGAATAAGTGACAGACAGTGGAACTTGTGCTAGGGAAAGAACAGGTAATAGATTATGAATAGTGCAGACAATAAATGGAATATAGTAAGGAAGGAATAAAACTCTGGAAAAGCAAATTTGTAATTGATTTTTCTTTTTTCACAATGTATTCATTATATACCCCAATTGAAGCCCCTCCCTCAATACCCCCAAGTCCCATCCTTCCTCCCTCTTTCTCCCCATCCCCTTACACTAGTCCACTGAGAGTGGGAGATCTCCTCTACCATTGGCCCATAGCTTATAAAGTCTCATTAGGACTGCCTGGATCCCCTTCCTCTGTGGCCTGGCAAGACTGCATTGCCAGGGTCAAGTGATCAAAGAGCAGGCAATTGAGCTGATGGTAGCCCCTGGTCTCCTTACTTGGAAACCCACATGGAAACTGAGCTGCTAATAGGCTACATTTGAGCAGGGAATCTAGGTCTTCTCCATGCATGGTCTGTGGTTGCTGCATCAGCCTCTGCTGGACCACCTGGGCTCAGATCTTTTAGCTTTGTTGATCTTCTCGTGGGGCTCCTGTCCCATCCCTGTACTTCTATCCCAACTTATTCCATAAGACTGCCTGCACTCTGTCAAAAGTTTGGCTGTAAGTCTCAGCATTTACTTTGATCCCCTGTTGGGTGGAGCATTTCAGAGGGCCCTCTATAATAAGCTCCCATCCTGTTTCCTCTTTTCCACCACTTCTGGAGTAAAATTTGATCATACAGTTTTACAAACTACTTAATTCTTCAAAATTATTATTTTCTATTTTTCATTTATTTATTTATTTATTTAATCACTTTACAGTCTGATCAAAGCCCCCCTCCTCTTCTTTCAGTCTCACCCTTACACCCCCTCCCCCCTTCCCTTCTCATTTCTTAGAAAAGTAAAGGCCCACTCCATGTGTACCAACCTGGCACATCAAGTCACAGTAGGACTAAGCATATCCTTTCCCAGTGAAAACCAAACAGGGAAGCCCAGCTAGGCAAAAAAGACCCAAAAGGCAGGCAACAGAGTCAGAGTCTGCTCCCATTGTTAGAGGACCCACATGATGACCAAGCTGAACATCTGCTACATATATGTATGGGGACTAGATCAAGCCCATGCATGCTCTGTGGTTGGTGATTCAGTCTCTGTGAGTTCCCATGGGCCTAGGTTAGTAACTTGGTAGGTCTTCTTGTGGAGTCCTTAACAACCTCTGGCTCTCTCAAAACTTCCCCTTGCTCTTCCACAAAATACCCCAAGATTTACCTATTGTTTGGCTGTGAGCCGTTGCATCTTTTTCTATAAGCTGCTGGGTAAAGACTCTCAGAAGGCAGTTATGCTAGTCCTCTGTCTGCAAGCATAGCAGAGTATCCTTAATAGTGTCAGGAGCTGGCTTTCTCTTATAGGGTAGGTCTCAAGTTGGGCTAGTCATTAGTTGGCCATTCCTTCAAACTCTGTTCCATCTTTATCCCTACACTTCTTGTAGGCAAAATGAATTTTGGGCCAAATTTTATTTGTGGGTTAGTGTCCCACTCCCTCCACTGGGAGTATCTACTGGCTTTAGAAGGTGTCAACTTCAGGCTTTATATCTCTGGATACTAGGAGGCTCAGCTAGGGTACACCATGACTCCCAGGAGCCTCTCTTGTCACAGAGATACCCTCACCCAGCAAATTACATTTTCTCTTCTGGTCATCCTCTCACCCACCTTCCTCTCTCCTCATACATAATATCCACCCTCATTTCTCTCCCACACAGTCTTCCGCACTAGTCTTCCCCAGATGTGTATTTTCTTTACCTTTTTGAGTGAGATTCAAGCATCCACCCTTGTACCCTCCTCATTAAGACTCTTTTTATGTCTGTGGATTTTAGCATGGTTATATTGGAAATGGAAAACATAAGGAAGAGAACAGGAACAATAAATGCAAACATCACCAATGGAATAAGAGAGATGTCACCCATTATGGGGTAGCATTTTGGTGATGTAGCTCTCTGAGTTATTTCTGCTCCTGTAAACAACATCTCACCCATATTCCTGTAACATAAATAAAAAGTGAATCACTTCTTAGAACTTGAGAGAAAGAGAGAGAGAGAGAATGTCAAGCATAGAGGATACAGTTCAAAAAATTAATACATCAGCAAAGAAAATGTTCAATCTAGGCTGTCCAGGGCTGCTTGCCCCTGGATAGCTGGGTTCTGGAGATGCCATATTTCTCTGTATTTTGTCGGCTGTGCTTTTATGCTGGCTTCTATCCATTGGGCTATCTTAGTGTTGGGCAGAGTGCAGGACATATTATGAAAGAAGGGGGAGATAGAAAGACCTGGAAGGACAGGAGCTCCACAAGGAGAGCAACAGAACCAAAAAATCTGAGCACAGGGATCTTTTGTGAGACTGATACTCAAAACAAGGACCATACATGGAGAAAATCTAGAACCCCTGCACAGATGTAGCCCATGGCAGGTCAGTGTCCAAGAGGGATACCCAATAATAGGAACAGGGACTGTCTCTGACATGAACTCATGGGCTAGCTCTTTGATCACCTCCACCTGAAAGGGGTAACATCCTTACCAGGCAACAGAAGAAGACAACGAAGCCAGTCCTGATGAGACCTGATAGACTATTGTCAGATAGAAAGGGAGGAGGACCTCCCCTATCACTGGACTGGGAGAGGGGCATAGGAGAAGAAGAGGGAGCAGGTGGGATTGGAAGGGGATAGGGGAGGGAGCTAGAGCTGAAATACAAAGTGAATAAACTGTAATTAATAAAAATAAAATAATTTTTTTAAAAAAGTAAATGTTAAACCTACAAAGTTCCTGACATATAACATCCAGGAAATCTACAACACTATGAGAAAATCTATCCTAAGAATAATAGGATTAGAAGAAGGTAAGAGTCCCAGCAACAAGGACCAAAAAACATTTTAACAAAATCATAAAAAAAAACTCCCCCAATCTAAAGAAAGTCATGCCTATAAACATACAAGAAGTACACAGAACACAAATTAGATGGGACCAGAAAAGAAAATCATCCTTCTACATAATAATCAAACCCTAAATCTACAGGACAAAGAAAGAATGTCAAAAGGTGCAAGAGAAAAAGGCCATGTAGCTTACAAATACAGACCTATCAGAATTACACCTTACTTCCCAAAAGAGATTCTGAAAGATAGAATGGCCTGGACAGATGTCTTTCAGCCTCTAAGAGACCACAAATGCCAAGCTAGAGTAATATACTCACCAAAACTTCAATCACCATAGATGGAAAATACAAGTTATTTACAAGACAAAGGCTAATATATATATCCACAAATCTAGCCATATAGAAAATACTAGAAGAATATCTCCAAACCAAGGAGTCTAACTACATAAAAAAAATGCAGGAACTAAATACTTCCACACCAGAAAAACAAAAGATGGGAAATACACACACACACACACACACACACACACACACACACACACACACACACTACCACCACCAATACCAAAATAACAGGAATTAATAAACGTTCCTCATTATTATCTTTCAACATAAATATATTCAGTTCCCCCAGTACAAACTGGGAATAATTCTAACTCGAGAACCAACTATACGAAGTCTGGGTATAGTACCCAAAAGTTTCTCCACAAGATCAAAAAGGACACTTGCTCATCTATGTTCATAGCATCTTTATTCTTAATAGCTAGAAACTGCAAACAACTTAGACATCCCTCAACCAAAGAATGGATTAAGAAAATGTGCACTGTTTACGCAAAGGAATTACTACTCTGCTATTAAAAACAAAGACATCTGACCCTAGTTTATCTGGTCTCATCAGAACTGGCTGTATTGTCCTCTTCTATGGCCTGGCAAGGCTGCTCCCCATCAGGAAGAGGTGGTCAAAGAGCTACCCATAGAGTTCATATCAGAGACAGTCCCTGTTACTATTACTAGGGTACCCACTTTGATACTAAGCTGCCATGGGCTACAACTGAACAGGGGTTCTAGGTTACATCCGTGAATGGTCCTTGGTTGGAGTATCAGTCTCAAGAAAGAACCCTGAGCCCAGATATTTAGGTTCTGTTGTATATTTGTGGAGCTCCTGTTCTCCCCATGTCTTACCTTCTTTTATGTGTCTCAGCTATCTGCTTTGATACAATGCTGGGTAGAGTCCTTCAAATGCCTTCTGTGGTAGACTCCTGTCCTGTTTCCTGTTTTCTCCTTCTTCCAATGTCCATCCTGTTTGCCTTTCTGAGTGAGGATTGATCAAGGGTCAGATGGAAAGGGAGGAGGACCTCCCCTGTCCATGAACTTGGTGAGAGAAGGAGAGTGGGATTGGGAGGGGAGGAGGGAAGAGACTACAGCTGGGATTCAATTTGAATAAACTGTAATTAATATAAAAAATAAAATTAAAAAAGGCATTATGCAATTTTCAGGCAAATGAATGAAACTCAAAAAGATCATGCTGAATGAGGTAACCCAGACCCAGAAAGACATGCATGGTATATACTAACTTACTAGTGGATATTTGCCATAAAGTACAGAACAATTATTCTTTTCAAGGTGACTTTTTACAATTAATATTGGGGAAGTGGCAAGCTGAACTCTTGACTGCTGCTTGAAAGGAGAAAAACGGAGTAGAAAAGGAGAAAATGACATACTGCTTGAGATAAGCTGGCAGAGAGGTCTGATATAAAATGAGAAGCTGGCCTGGGCTTACAGCCTAACCAGGCCACAGAGGAAGATGATACAGCCAGCCTTGATGAGACCTGATAGGCTAGGATGAGATAGAAGTGGAGGAGGACCTCCCTTATCAGTGGACTGGGGGAGGAGCATAGGGGGACAAAAGGGAGGGAGGATGGGACTGAGAGGAGACAAAGGAGCTAAAGCTGGGATAAAAAGTGAATAAATTTCAATAAATAAATAAATAAAATTTAATTTAAAAAAGATGAGAAGCTTGGCTTTACAGAAAGATTAAGGAAGTTTAAAGTGTTAAAGAAAGCATGACTAGAAAAAAAATAGAAAAATTACTGAAAAGGTATGCTTTTCTGAGTAACATAAAAAAACAGGAAGTTTGGAAACAAAATAGAAACATTCTGTGAAAGTTTCCTTTGAACGTGTATCTTAGATCTTTCTGGCCAGGTTATAAAAAATGCCTGATAGTTTGTTCAAGGAGAAAAAGTATTATGTCATTAAAATGTTTAGGCAGGAGATATAAGGAGCCTGGACTAGTCCTCACAAATCCTGGAGACCAAAATGTATAAAAGGTGGTAATGGTTAAAACACAGTCAAGAACAATCACCAAGTTTTTGGCTCATACAGTAAGTTAACTGGGGTGAACATACTAAAAGACTACATACAAAATAAAAATTGGGCCAATTCTTTCCAATGAAAACAGGGGGAAGGATTGAGTAGTAGATATCATGCTCTTTTGGTATCTACAAATAATTCAGAAATTAAAAATATAAAATTGGAGGTCATTAAAAGAGGAATGGTTTTTTTCTTTGAGTTTGTTAATATGGTGGATCACATTGATGGATTTCCGTATATTGAACCACCCCTGCATACCTGGGATGAAGCCTACTTGGTCATAGTGGATAATATCTTTGATGTGTTCTTGTATTCAGTTTGCAAGTATTTTGTTAAGTATTTTTGCATCAATGTTCATAAGGAAGATTGGCCTGAAATTCTCTTTTTTTGTTGAGTCTTTGTGAGGTTTAGGTACCAAGGTGACTGTGGCTTCATAGAATGAGTTTGGTAATATTCCTTCTGTTTCTATTTTGTGGAATAGTTTGAAGAGAATTGGAGTTAGCTCTTCTTTGAAGGTCTGGTAGAATTCTGCGCTGAAGCCATCTGGTCCTGGACTTTTTTTGGATGGGAGACTTTTGATGACTGCTTCTATTTCTTTGGAAAAGGGACTGCCTCTGACATAATCTGATTGACCTGCTCATTGATCACCTCCCCCTAAGGGGGGAGCAGCCTTACCAGGCCACAGTAGAGGACACTGCAGCCACTTTTGACGAGAACTGATAGACTAAGATCAGAAAGGAGAGGAGAACCTCCCCTATCAGTGGACTTAGGGAGTGGCATGCATGCAGAAAGGGGAGGGAGGGTGGGATCCGGAGGGAAGAAGGGAGGGGCTTATGGGGGGATACAAAATGAATAAAGTGTAATTAATAAAAAAATTTAAAAAAAGAGGAATGGTAGTGCTTGCTTCGGCAGCACATATACTAAAATTGGAACGATACAGAGAAGATTAACATGGCCCCTGCGCAAGGATGACACACAAATTCATGAAGTGTTCCATATTTTTTAAAGGGAACAGGGACTATTTCTGATATGAACTTAATGACAGGCTCTTTGACTTCCCCACCCCTCAAGAAAGGAGCAGTCCTGCTAGTCCACAGAGGAGGACTTTGCAGCCAGTCCTGAAGATACCTGATAAAACAGGGTCAGATGAAAAGGGAGAAGGTCCTCCCCAATCAGTGGACTTGGAAAGGGTCAGGGAGGAGATGAGGACAGGAGGGTGGGATTGGGAGGGAATGAGGGAGTGGGATACAGCTGGGATACAGCTAGGATACAGAGTTAATAAAATTTAACTAATAATAAAATATAAAAAATAGGAGGAATGGTAGTTCAAGACCTAAATGTAGTCAGGACTGTGAATAATCATGTTGAACATACCCAGAGAAAAAAAGAAAAACAATAAGGGCTACCAATATTTAAGGGATAAAAACAAAACAACAACAACAACAACAAACATCCCAGAATTGCAAAAAGAATACTGTACAATAACATATCCTCTAGGGGTATCACCATCCCTGAAACTCAACCTATACTATAAACAGTAATAACAACTGCATGGTACTGGCATAAACACAGAATGGTGGAACAATGGAATCAATAGAAGACCCAGAAATAAACCCACACACCTATGGTACTTGGCTTCTGACAAAGAAGCCAAAACCATACAATGGAAAAAAGATAGCATATACAACAAATGGTGATCGTCTAACTAGATGTCTACATGTAGAAAATGCTATAAGAGTCATATTTATCATTAACTCATTTATTTCTTTATTTTTCCATTACCTTTTTTTCGCCTTTTTTATTATCATTTATCACAATTTATTCAAATTCTATCCTGGCTGTGGTCCCGTCCCTTGTCTCCTCCCAATCCCATCCTCCTTCCCTCTTCTTCGCCTATGTCCCTCGCCCAGTCCACTGATATGGGAGGTCCTCCTCCCCTTCTATTTGACCCTAGCTCATCAGGTCTCATCAGGACTAGTTGCATTGTCTTCCTTTGTGGACTGGCAAGGCTCCAACCCCCCACCCCCTTAGGCGGAGGTGATCAATGGCAGAGAGTGTGCCATTGAGTTCATGCCAGAGAAAGTCCTTTATCCCCTTACTAGGGAAGCCACTTGGAGACTGAGTCTATGGCTACATGTGAGCAGGGCCTCTCCATATATTGTCCTTGGTTGGGGTTTCAGTCTCTGCAGGGACCTCAGGGCTCAGTTTTTATGGTTCTTTTGGTCTCGTTTTAGGGCTCCTGTGCCCCCCAGGTCTTTCTGTCTCCAGCTTCTTTCATAAGATTCCCTGCACTCTGCCCAAGTTTAGCTATGAGTCTCAGCTTCTGCTTTGAAACCTTGATCAATAGGGTCTTTCAGAGGCCCCATGTGGTAGTCTCCTGTCCTGTTCCCTGTCTTCTCCTGCTTCCCACTTCTATGGCACTTCTCCTTCTGAATGAGGATTGAGCATTTTCCTAGGGTTTTCCTCATTGTTTAGCTTCTTTTGGAGTATAGATTTTAGTATGTTTATCCTATATTATGTGGCTAATATCCACTCATAAGTGAGTATGTATCATGTGTGTCTTTCTGCTTCTAGGTTACCTCATTCAAGATAATCTTTTCTAGTTCCTACCATTTGCCTGCAAATTTCATGATTTCCTTGTTTTTATTAGCTGAGTAGTGTTCCATTGTGTAAATGTGCTACAATGTTTGCACCCATTCCTCCGTCGAGGGACATCTAGGGTGTTTCCAGCTTCTGGCTTTTACAAATGGAGCTGCTAAGAACAGGGTTGAACAAATGTCTTTGTTGTATACTTAAGCATCTTTTGGATGTATGCCTAGGAGTGGTATAGGTGGATCTTGAGGTGGCACTATTCCTAATTTTCTGAGAAAGTGCCAAATTGATTTCCAAAGTGGTTGTACAAGTTTACATTCCCACCAGCAATGGAGGAGGGTCCCCCTTTTTTCACATCCTCTCCAGCTTGTGTTGTCAGTTGAGTTTTTATCTTAGCCATTCTGATGGGTGTAATGTGAAACCTCAGGGTGGTTTTGATTTGCATTTCTCTGATGACTAAGGAAGCTGAGCATTTCTTTAAGTGTTTCTCTGCCATTTGATATTCCTCTATTGAGAATACTCTGCTTAGCTCTGTACCTCATTTTCAATTTATTACTTGGTTTGTTGGTGTTTAACTTCTTAAGCTCTTTATATATTCTGGATATTAGCCATCTGTCAGATATAGGGTTTGTGAAGATACTTTCTCAATCTGGAAACTGCCATTTTGTTCTGATGACAATGACTTTTGCTTTACAGAAAATTTTCAGTTTTAAGAGGTCCCATTTATTGATTGTTGATCATAGCACCTGTATTGTTGGTGTGCTGTTCAGGAAGTTGTCTCCTGTGCCAATAAATACTCATATTTTAAATAAACAATATAACTGTATAAAATAAATATAAATACAACAATTATTAAAATTATAATCAATTAAATATTTATACATTAAAATCTGTGTATATAAGAACATGAGTTGCTAATTAGCAGCAATAAAATTTTTGATATAATAAGAATATTGTTACATAAAAATATTTAAGGACTAAGCAGATGAAATTAAATTGAGTGGAGCAGGAGGTAAATCAGGTTTTGAATGCTATTATAAAATCCAAGAAGAGAGTGCTTCATGAGGAGCTAAGCTAACACCTTTGTCATTGCAGATATCAATCTCCCTTTCTTAAAATACCCTTTTCATATACAATAAGCACGATTAGTTGAACATTCTTTAAATATCCTCTAGCTCTGCTGTCTTATTTTATGGGATACTTGGAATGTCTCTGAGCTAAATACAAAAAGAACAGTATAAAATTATGAACTCTTGTCACTAACCTAATCAGATCCCCATAAATAGTGGAATAATATCTGTAACATAACAATAACATTAAGGTAAATCTAATAAATTGATATCAAATAAACAACATATAAAAAATAAGAACAGATCCCTCAGTATCTACTCATAAGTTCTGCCATATTTTGTACCTTAACTGATTAACATAGCATATCTGCATAATAATGATTATTGGCCATATTTTAAAGAATAGAAAATCAAGCAAAATTTTACTAACGTGTACAGTGTTGTTTAGTGGGATACGGCAGATTTTGAAAGTAGATCTGTGTGATCTTAGATTTTTCTACAAAATAAAACTATCCCATCCCCCAAAAGCAGATTCTAGATTTCTCCATCTCTGACTATTATTCAGAGGCCATAGCATCCCACCTCTATATTTTCAACTTAGTTATGAAGGCTCAGAATAATAACAACAACAAAAAAGATTAATGCCAATCTCATCCTGACATTAGTCTGATAAATGACTGAATGTGTATCTTTCATCCCCATAATTTTGTAGCAAATATCTATGAAAACTACCCTCCCACAAAGTGAGGAGGAAATCTGTTCAGTTTTCAATGCAAGCAAAAAAAGGTGGGCCTAGGACAATGCAATCAATTTCTTTACCTTGTGTTTGAAATTATACTCTGATGTACTACCCGTAACCAATTGGTTGAACAGACACTACACTACTTTGAAAACCGTAGTTTGATTATCATCTTCAGGTAAATGGATACAAAGTGAGTCTGTAAAGAAGCATGAAATACAATTATCACTATGAATACAAAGTTATGCATAATAAGAAGGTTCAAAAAAAAGAAACTGGGCTAAGAGTCACTGAGTCTATCTTGATTCTTCTTTTCCTAGTGTTTTGGTTTCTATTCTCACAAGACCAAGAGGTTTCCACAACTGTTTCCTTTTAGTAATATCCTTCATTTTTGCTTGACCTACTGTGAATTAGCTTCTGTCACTTGAGAATAAGAAACTGTTTTCACAAGAAAACTTATCTGCTGGAGCTATAAACATACAACACTATGACTTCAAATGAATGATCCCAAGCACTTCATATTTCAAAGGCAGAACAAAAGGAGTTGTTCTCATGTCTGTCATTTCCTAACAACCAAATTGCTTTTCACAATATAACAATTTATGCTGTTTGATAAACAGTATAGTCTTTGGTTGTGTCCCCTTTGACTTGTTGAAGAAAAGGATTAATATGGATTATTTAACATATACTCATATTCCTGGATGTCTAGTGAGAACAAAGCTAATTGAATATTTTTCATCCATCTCCCAAAACCAAAAAAAGAGAGAGTAGAGGCTCTACTAAAATCTACCATAACTCAAATTAATTTATTCATGGATCTCATTAGTAAAAATGTTTTTTGAGCTCAAAAGTATAGTATTTGTTCAGCATCTATGATGACTTGGGCTGATGTGTCAGAACTGCAAAGTTAAAGAGAATTCCAACGTGTCTGCAGTGTATGTCACGAAGTCTGTATATGTGAAATATTTGCCTGTGTGCAACTTAATCTTCTTAGTCCTGTTGAAAAACAATGGATAGTTTTCTCAATATGATTCTGACTGAAATGTTTCCTCAATGAAGATTGGACTTCTTACCAGAGTCCTCTTTCTTGATTAGCTTCCTTACGTATACAGGTTTTAGTATGATTATCCTGTATTATATGTCTAATATCAACCTATAAGTGAGTATATACTATGTGTGTCTTTCTGCTTCTGGGATACCTCACTCAAGATGATCATTTCTAAGGAAGGAAGGAAGGAAGGAAGGAAAAAAACAGTATACACAGAGCTTCCTTTTAAAAAATGAAATGAAAGTAATAAAATTTGCTATATCCCAATGTTAAAATTCCCTCTGGATTTATTGCCCTTCAAATCGTCTTCATCCCTGTGTGGCTGCCTTGAATGTAAATGCCATTAATCAGACATGAGTTCCTAAATCCCTAGAACAATGTGATTTCCCCCCAAGCTAAAGACACAACACATTCAGGTTTATACTGACTGATTTGTATATTTATACAGTGTATGCAAGAAAATACCAGAGTCAGACTATCTGGATGACATGTGTTGACATGGTGAAATTAACAGTGGAATAAGAAGCAGTGACTTTTTTGTTTCCCTCCCCCAGAAATCTTCAAATAGTTACAGAAGATAAAATCTGAAATAATTCAGAACATCCAGAGGAATCAGAGGGGACTGGACAACATCTGTAGGAGGCCACCTTGTTCATTTCAGAATCTTTGACAAGTGCTAGAATCAAACATCTAAAATAATAATTCACTACATTTATTTGCACTTCAATAGGATATTATTCTGCTTGTGGTGTCCCAAGACCTTCATTTCTACAGTCACACCCTTCAGTTATGTACTTAATGCCCTATTTTATTATAACAGATATGGATAGTGGACTTCCTTTCTAATGTATCTCCTTGTGATCCACTCAACCTCCTTGTTTATTACTATTCTTAATTCTTCCAAATGTCATTTCCTTTACAATTATCCTTTCTTAAATAACCTTCAACAGAATCTTCCAGCAGACGTGGTGATAAACTATTGGCAATTGAAGCTACCTTGGGGTAAGTGCTCTAACATGCCTTACCCCTTACTGAGAAGCTCATAAGTGTTGATGCTACTATGCAGGAAGGGCCCTATCAGTTACTGAGGTGATAGTAGCAGTTGATGCCACTGTGGGTAAAGTGATCTGCAGTCCTTATCATGTGGAGTGTGTGGCAGTTGATGAAGCCGTGTGTGTGTTGCTCTACAGGCCCTATCTGTTATTAAGAAAAGATTGGCAGCTGAAAAACTGCTATGAGGAAGCGCTCCCTGGCCCAGTCAATTACTGTGGATCGATTAGCAGTTAGTTAAAGCTGTGATGTGTGGTGGTGTTCTACCTGGGCCTAACCTTTACTGAAGAACTCATAAAGCTGCTATCAGTAGTAATTCTCTAGGCCCTATGCCCTGCTTAGGAGATGTTGGCAATTGAAGCTCCTAGGAAGGTGATCTTTAGGATCTAGCTCTTACAGAGGTGCCACTGGAAATTAATATATTATGAAGGATGTACATTACAGGCCTCATTCCATACTGGATAGTTGTTTGCTGTTGAAGTTACAGTGGGAGGAGCTCTATAAACCCTATTCCTCACTGAAGAAATATGTTGGATGAGACTCTCATGAGGGGAGATGTCTTCCTGGCCTCATCTCTCATGTAGGAGATGTTGTTACTAAATTATGCTATGTGAAATGCTTTCCTGGAAATATCCCACACTATTTGCAGATGAAGCTGCTATGAAGGAAACTATCTACCAAACATTATCCCTACTGAAGAGTTGCTGGCAGTACAAGTTGTCATCAGCATCTGCTCCACCATGAACCTTCCTTTACTGAGGAGCTGAGGGCAGTAAAATCTCCTATGCTTACAGGGCTCTGCATGTGTTGTTCCTGACTTGTGAGCTATTGGCATCTGAATCCGGCATGAGGAGATTCTCTTGGGACCCTATCCTTAGTTAAATAGTTACTGGCATTTAAAGCTATCATGGAGGAGGTGCTTCCTGACCTATCCCACACTTAGCAATTAGTGCCAGTTGAAGATGTTATGAAGGAGGAATTCTCCAAGCTAGATTCCTAAGTCAAGAGCTTTATCCAGGTGGAGTGTCCATGGGTGAGATGCCTTCTAGCCTGTCTACCTTTTGAGGAGATATTAGCCATTGGAACTGCCATCTTATGTGCTCTCCCAGACTTACCACATACTAAAGTTTTATTGGCAACTGAAGTGATCATGTAGGGTGTGTTTTATATATGCTATTTCTAACTGAAGTGCTATGGAAAATTATGTGTTGAGGGAGGTGGAGGCCAATAAGCACTATATCCTATGTAGGTGATTTTCACAGTTGAAGCTGCCATGAGGAGATGCTCTCCAAAGCCTATCCCTTACTGAGTATCGATTATTTGTTGAATCTGTAATAAAGAAGATGTTTTGCAGGCCCTCTTTCTTACTTAGAAGTTAGTGGCAGTTGAAGATGACAGAAGAGAGGTGCCCGTAATGACATATCTCAATACACTCAAGACATATTAGTAATTAAAGCTGCACAGAGGGCCTCTGAAATAATCTACCTAGAAGTTATCGAAGCGGATGCTGAGAATCATAGCCAAACCTTGGGCAGAGTACAGCAAATATTATGGAAGAAAGGGGAGATAGAAATACCTGGAAGGGTACAGGAACTCCACAGGGAGACCAACAGAACCAAAAATATCTGGGTCCAGGAGGGCCTGGAGAAACTGATGCTACAAAAAAGACCAGACTGGAAGAGGACCTAGACCACATGCTCAGATGTAGCCCACAAGCAGTTCAATCTCAATGTGTATTCTGTAGTAAGATGAACATGGCCTGTCTCTGACAAGGACTAAGTGGCTAGCTTTTTGATCATCTCCTCCAGGGTGTGCAGCCTTGCTAGGCCACAAAGGAAGACAATGCAGCCAGTCCTGATGAGACCTGATACCCTAGAGTCAGATAGGAGGGGAGGAGGATCTCTCCTATCAATGGACTAGGGAAAAAAGAGGGAGGGAGGGTGGGACTGGGAGGAGATGATGGAGGGTGCTACAGCCAGGATACAAAGTGAATAAATTGTAATAAATAACAAATAAAAAAATAATATTTTTTAAAAAGCTGCTATAGGTTCCAACACTGATTGAGGAGCTCTCCAGGTTCCAACACTGATTGCGGAGCTGCTGGCATATGAAGCATCCTTTGGAAGAGGTGACCTTTTGTTCTTGTGTTACTTGGGGTTATCTTGGGGTTCTTATTGCTTAGACAAACACAATAACCAAAATCAAATTGGGGAAGAAAGGGCTTATTTTATTTTATTTTATTTTATTTTATTTTATTTTAATTTATGGTTTGTAGTCTCTTATTCATGATGTCAGGGCAGGAATTCAAGGCAAGAGCATGGAGGCAGGAACAGAAACAGACCATGAAGGAATGTTGCTTACTAGCTTCATATCCTGCTTTCTTATTGTACTCAGGAATACTGCCTTTCAAAGTAAGCTGGACACTCACAGCAAGCTGTGCCCTCTCACACTAATCCAGAATCAAGAAAGTGGCCCCAGATTTGGCTTCAGAAGGTATATTCTGAATTGAGTTTCCTTCCTCTCAGATGACCTTAGCTTTGGTCAAGTTGGTAAAAATCCAAAACAAAACAATAAAACAAAACAGGGAACAGAAACTCTGTACATTATTACAAAGCTATAGGCAGTTGAAACTGTCATGGAGAAAGTGTTTTCCAGTCCCTACCTGTTAATGAACAGCTACTGGTAGTTGAAGCTGTCATAGGAAAGGTGTACTTAAGGGTGTATCATTTACCAAGCAGCTATTGACATTTAAAACAGCCATGAAGGAGGTGTTCTCCAGTCTCTTTCTGTGATGCCTGTTCTTGGTTGTCAGTGTAACTACATCTGGAATTAACTAATACCCAAATGGCTAGGCAGACCTGTGAGGGAATTTTTATCTTAATTAAATCATTTGAAGTGCAAAACCCACTTTTAATCCAGATCTTCTGAGGTGGGAAGGTATACCTATAATCCAGATATTTTGAAATGGAAAAATCCACACTTAATCTGGGCCACACCTGCTGGCATCCAGGAGGAATAGAGGTAAAGAGTGTGGGACTGGGAGGAGACAAGGGAAGGGGCTACAATCAGATATAAACTGAATAAATTCTAAAAAATTAAATTAAAAAATAAAGGATGTGAAAGAAGAAAGCCATCTCTCTTTGCCTAATTGGCTTCATCGTAGCTGACAAGACCATTCCTTCAGTGGCATTAGTGCCCACTTCTTTGTGATTCTGGTTTTTACTGAAGACAAGTTGAGATATCCAGCCTCAGACTGAACAACTACTAGATTTGTGGTCCTTCAGTTGGTAGGCCATCATTATTGGACTTTCTAGACCACTGTGGTCCAGCTAGTCCTACTTATTTGTTTAGTCTAATAAATTACATTTAAGTAAATTAAATACTTATTTAAATATATAAAACCTAATTATTTATTTAGCCCTACTTATTAATTTATATAGCTATAGACTCATTCTACAAATTCTGTTCCTCTACAAAGTCCTACTACACTGTCTTTACTGAGTAGTTTCTGAGAGTAGAATCTACAGTGGATAAGATCCATCCTCTGTGTATATATTACTGGAGTTGAAACTTCATGGAGGATGTGCTCACCAGGAATATATCTGCTGATAGATGAGGCAGGTGTCTTTCTGGGCCTCTCCTTTACTTAGGAGTTCATGGTAGTAGAGACTGCCAGGAAGAAAATTATCTGCATTCCCTATCTCTTACTGCAGAACTTTTCACAGTTGAAACAGTCATGCCAGATGATCTCCAGGTCTTTTCCCTCACTGTGGAGATATTGGGAGTTTAATCCACCTTGTTTGGGTGCTCTCCAGGCCCTCTAGCTTACTGAGGAGTGCTGGTTTGCTGTTATTGGATTGCTTAGCTTGCTTTCTAAGTGTCACAGGACCAAATGTCCAGACTGCTACTTTCCACAATAATCAGGACCCTCTTATATTAGTTTTCAATCAAAAATGGCCCTATGAGTTGTTCACAGGCCAGTCTTTTTTTTTAATTTTATTTTTTCTTATCAGTTACATTTTATTAACTCTGTATCCTAGCTGTATCCCGCACCCTCATTCCCTCCCAACCCCACCCTCCCTCCCTCATCTTCACCCTGCCCCTTCCAAGTCCACTGATGGGGGGGACCTCCTCCCCATTAATCTGATCCTGTTATATCAGGTATCTTCAGGACTGGCTGCAAAGTCTTCCTCTATGTCCTAACAGGACTACTCCTCCCTTGGAGGGGGGAGGTCAAAGAGCCAGCCATTGAGTATGGAGGTATTTCTAAACTGAGTTTTCTTCTCAGATAACACTAGCTTGTGTCAATTTAACAAACACTAGCCACTACAGAATTTATCCCCTCATGTAGAGCTTTTTCTAGTTGAAGTTGCCATTGGTGAGGTGCTCTCCAGCAACTATTCCTTATTGGAGAATTATTAGCAATTGAAATTCCCATCAAATGTGCTCTCCAGGCCCTTTGCATAACTGAGGAGCTTTGATAATTTATACTGTCTTAAATGAGACATTGTACAAGTCCTATCTCTTATTGAGTTGCAACTGGCAACTGAAGCTATGATAGGAAGGTGCTCTCCAAGGCCTCCCCCTTATTGGGGAGTTATAGGCAGTTGAAGATACCATGAGAGAGGTGCTCAACAGGGCTTGTTCTTTACTAAGGAGATAGTAGCAGTTGATGATACCATGGAGGAGGTGACCACAATCCAAGCTGAAGCTGCTACAGGGACATGTTCTGCACATTCCACACCTGAAAGAGGAGCTACTAGCATATGAGGCTTCCATCAGGGGAAGTAATCTTCAGGCTCAGTCTTAGTTAGGTTTTCTATTCCTTGTATAAACGCCATGACCAAAATCAACTTGAGGAAGAAAGCAATGATTTGTATCTTACAACTCATAATCCATCATTCATGGAAGTCAAGGCATGAACTCAAGACAGGAACATGGAGGGAGTAACTAGCTAAAATAGAGGCTGAGAAGAGATGTTGCTTACTGGCTAGCTGCCCATGGCTTGATTTCTTACTTTTTCCCTCTATTTATTTATTTTTTTTTGTAGCTGTTAGGAGTTTTATTGCTTTGAAGAGACCTCATGACCATGGCAATTCTTTGGTTTTGGTTTGGTTTTCAAGACAGGATTTCACTGTGTAACCTTGGAACTAGCTTGTAGACCAGACTGGCCTTGAATTCACAGCAAGCCAACTGCCTCTGCCTCCCAAGTGATAAAGATCAAAGATGTGTGCAACCACTGCCTGACAGACCATAGAAACTTTTATAATGGACATTTAAATGGGGCAGGCTTATAGTTTCAGAGGTTTAGTCTATTATCTTCATGGTTGGGAGCTTGAAGAAGACATGGTGCTGGAGAACAAGCTGAGAGTTCTACATCACTGATCCACAAGCAGCTTAAGGAGTATGTGTGCCACACTGGGCATAGCTTGAGCAGAGGAGACCCCAAGGCCTGCTCCACATTGACATACTTCCTCCAACAAGGCCACACCTTCTCCAAAGGCCATACCTCCTAATAGTATGTACCTATGGCCCAAGCATTCAAACACATTTAGTCTGTGATGGCCATTCTTATTCAAACCACCACAGTGTCCTACACCATATAGAAGGTTCTCAGTTCCATGAGGTCTCATTTATTTTTGTTGATATCAGTGCCTGTGATAATAGCCTTTTGTTCAGAAAGTCTTTTCCTGTGCCCGTGAGTTCAAGGTTTTTCCCCACTTTCTCTTTACTTATGTTTACTCTATTTGGTTTTACGCTTAGATCTTTGTTTCATTTGGAAGGTAGCTTTGTGCAGGTTCATAAGTATGGATCTTGAATCAATTTGGGTTGTTCTACATGCATCCATCAAGTTTGACCAGAACTATTTGTTGAAAATGTTTTTTTTTCCAGTGTGCATTTATGGCTTCTTTATCAAAAATCAGGTATCCATAGGTATAGATATATGTTTGGGTCTTCAGTTCAGTTGCATTAATCAATGAGACCACTTTGTTCCAATACTCTGCTCTTTTTATTTTCATAGCTCTGTACTTGAAATCAGAGATTTTGATCTCAATGACATTACATGATTGTGATGGTGAGGAGCAAGGGGAACACTCTTCCCATGCTGGAGGTAATGCAAACTTCAAAGAAAAAAACCCAGAATAGCTAAAACAATCCTGTACAATAAAGAAATTGCTGGAGGTGTAACCATCAGAGTCAATTTGATTTGCATTTCCCTGGTGACTAAGGAAGCAATTCTTTAAGTGTTCTCAGCCATTAGAGATTCCTTTGTTGAGAATTTTGTTTATCTCTCTTCCCCATTTTTTAAATGAGTTATGTGGTATGTTGGTGTCTAACTTGAGTTCTTTATATATTTTGGACATTAATGCTCTGTCAGATACAGGGTTGGTGAAGTCAATTTTTTCCATTCTGTAGGCTGCCATGTCCCATTGACAGTGTTCTTTACCTTACAGAAGCTTTTCATTTTCATGAGGTCCCATTTATTAATTGTTGATCTTAGAGCTGTTGGTGTTCTGTTCAGGAAGTTGTCTCTTGTGCCAATTAGTTCAAGGCTCTTCCCCACTTTTTATTCTAACGGGTTTAGTGTGTCTGGTTTTACATAGAGGTCTTTGATCAACTTAGACTTTAGTTTTGTGCAGGGTGATAAGTATGGATCTATTTCCGTTCTTCAACATGCAGATATGCAGTGAGATGAGCACCATTTGTTGAAAATGCTCTTTTTTTCCAGTGTATTGTTTTGGCTTCTTTAGCAAAAATGACCACAGGTATGTGGGATTATTTCTGGATCTTTGATTTGATTCCATGGATCAACTTCTCTGTTTTTATGCTAATACCATGCAAGTTTTGGGGTAGGTTTTGGTTTGGTTTGGTTTGGATTTTGTTTTATGTTTTTGTTTTACTATTGTTCTGCAGTACAACTTGAAATCAGGAATAAAGATACCTCCAGAAGTTCTTTTATTGTACAGAATTGTTTGAGCTATCCTGGATCTTTTATTTTTCAATATGAAGTTGATGGTTGCTCTTTCAAAACTGGTGAATAATTGTGTTGAACTTTGATGGGAGTTGCATTGAGTCTGTAGATTGTTTTTTGTAAGATGGCAATTTTTTATTCTGTCAATCCTACAAATCTGTGAGTATGGGAGACCTTTCCATCTTCTGAGATCTTCAATTTCTTTCTTAAATGACTTGAAGTACTTGTCTTTTACTTGCTTAGTTAGAGTTACACCAAGATATTTTGTATTGTTTATACCTATTGCAATGGCTGGTTTTTTTCCTTAATATCTTTCTTAGCCATTTATCACATGTATAAAGGAGGGTTACTGATATATTTTTTTATATTTTTATTATTAGTTACATTTTATTAACTCTGTATCCCAGCTGTATCCTGCTCCCCCATTCCCTCCCAATCCCACCCTCCCTCCCTCATCTCCTCCCTGCCCCTTTCCAAATCCACTGACTGGGGAGGACATTCTCCCCTTTCATCTGACCCTGTTTTATCAGATATCTTCAAGACTGGCTACAAAGTCCTCTTCTGTGGCCTAGCAGGACTGTTCCTCCCTTGAGGGGTGGAGAGATCAAAGAGCCTGCCACTGAGTTCCTGTCAAAAATAGTCCCTGTTTCCCTTACTAGGGTAAAAAACCAATTGGTTACTGAGCTACCATGAGATACATCTGAGCAGAGGTTCTAGGTTATATCCACATATGGTCCTTGGTAGGGTATCAGTCTCAGAAAATACCCCTGAGCCCAGATATATTTGGTCCTTGTGGAGCTCCTATCCTCTCCATGTCATACTAACTCCCCCTTCTTTCATATGATTCCCTGATTTTATTTAGTTAAGTTTGTACCTAGCTACTTTACTGAAGATGTTTACCAGCTATAGGAGTTCTCTGGTAGAATTTTTGGGGTTATTCATGTATACTATCATCTCATCTGTGAATAACAATACTTTGACTTCTTCCTATTCAATTTGTATCTGATCCATCTCCTTTAGTTGTCTTATTGCTCTAGCTAAAACTGGAAGTACAGTACGGAATAGGTTCAGAGATAGTGGGTAGCTTTGTCTTATCCCTGATTTTAGTGTAATTGCTTCAAATTTTGCTCTATTAAATTTGATGTTGGATATAGGCTTGTTGTATATTTCCTTTAATATGTTTAGGTATGTGCCTTGTATCTTTGATCTCTCCAAGACTTTTTTTTTTCTCCAAGACTTTTAATATAAATAGGTGTTGGACTTTGTCAAAAGCTTTTTTGTCATCTAATGGGATGATCATGTGGTTTTTTTGGTTGTTGTTGTTTTATCGTTTCATTTTGTTCATGTTTTCTTTCATTATGCTATGGTGGATTATGCTGGCGGATTTTCTTATGTTGAACCATCCCTGCATCCCTGGCTTGAAGCCAACTTGATTATAATGGATGATATTTTTGATGTGTATCTGAATTCAGTGTGTGAGTATTTTATTGAGTATTTTTTGCATTAACATTTATACGGTAGATTGGTCTGAATTTCTCTTTGTTGAGTCCTTGTGTGAATTAGGTATCAGGATGACTGTGAGAGCATAGGATGAGTTTGATAATGCTGCTACAGCTTCTGTTTTGCAGAATAGTTTGAGGAATACTGGTATTAGCTCTCCATTGAAAGTCGGGTACAATTCTGCTCTAAAACCAAATGTCCCAGGAATGTATTTTTTTTTGATGTTTTTTTCTTTTTTCGGTTGCCTGAATTTTAATCACTGTTTATATTTCCTTAGGGGTTATCAGTCTATTTAAATTGTTTACCTGATGTTGATTTACTTCTGGTAAGTGGCATCTATCATGAAAATATTATATTTATTTTTGATTTTCCAATTTTGTATAATATGGGCTTATGAAGTAAGACCTGATGATTTTTTGGATTTCCTCATTGTCTGTTTTTTTTTTCTTTCTTTTTTTATTAATTACACTTTATTCATTTTGTATCCCCCCATAAGCCCCTCCCTCCTCCCTTCCCGATCCCACCCTCCCTCTCCTTTCTGCATGCATGCCACTCCCCAAGTCCACTGATAGGGGAGGTTCTCCTCTTCTTTCTGATCTTAGTCTATCAGTTCTCATCAAAAGTGGCTGCATTGTCCTCTACTGTGGCCTGGTAAGGCTGCTCCCCCCTCAGGGGGAAGTGATCAACGAGCAGGCCATTCAGATTATGTCAGAGGCAGTCCATCTTCCCATTACTATGTAACCCACTTGGACACTGAACTGCCATGGGCTACACCTGTGCAGGGGTTCCAGGTCATCTCCACGAATAGTCCTTGGTTGGAGTATGAGTCTCTGGGAAGTTCCCTGTGTTCAAATTATCTTGTTCTGTTGCTCTCCTTGTGGAGTTCCCATCCCCTCCAGCTCTTACTATTTCCCACTTCTTACATAAAATTCCATTCACTCTGCCCATCAGTTGGCCATCAGGCTCAGCATCTCCTTTGACAGTCAATAATGCAGAGGCTTTCAGAGGCCTTCTGTGGCAGGTTTCAAGGTTGTTTCCTGTTTTCTTCTGGCTTTCAGAGGCCCTCGGTAGCAGGTTCCAAGGTTGTTTCCTATTTTCTTTTTCTTCTGATGTCCATCCTCTTTGCCTTTCAGAATGGGGATTGAACATTTTAGTTAGGGTCCTTTCTTTTGCTTAGTTTGTTTAGATGTACAGAATTTAGTGGGTTTATTCTATGTTGTATGTTTATATGAGTGAGTATATACCATGCGCGTTTTTTTGCTTCTGGGACAACTCACTCAGGATGATCCTTTCCAGGTCCCAACATTTACCTGCAAATTTCATGATTTCCTTATTTTTCATTGCTGAGTAATACTCCATTGTATAGATGTACCACAGTTTCTGCATCCATTCTTCAGTTGAGGGGCATCTGGGTTGTTTCCAGCTTCTGGCTATTACAAATAAAGCTGCTACAAACATGGTTGAGCAAATGTCCTTTTTGTGTACTTGCGCCTCTTTTGGGTATATGCCTAGGAGTGGTATGGCTGGATCTTGAGGAAGCGCTATTCCTAGTTGTCTGAGAAAGCCCCAGATTGCGTTCCAGGGTGGTTGTACCAGTTTACATTCCCACCAGCAGTGGAGAAGAGTTCCCCATTCTCCACAACCTCTCCAGCATGTGTTGTCACTTGAGTTTTTCATCTTGGCCAGTCTGATGGGTGTGAGGTGAAATCTCAGGGTTGATTTGATTTGCATTTCCCTAATGGCTAATGAGGTTGAGCATTTCTTTAAGTGCTTCTCTGCCATTCGATATTCCTCTACAGAGAATGCTCTCTTTAGCTCTGTTCCACATTGTTTAAGTGGATTACTTGGTTTATTGCTATTCAGCTTGTTTAGTTCTTTATATATATTGGATATAAGTCCTCTGTCAGATAAAGGGTTGGTGATGATTCTTTCCCAATCTGTAGGCAGTTGCTTTGTTTTGATGACTGTGTCCTTTGCTTTACAGAAGCTTTACAATTTCATGAGGTCCCATTTATTGATTGTTGCTCTTAGAGCCTGTGCTGTTGGTGTTCTGTTCAGGAAGTTTTCTCCTGTACCAATGAGTTCTAGGGTATTCCCCACTTCTTTTTCTAGCCGATTTAATGTGTCTGGTTTTATGTTGAGGTATTTGATCCACTTGGACTTCAGTTTTGTGCAGGGTGATAAGTATGGATCTATTTGCATTTTTCTACATGTAGACATCCAGTTGGACCAGCACCATTTGTCGAAGATGCTATCTTTTTTCCATTGTATGGTTTTGGCATCTTTGTCAAAAATCAGGTGTCTGTAAGTGTGTGGGTTTATTTCTGGGTATTCTGTTTGATTCCATTGATCCACCATTCTGTTTCTATGCCAGTACCATGCAGTTTTTATAACTGTTGCTCTATAGTACAGCTTGAGATCAGGGATGGAGATACCTCCAGAAGATCTTTTATTGTAGAGGATTGTTTTAGCAATTCTCGGTTTCTTGTTATTCCATACGAAATTGAGAATTTTTCTTTCCTGGTCTGTAACGAATTGTGTTGGCAATTTGATGGGAATTGCACTAAATCTGTAGATTGCTTTTGGTAAGATGGCCATTTTTACTATGTTAATCCTGCCAAGCCATGAGCATGGGAGATCTTTCCATCTTCTCATATCTGCCTCTAATTCTTTCTTCAGAGACTTGAAATTTTTTTCATTCAAGTCTTTGACTTGCTTGGTTAGGGTTACACCAAGGTACTTTATGTCATTTGTGGCTATTGTGAATGGTGTTGTTTCTCTAATTTCTTTCTCAGCCCTTTTGTCTTTTGTATACAGGAGTGCTACTGATTTTTTTGAGTTAATTTTGTATCTGGCCACTTTGCTGAAGGTGTTTATCAGCTGTAAGAGTTCCCTGGTAGAGTTTTTGGGGTCACTCATGTATACTATCATATCATCTGCAAATAGTGATAATTTGACTTCTTCCTTTCCCATCTGTATCCCCTCGATCTCCTTCAACTCTCTTATTGCTCTAGCAAGGACTTCCAGCACTATGTTGAAGACATATGGAGAGAGTGGGCAGCCTTGTCTTGTCCCTAATTTCAGTGGGATTGCTTTAAGTTTCTCTCCATTCAGTTTGATCTTGGCTATAGGCTTGCTGTATATCGCCTTTACTATGTTTAGATATGTGCCTTGTATCCCTGATCTCTCCAGTACTTTAAACATGAGTGGATGTTGGATTTTGTCAAATGCTTTTTCAGCATCTAGGGAGATTATCATGTGTTTTTTTTTTCTTTCAGTTTGTTAATATGGTGGATCACATTGATGGATTTCTGTATATTGAACCACCCCTGCATACCTGGGATGAAGCCGACTTGGTCATAGTGGATAATATCTTTGATGTGTTCTTGTATTCAGTTTGCAAGTATTTTGTTAAGTATTTTTGCATCAATGTTCATAAGGGAGATTGGCCTGAAATTCTCTTTTTTTGTTGAGTCTTTGTGAGTTTTAGGTACCAAGGTGACTGTGGCTTCATAGAATGAGTTTGGTAATGTTACTTCTGTTTCTATTTTCTGGAATAGTTTGAAGAGAATTGGAATTAGCACTTCTTTGAAGGTCTGGTAGAATTCTCTGCTGAAGCCATCTGGTCCTGGACTTTTTTTGGATGGGAGACTTTTGATGACTGCTTCTATTTCTTTAGGGGATATAGGACTATTTAATTGATTTACCTGATCCTGGTTCAGCTTTGGTAAGTCAAATCGATCAAGAAAATTGTCCATTTAATTAAGATTTTTAAATTTTGTTGAGTATAGACTTTTGAAGTAAGTCCTAATGATTGTTTGGATTTCCTCAGTGTCTGTAGTTATGTCCCCCTTTTAATTTTGATTTTGTTGATTTGGGTGGTATCTCTCTGCCTTTTAGTTAGTTTGGCTAAGGGTTTGTCGATCTTGTTGATTTTCTCAAAGAACCAGCTCTTGGTTTCCTTGATTCTTTGAATTGTTTTATTTCTTTCTAATTGATTGATTTCAACCCTGAGTTTGATTATTTCCAGCCGTCTACTCCGTTTTGGTGTGTCTGCTTCTTCTTTTTGTAGGGTTTTTAAGTGGGCCATTAAGTTGCTTGAATGAGCTGTCTCGAATTTCTTCTTGTAGGCACTTAGTGCTATGAACTTTCCTCTTCGCACTGCTTTCATTGTGTCCCACAAGTTTGGGTATGTTGTGTCCTCATTTTCATTGACTTCTAGAAAGGCTTTAATTTCTTTCTTTATTTCTTCCCTGACCCAGCTTTCATTTAGCAACAAGTTGTTCAGTTTCCATGTGTGTGTAGGCTTTTTGCTATTTCTGTTGTTGTTGAAGTCCAGCTTTATTCCATGGTGATCAGACAGGATACAAGGGATAATTTCAGTCTTCTAGTATCTATTGAAGCTTGCTTTGTGACCAACTATGCAGTCTATTTTGGAGAAGGTTCCATGAGTTGCTGAGAAGATGGTAAATTCTTTTGGTTTCTGTGTAAGGGTCTGTAAATGTCTGTTAGGTCCATTTGATTCATGATTTCTCTCAGAGACATTGTTTTTTTTTGTTTAATTTCTGTTTTGATAATCTGTCCTTTTTCGAGAATGGGGTGTTGAAGTCTCCCACTATTAATGTGTGGGGATTTATATGTGGTTTAAGTTTTATGAATGTTTCTTTTACAAATTTGGGTGTCCTTGTATTTGTTGCATAGATGTTCAGGATTATTATGTCTTCCTCGTGGAATTTTCCCTTGATGAGTATGAAGTGTCCTTCCTCATCTCTTTTTATTAATTTTGGTTGAAAGTCTATTTTGTCAGATATTAGAATGGCTACTCCTGCTTATTTCTTGGGTCCATTTGCTTGGAAAGTCGTTTTCCAACCTTTTACCCTCAGGTAATGTCTATCTTTGTGTCTTAGGTGTGTTTCTTATATGCAACAAATTGCTGGGTTTTGTTTACGTATCCATTCTGTTAATCTGTGTCTTTTTACTGGAGAGTTGAGTCCATTGATGTTGAGAGAGATTAATGACCAGTGGCTGTTAGATCCTTTGATTTTGATGTTGGCTGTGGTCATAAGGTTGTGTGCTTGGTTGCTTTTTGTTTTGCTGTAGTAAGGTTAATTATTTCCTGTGTTTTCTTGACAGAAGCTAATTTTCTTGGGTTGTATTTTCCCTTCCTGTGTCTTCTGTTATGCTGGATTTGTTTGTAGGTATTGTTGAAATTTGTTTTTGTCATTGAATATCTTGTTTTCTCCGTCTATGAGGACTGAGAGTTTTGCAGGGTATAGTAGCCTGGGTTAACATCTGTGTTCTCTTAGGGTCTGCATGATATTTGTGAGGCCCTTCTGGCTTTTATAGTTTCTGTTGAAAAGTCAGGTGTGATTCTAATGGGTTTGCCCTTATATGTTACTTGGCCTTTTTCCCTTGCAGCTTTTAGTAGTTTTTCTTTGTTCTGTATACTTACTGTTTTGATTATTATGTGGCGGGAGAATTTTCTTTTCTGGTCAAATTTGTTGGGTGTTCTGTAGGCCTCATGTATCCTTATTGGCTTCTCCTTTAACTTGGGGAAATTTTCTTCAATGATTTTGTTGAAAATATTTTCTGGGCCTTGGAGAAGGGAGTCTTCTTTTTCCTCTATTCCTATTATTCTTAGGTTTTGTCTTTTCATATTGTCTTGGATTTCTTGGACGGTCTGTGTCAGGAATTTTTTGGATTTAACATTTTCTTTGACAGATACATCGATTTATTCCATTGTATCTTCTACACCTGAGATTCTTTCTTCCATTTCTTCTAGTCTGTTGGTTATGCTTACCTCTGTAGTTCCTGTTTTCTTCCCTAAATTCTTCTTCTCCATTATTTCCTCCAATTGTGTTTTCTTTAATTTTTCTAGTTCTATCTTCAGGTCTTGAGTTGTTTTGATTACTTCCTTCACCTGTCTGCTTGTATTTTCCTCTTTTTCTTTTAGTTCCTTCAACTCTGTCTCTTTTATTTCTTTCAGTGATTTAATTATTTCTTCTCTGAAGGCCACAAGCTGTTTGGTTGCATCTTCCCGTATTACTTCACAGATGGCCCTAATCTGCTTGTCTTTATCTTCCTCCATTTCTTTACGGATAGCCATGATCTGTTTGGTTTTATCTGCCTCTAATTCTTTACGTATTTTATTTGTTTCCTCTATTATCCTCTTCATCAACATAGATGTAAGGTCATCTTCTTGATTTTCTATTATGCTGCATTGTTCAGGGCTGTTCGCCCCTGGACGGCTGGGTTCTGGAGATGCCATATTGCTCTGTCTTTTGTTGGTTGAGCTTTTACGCTGACCTCTACCCATTGGGCTGATTTAGGTGTTGGCTGTTAGTTTCTGTGCTTCCTGGAGTCCTGAGGTAGGGAGTATCCCCTTGGCCGGAAGATGATTTTTCCTGAATGAGTCCTCCTCTGCTTTTTGGTTATGGTCACTGTATGGCCAGTGTTTCTCAAGAGTTGCCACTGCTCACCTCAGGTTTATAGCCCTGAGTAGTATCTGTGGTCTATGTTAGGCAGGGGGGGATCTCCTCTTACCCATAGAATTTCTCAAGACAGCTGCCCCACTGCTGGGTTTCTTGTTATAAATTTAGTGTGCTGCTGCTCACTAAATTTCCATGTACAGTCCTCTTGAAGAAACTGCTGATTTTCTAGCTGTGGGGTTTTCTCTCAACAGGGAAACTCAGTCTGTTATCCTGGGGCGCACAGTTCTGTCCGGGAAAGTGGGAGGTGCACTCAGCAAGTCTCTGGTCCAGAGGCTGATTGCTCCGCTCTGGACCTGGAGAATGTGCACCTAGGTTGAGTTGGCACCTGGGGGCACTGCTCTGGTCTGGAGGCTGGGTGCCTCACTCTGGACCAGCAGTTTGTGTCTCTGTTTGGGATGGCGGCTGCAGGTACTGCTCTTGTCCAGATGCTGTGGGTGCAGCCCTCTTGAAGGACCAGGGATTCCCACAGTTTTGTCAGTCTAGCTAGGGATAACTGGTTGATCCTTGGCACAGTATCTGAGAGCTGCTGTAATGGCTCTCTGGCTTTTGTAGGTCTGAGGATGCAGCTGTGTGTCCCAGTGCCCTAGGGGAACTCAATAATGGCAGCAGAGCACAGCGCTCCTGCCTGCACTAGAGTCTGCATGAGTCCAGGAAGTGTTTTGGTGCTGGGTGTCCTAAGCGTTAGAGCTGCTGACCCCCTCCGCCTGGAGTTTCCTCCTGCCAGAGACACGCAGTCTGCTGCCCTGGTGCCCTGGTGCCCACAGTTCTATCGAGGCGGCGAATCAGGCGCACAGGCAGGGCTCCGTGCAGGAGCATGGGTCCTGGCTCTGGGTCCGGGCTGGCTCTTGGGGTTCCCGCGGAACCCTAGTCTTTTCCAGGGGATGTCTGGGTAACCTGAGGTCAGTCTCAATTGTTTCCTGCTCCGTGGGGTTATCTCTCGACTGGGAAATCCAGTCTATGATGTTGTGGGCCCACAGTTCTGTCTGGGACCATGACCAGATTGCGCTGGCGTGTAGCTCTGGGCTAGTGACCAAGCGCCTGGCGGAACCGAGATCTCTTCCGCGGTTTAGCCGTGTGAGTTAAAGCTGATTGAATCCCCTGCTGTTGGGTATCCTCTCACCTGTGAAATACAATCCATTGTGTTTTATGGCCGCGAGTTTTGATTGCTGGTCACTGTGCCAATCCTGCTGTGCTGTTCCTCAGAATGAGTGTCCTCCATGTGCCGCCATCTCGCCCCGCCTCCCTCATTGTCTGTTTTTATATCTCCCTGTTTACTCCTGATTTTTTAAATTTGGATACTGTCTCTCTGCCTTTTATTTAATTTGGTTAAGGGTTTGTCTATTTTGTTGAAGTTCTCAAATAACCAGCTGTTGGACTTAGTGATTTTTGTATTGTACTCTTCTGATTTATTTTTTTATTTTTTACTTTTTAAATTTTAATTATTAATTATACTTCATTCACTTTGTATTTCCCCATAAGCCCCTGTCTCCTCCCCTCCTAATCCCACATTCTCCCTTCTCCAACCATACCCCCCCAAGTCCGCTGATAGGGGAGGTCTTCCTCTCCTTCCTTCTGATCCTAGTCTATAAGATCTCATCAGGAGTGGCTGCATTGTCATCTTCTGTGGCCTGGTAAGGCTGCTCCCTCCTCAGGGGGAGGTAATCAAAGAGCAGGCCAATCAGATTATGTCAGAGGTAGTCCCTCTTCCCATTACTATGGAACCCACTTGGACACTGAACTGCCATGGGCTACATCTGTGCAGGGGTTCTAGGTTATCTCCATGCCTGGTACTTGGTTGGAGTATGAGTCTCTGGGATGACCCCTGTGCTCAAATTTTCTCATTCTGTTGCTTTCTTTGTAAAGCTCCTGTCCTCTCCAGATCTTACTATTTCCCACTTCTTTCATAAGATTCCATGCACTCTGCCCAACAGTTGGCCATAAGTCTCAGCATCTGCTTTGATAGTCTGCAGGGAAGAGCCTTTCAGAGGCCTTCTGTGGCAGGTTCCTAACTTGTTTCCTGTTTTACATCCATCCTCTTTGCCTTTAGGGATGGGAATTTTGCATTTTAGTCAGAGTCCTCCCTCTTGATTAGTTTCTTTAGGTGTACAGATTTTAGTAGGTTTATCTATATTATATGCCTATATTAGTAAGTGTATACCATGTGTGTCTTTCTGCTTCTAGGATAGCTCACTCAGGATTATCTTTTCCAGTTCCCACCATTTACCTGCAAATTTCATGATTTCCTTGTTTTTCATTGCTGAGTAATATTCCATTGTATAGATGTACCACAATTTCTGTATCCATTCTTCTGTTGAGATACATTCTCGGTTGTTTCCAGCTTCTGGTTATTACAAATAAAGCTGCTACAATCATGGTTGAGCAAATGTCCTTATTGTGTACTTGAGCTTCTTTTGGGTATATGTGTAGTAGTGGTATAGCTGGATCTTGAGGAAACTCAGTTCCTAGTTGTCTGAGAAAGCACCAAATTGATTTCCAGAGTGGTTATACAAGTTTACGTTTCCACCAGCACTGGAGGAGAGTTTCCCTTTCTCCACAACCTCTCCAGCATGTGTTATCATTTATTCTGGATATTTACATGTAGAAAAATGCAAATAGATCAATACTTATCACCCTGCACAAAACTAAAGACCAAGTGGATCAAAGATCTCAACATAAAACCAGACACATTAAATCGGTTTAGAACAAAATTGAGGAAGACCCTAGAACTCATTGGTACAGGAGACAACTTCCTGAACAGAACACCAACAGCATAGGCACTAGAAGCAACAATCAATAATGGGACCTCATGAAATTGAAAAGCTTCTGTAAAGCAAAGGACACTGTCATCAAAACAAAATGAATGCCTACAGACTGGGAAAGGATCTTCACCAACCCCCTATCTGACAGAGGGCTTATATCCAGTATATATAAAGAACTAAAGAAGCTGAAAAGCAACAAACCAAGTAATCCAATTAAAAAATTGGGAACAGAGATAAACAGAGAATTCTCAATAGAGGAATATCGAATGGCAGAAAAACACTTAAAGAAATGCTCAACATCATTAGCCATCAGGGAAATGCAAATCAATACGACCCTGACATTTCACGTTACACCCATCAGAATGGCCGAGGTCAAAAACTCAAGTGACAACACATTCTTTTTTGATTTATTAATTTCAGGCCTGAATTTGATTATTGTCTGCTGTCTACTCCTATTTTGTGTGTTTGTTTCTTTTTGTTCTAGAGCTTTCAGGTTTGCTTTTATATTGCTAGTATGAGATCACTCCAATTTCGTTATGAAGGCACTAACCAAAATTATGTGTCAAATGGACCTAGCGTTGGATATATCTATTATTTCTCTAGTTTCTATCTCAATGGCCTACTCATTGGTTAGAGAGGTGGCTTAAAGTGTCCTGCAATTAATGTGTAGGGTTCAATCTGTGATTTAAGTTTTAGTGATATTTCTTTTGCAAATTTGGGTGCACGTTCATTTGGGGCATATATGCTTAGAATTGAAATCTTGGCAGATTTTTCCTTTGATGAGTTTGAAGTATCCATTCCATTTTTTAAATTAATTTTGGATGAAAATCTATTTTATTAGATATAAGAATGGTTACTCTAGCTTGATTCTTGGGTCTGTTTGCTTAGAAATAATTTTTCTAGTCTTTACTCTCAGGTAATGGCTATCTTTTTGTTGAGGTGTGTTTATAATTGTATGCAGTAGAATGAGGGAACCTGATTTCATATCCATTTTGTTAGCCTGTGTTTTTTTATTGGGGAATTGAGTCTATTGATTTTGAGAGATATTAATGACCAATGAGTGACTTCCTGTTAGTTTTGCTGTTAAGTGCTGTTAGTGTGTTTGTGTGTGTGTGTGTTTGTGTGTGTGTTTGTGTGTGTGTGTGTGTGTGTGTGTGTGTGTGTGTGAGTGTTTGTATGTGCTTCCCTTCTTTTGGTTTTGCTGGTGGGAAATTATTTGTTTCTTGTTTTTTCTTTGATAAAGTTAACCTCCTTGGGTTGTAGTTTTCCTTCCAGTATTTTCTGTATGACTGGATTTGTGGATAGATATTATTTAAATTTGGTTTTGTCTTAGAATATCTTGTTTTGTTTTGTTTTGTTTTCATTTATGGTGATTGAGAGATTTGCTAGGTATAGTAGTCTAGACCGCTATCTTTGATCTCTTAGATGTAGCAAGACATCTGTCCAGGCCCTTCTAGCTTTTAGAGTCTCCATTGAGAAGTCAGGTGTAATTCTGATAGCTCTGCCTTTGTAAGTTACTTGGTATTTTTTCCATGCATCTTTCAATATTCTTTATTTTTTCTATAAAATTAGTTTTTTAATTATTATGTGATGGGAGGCTTTTCTTTTTCGGTTCAATCTATTTTTTGTTCTGTGTGCTTCATATATCTTTATAGGCATCTCTTTCATTATGTTGTGGGAATTATCTTGTATGATTTTGTTGACAGTATTTTCTTTAAAAAAAGGCAGGTTTGGTGGTACATGCCTTTAATCCCAGCACTCTGGAGGCTAAAGTAGGTGTATTTCTGACTCTGAGGCCAGCCAGGTCTACAGGGTGAATTCCAGGACAGCCAGAGTTTCACAGAGTAACCCTGTTTCAAAAATCCAAAAAGAAAGAAAGATTTTCTGGTTCTTGGAACTGGAACTCTTCACCTTCTTCTATTCTTATTATTCTAAAGTTAGGTCTTTTAATAGTATCCTAGATTGCCTGGATTTTTTGTGTTAGGAATTCTTTAGACTTAACATTCTTTGGCTAATGTATCAGTTTCCTCTGTCCTATCTTCTGCACCTGATATTCTCTCCTCCATCTCTTGTATTCTGTTGGTGATGCTTGTGTCTGTTGTTCCTCTTCTCTTCCCCATATTTTCCATCTCCAGGATTCCCTCAGTTTGTGTTTTCTTTACTGCTTCTTCTTCCATTGTCAGGTCTTGAACAGTTTTATTCATTTCCTTCACCTGTTTAATTATGTTTTCTTTAAAGGATTTATTCTTTTCCTCTTTAAGGCCTCTATCATCTTTATGAGGTTAGATTTAATGTCATTTTCTTGTGCTTCATTTGTGTTAGGATATCATGGGCTTACTCTAAAGCTGTGCTGAAGGTCCCATATTGCCCTAGCTTTTGTTGAATGTGTTTTTAACCTGGCCTTTAGCCATCTGGTTGTCCTTGAATGCTCCTGGTGTATCAGGTATCTGGAAGGTGGGCCTAACCTGGGTATTTGTGGTGCAGTAGGTCTTTTGTGGGTAGCTTTAAGTTGGATGTTCCTGATGCAGCAGGCCTGATGAAGGTCAGTAAAGCTGTGTGTCCTTGGTTCAGCTGATGTGGTGGCCAGACATTGAGACTGGATGTTCTTGGGGCCTTGCAGGTCTCTTTGGGAATGTGGGCTATAGAAGGACAGCATGCAGCTCACCTCTGCTGGCTGTGCCTCAGGTAGACAAGAACTACAGATTTTTAATATATGCTTTTATGGTTCTCTGGATTTCTGTGGTATGTGTTATTACCCATTTTTATCTCCTATTTCATTAAGTTGGACATTCTCTACGGTTTTACATAATTTGGATAAGAATGTGTTTTATTAATTTACCCGAAGAAATGTTTCTTTGTTTCATTGATTATTTACATTATTTGTTATTTTATTTCATTTTATTTTATTTTATTGATTTCAACCCCAAATTTGATGATGTTATGCTCTCTAAACATTTTGAGTATGACGTCTTCCATTTATTCTGTAGCTTTCAGGTGTGTTGTTAAGCTGATAGTATGAGATCTCTCCATTTTTTTTATACAGGTACTCAGTGCTATGAATTTGCCTCTTATAACCATCTTTATTTATTCTCAAAGATTTAGAAATGCTCTCTTTATTTTCATTCAGTTGTAGAAAGTCTTTAATTTCTTTTTTTAATTTCTCTATTGACCCCTTTTTTTCTTTTAGTATCAAATTGTTAGTTTCCATGAATTTGTAAGCTTTATGATATTTCTGTTGTTGTTTTCTAGTTTTAATCTGTGTTTATCAGATAGGATGCAGTGTGTTATTACAATTTTTTATAAGTTTGTATCTTCCTTTGTTTCCTACTAAATGGCCAAATTTGAAGAAAGTTTCATGAATTACTGAGAAAAAAAAGTATATTCTTTCGTATTTAGGTGAAATGTTCTGTAGATATCTTTTATTCCATTTGGTTTATAATACCTGTTACCTCTTATTTTTGTATGAATGATATGTTTATTCATGAGAATGTGGTTGCGAATTCTCCCACTACCAGTGTGTGGTTTTACCTGCATTAGGTTTTCTTTAAGAATGTGGGTGCCTTTGTATTTGGGGCATAGATGTTAAGAACTGAAATGTCATTTTGGTGGATTTTTCCTTTGATGAATATGTAATGCTTTTCCCCATCTCTTTTTATTAGTCTTGGCTTGAAGTTTATTTTTTTAGATATGAAAACGGCTATATTAGTTTTCTTCTTTTGTCCATCTGCTTTGAATATCTTTTTTCAACCCTTTACCCTGAGATACCATCTATTCTTGATGTTAGAGTATGTTTCTTGGATTCAGCAGGAGGATGAATCTTATTTGTGTAGCCATTCTGTTAGTCTGTATTTTGTGGGGTGAGACCATTGATCTTGAGAGAGATCAAAAATGAGCAGTATTTCCTGATATCTGTTATTTTGCTGTTGTTCTTGGTGGTGATGCTGGTGTGTGTGTCTGTCCCTTTCTTCTCTTGGTTTTACTGGTATAAGATTGTTTTTGTGTGCTTTCATGGGTGTAGTTAATTTTTTTATTTTATGTCCTCCATCTAGCATCTTCAGATGTTATTGTAATAGATTTGCCTTTATGTGTTACTTGGTCTTTTCCCTTACAGCTTTTACTGTTCTTTCTCTGTGTATATTTAGTGTTTTGAGTATTACGTGACAAAGGAAATTTATTTTTCTGGTTGAGTTTCTATGATGGTCTGTATGCTTCTTGTACCTTGATAGCCATCTTCTTTAGATTAGGAAAAGTCTCTCCTATGGCTATGTTGAAAATATTTTCTGTGCCTTTGTACTGAAATTTTTCTCCTTTCTCTATTCCTACTATTTTCAGTTTTGGCCTTCTCACAGTATTCCAGATTTCCTAGATGTTTTGTAACAGAGATATTTTATATTTACCATTTTTGACATATGTATCCATTTCTTCTGTCGTATCTTAACCTCACGAGATTCTTTCTTCTATCGCCTGCATTCTGTTGAGAAAGGTTGCCTTTGTGGCTCCTGTTCAAATTCCCAAATTTTCACCTCTAAAATGCTCAGTTTTTTTATTATTTATTATTTATTTACTTTGCATCCCAGCTGTGGTACCCTCCCTTGTCTCCTCCCAATCCCATCCTCCATCCATCTTATTCCCCTATGCCTCTCCCCTAGTCCACTGATAGGAAAGGACCTCCTCCTCCTCTATCTGATTCTAGCCCAGTAATGAAGACATATTGTCCTAGATGTTATTGTGCTTTTATGTTCTCATCTGTGAATCTGGCTTTGGAATAATTGCAATTCTGCATGCTGATATAAGGTCTTGTCTTTGTTGGGTTTGTGTTTTTTCTCTTGATATCTGTTGCTCTCTGTGGCTCTTAGGAGGATCTGGTAGCTGTGTGTTTCCTGGTAAGGAATTCTTCTACCTGTGGCCACTTGTGTGTCAGTGTAAAATGTGTTTCTAGGTATTTGGAATTGATACTTAGGACTGTGGATAAGCTAGGATGGGTATAAGATATTCACAGGAGTGAAGATATTCCACCTGAATCTGATTAGTTCTTTGAAAAAGAGAGCAGAGGATGAGAAGAGGCCACTACAGATGGTCTGCTAAAGAGCTTGGAATGAGACTGGTGTACTGAACTTTAAGAAACAGGGGAAGAGGTGAAGATCTGCAATTAGTCTTCCTAATTCTTTAATTGGAAAGGACTGTGGGTTCCCAGAAGTATCTATTGGAGTTGGGGGTGGAATAAAGCAATGAGTAAATGGAAAGAACTTAGAAGGGGAAGGTCTATTTGACCCACTGGAGATGGGGTGTAGCGGAAAGGGAGGCTCAGCAGGTTGTCTCCTACAGAGCTGGGGATAAGACTAGCAGATTGAATTTGGAGTAGCTGAGAGAGAGGTGAAAATCTGCAGTTAGCTAACTGTTTTGTTTTTGTTTTTTATTTTTTGGTTTTTTTTGTTTGTTTGTTTGTTTGTGGTTGGGTTAGCCTGTGGGTTTCTAAGGAATTTCTGCTAGAGGTGGGCACTGGGATCAAGCAATGAGTGGGAATAGAGAAGTATGAAGGAGAAAATCTGTGATACCTACTGCAGATGGTGGTAGAAAGGAAAGAGAGACTGATTTGCGTGGTCTGTTACAGAGCTGGGGATGAGACTGTGAGAATTTACTTGGAGAAGCTGTGGGAGAGTTGAAGATGTGAAATTAGCCTACTGGCTTACCTCAGCTTTCTTTTCTTTCTATTTTTTTTCTTTTTTTTTTAGAAAGCCCAGGACATCAGCTTGCTAATTATAAACATTAATTTAATGTGGTATGGTTTGGATATTTCCTGTTAGCTCTTTTACAGCATATCGTGCTTCTTTCAAATGATACAGAGTTTTAGAATTTACGTTGAATTCACTTACTGTTTAATTTAAATTACTAAGTGGTTGATATTGTAGGGATATAAAATTTACACTTACTGTGATATATACAACATTTAAAGATGAGTTAAATTCTACTTTACAAAGTCCATATTATTTTCACCATTTACATAAAATCAGATGTAATACCATTTTTTCCTATTTTAAGTTAATTAAGAAGGTATATGAACCTTTAAAGGTGCACTGTAATTAAGCAGTTAAACTATATAATAACATATTTGCTAAGCACAGACATCCAAAGGTAGCCCATTAGCATAGCTAATGGAAAGAATAAACTCTTAGCTATGCTTTGAAATACAGTTTGTAAATGACAAAAGAACTTTCAGTAGAGTTTTTAAACACCTAATGTTCCTTATAATGAAATTAAAAACACTTATAAGATGCTTTTCACACTATTTGGCAAATGTTTGTAATGGCAAATGTTAGCCATATGGTGCTTTTTATTTTTGCAAAAGATATGTGAAAATGAAGTCTAGTTCTTTCATTTATAAATCTTCAAAATTAATGTTAGTGTATGTAGCAAAGAAATTGATGTGAGGACCCTCATTTGCACTTGCAACTAAAGTAGAGTGACAAGTTCTGTGCAGTATGCTTGTGTCTAGTGCTGTATGTAGTTTTATGTGACTATTGTTTCAATGTAAGAAAATAGGGCTAATTTATGAAAAGGGTTGTTCTCAATGGAATGGATACAGGTCTTTAAAGTTTAGCTACAACTAGTGCATATCTGATTCAAAGGAACTGTTCAAGGGGCCCTCCTTCTCCTCTACACCATCTTGGTTTTAGTGAATAGCTGTGTGTGTTCATTTTTACAGCTCAAATGGTAGATGTGACTTTTAATGCTAGTTCATAAAAGACCATGACATTTATCTTGTCCCCTATACAGCTTGTGCTTGAAGACTGAGCATCTCTGTCATGCTGATGTCTTAAGAGGACTTAAGCAGACATTCTGGCAGGCTGTCTCAGACAGGCTTTGATTCAGGCTTCTGTACTGATGTAAGACAAGGTAAATTTTACATTGTGAAGAACTTGGTTCTTCACAGCTAAGAACCTTAAGAACCTTATAGTGCATGTTAATTTTTGCAAGGCTCCTAACAGACCAAAGGAAAGTACAGAGAGAGAGAGTGTAGAGGTTTTAATTTTTAACGTCCACAATTTAATTTAAAACTAATTCACTAATGCTTTTCTCTCTTTAATAATAAAAACATATCAATACATAAATATATTTTCTATTCATTTTGAAAAAAAAAAGCCCAGGACAGCTTGTCCAGTGGTGGCACCACCCAGAGTGAGCTAGGTACTCTTATATTAATCATCAATTAATAAAGTGTACTACAGGCTATGTAATGGTCACTTTGATGGAGGTGATTTCTCAGTTGCAATTTCTTCTCCTCAGATGAATCTAAGTTGTGGTGAGTTGATTATACAATTGTCAGAACAGACCCTGTTGCTTATTGTGGAATTATTGGCAGCTGAAGCTTCAATGAATGGGGTATCCCAAGTCTCTATCCATTCCCTAGGGAGACACTGGCTGCTGAAGGTGACATGGGGGATGTGCTTTTCAGGCAATATCTCATATTAAGGTGCTATTGACAGTTAAAGATATCTTGATGGTATCTAGCAGGCAATATCTCTTCCTGAAAGGTTCTTGACAGTAGAATCTTCTATGGGGAAGTTTAATTCAGGTTCTACCCCTTACTTGTGAGTTATCATCAATTGAAACTGCCATGGTGACATGCTCTCTTCCCCCAATTCCTAACTCATTTCCTTTGGCAACTGAAGCTACAACTGAAGAGATGCTCTCTAGGTCATCTCCATTATTGAGTAGCTATAGGGAGGTGAATCTGTTATGAGGGGAAGTACCCTTCCAGCCTTATCCCTGACTTAAGATCAGCTGGAAGTTTACTCTTCCTAAAAAGAGGTGCTCTCCAGTTGCTATCCTTTCCTGTGGAGATAATGGCAGTTTAAGCTGCCTTGGGGAAGATGCTTTCCAAACTACTTCTTCCCGAAGATATAATGACAGCTGCTGTGAACAAAATATAATGAAAAATAACTTAGCAATAAAAATGTTTATTTTAGCTTATAATTTTCATATCTCTTTCCATTACTGAAGGAAATCAACATAGTTGCTGAAGACAGAAACTTGTAAACAGGAACTGAAGTAGTGTCCAGAAGGGAACTCTGGCTCTGGTTTGCTCTCCGTGGCTTTCTGCTTTACCATCTGGCCAGGGGTGATATTCCTAACATAGGCTGGTACCTCCTACATCAGTTACTAATTGATAAAATGCTCCCATAATATTCCTTACATTATATTCTGACAGTCATTTTTCTCAACTTTGGTTCCCTCTCCCCAGATTACTCAAGGTGGTGCTTTCTAGTTACCATCCCTTAATGATGAGATATTGCCAGTTGAATATGTCATAGAGGAAAGAGAATTATTATGTATTTATTTTCACTTATAGCCACTGGTAGGTTTCTCACTGTTCAGTGGATGGTTCCACACTCATACACATATGGGCAGCACTAATTTGAGATAATGTATTAAAAAAAAAGAACAGAAAGCTGGAAAGAACCTGTGTTGAGTTAGTGAGCTAGGGAGAAAAAGGACAGATAATATCTTGTTTCATTGTATACTTGCATGGAATATTCAAGAATATTGAACCAACTATTTATTTAATTGATTCTAACCAACTAAAAAGTAAAAAGGGGAGATCCAAGATGGCAGCAGTGTAGATCATGCATAGTATCTGATCAGAAGAATAGCAGTGAGAGCAAAATGAATGACTGTAGACCCCCAAACCCCAACGCCTGAGTTTCCCAGGTGAGAGGAGAGCCCACAGTGAGAAAACACATGGGTTCAACCTCCGGTCACCTGACTAATCCCAAGAAAAAGGAGACCTCAGACCACCCACCCAGCCCCAATCATTTGTGGATATCTTCAGGGTACCTGGAGCCCATGACTCCAACCTCAGGCATGTACTCTCACTGTCCTATGGATAATTTTTGGTACCCGGAAATTCAGGCTCCTACTCTCATTGTCCTGTGGACACCTTCCTGCTACTTGCAGCAGGTAGTACCAGCCATGGGCAACCACTCTTTCTGTTCCAGGTGAGTAGCTCCAATCTTAGGCCTCCTGATGCTCAGGACCCACAGAAAAAACCCCAACTGCTGTTCCAAAGCTCTACTCATCTCCCTAAGGAGACCACCAAGACCACTGAGCTCAAAGGTTGTCCAAGATGGCTGCATCCAGGAAGCACAGTGTCTGACCATAGTGTCTGGGCTCACTAACCTCAGAACAAAAAAGTCAGGAGTGGGGAAGCAGATACCCTAGAATTCACTTGGAGAAAGCAAGGTCTCCAAGCTCCTGAGGTGACCAATAGATCCCCAGAATCATACATCTGAAGAGAGCATTGGGCAAGCCCCTGAAAACTACATGCCAGTCCAGGGCATTCCTACCCATCTAAGGAGGGCTCCTGCAGTAACACCCAGATTCCTGCCCAGGGCTCTTTCCACACACCCAAGATTCTAGCAGGCAACAGAATCAAACAGCACCCATGATAGAAAACAAGATGGCTAAAGGCCAGCACAAAAGCCAGAGCAATATTGAACCCCAGAATCCAGTAATCCCATGTCAAGCAACCCTGGATATGCTAACACATCTGCAACACAAGAAAAATGACATTAAGTCTGTGCTCATGAAAATTATAATTGAGGGAAAATATAAAATCCTTAAAGAAATACAAGAAGGTACAGTCAAACAGTTTTCAGTCTTTAAAGAGAAAATAAATAAATCCCTGAAAGAAATACAGGACAATACAAACATAGAGGTGAAGGAATTGAGTAAATTATTTAAAGAAATGTAGGGAAATACAAACAAACAGGTGAAGGAAATCACTACAATGATTCGAGCTTTGAAGATGGAAATAGAAATAATCAAGAAAGCACAAACTGAAGAAATCCTGGAGAGGAATAACTTAGGGAATAAAACAGGAACTACAGAGGTAAACATCTCCAACAGAATATGAAACACGGAGGAAAGAATTTCAGATGTAGAAGACACAATGGAAGAAACTGATGCATCCATCAAAGAAAATGGTACATCCAAAAAATTCCTAACACAAAACATCCAAGAACTCAAGGAACAATGGAAACACAAAACCTATGAATAATAGGAATGGAAGAAAGAAAAAAATTCCCAGCTGCAAGGCCAAGAAAATATTTTCAACAAAATCATAGAAAAAAATTTTTTTACCAATCTTGTTTACAATGTATTTATTTATTATTAATTATAATTTATTCAGTTTGTATCCCAGCTGTAGCTCCCTACCTGGTCCCTAACTAATTGAGTCCTCCATCCCTTTTTTTTCCTATGCCCCTCCCCCAGTCCACTGATAGGGGAGGTCCTCCTCCGCTTTTATCTGACCCTAGCCTATCAGGTCTCATCAGGACTGACTTCTTTGTCTTCCTCTGTGGACTGGTAAGGCAGCAGCCCTCTCAGGGGGGAGGTGATCAAAGAACCATCCACTGAATTCATTTCAGAGACAGTCCCTGTTCCCATTACTAGGGAACCCTCTTGGACACTGTGTTGCACACCTGTGCAGGGGTTCTAGGATGTCTCCATGCATGGTCTTTGGTTGGAGTATCAGTTTCAGAAAAGACCCCTAGGCCCAGATTTTTTGCTTCTGTTGCTCTCATTGTTGGGTTCCTGTCTCCTCCAGGTTTTCTATCTCCCTCTTCTTTCATAAGATTCACTGCACTCTTCCCGAAGTTTGGCTATGAGTCTCAACATCTGCTTTGATACCCTGATGGGTAGAGTCTTTCAGAAGCCCTCTGTGGTAGGCTTCTGTCCTCTTCCCTGTTTTCTCCTTCTTCTGATGCCCATCCCCTTTGCCTTCCTGAATGAAAATTGAGCCTCTCACCCGGAGTCCTCCTTCTAGCTTAGCTTCTTTAGGTGTACAGATTTTAGTATGTTTATCCTATATTATATGTCTAATATCCACTTACAAGTGAGTATATACCATGTGTGTCTTTCTGCTTCTGGAATACCTCACTCAAGATGATCTTTTCTAGTCCCCATTATTTGCCTGTAAATTTCACGTTTTCCTTGTTTTTAATTGCTAAGTAGTATTCCATTATGTAAATGTACCACAGATATCAGCCCAGGCTACTATAACCATTTTCCCAATCTTAAAAAAGATGCCAATAAGCATACAAAAGGCCTATAGAACACCAAATAGTTTAGACCAGATAACAAAATATTCCCACCACATAATAATCAAAACACTAAATTTACAGAACATAGGAAAATTATTAAAAGCTACAAGGAAAAAAAGGCCAAGTAACATAAAATAGCAAACCTAACAGAATCACACCTGACTCCTCAACAGAGACCATAAAAGCCAGAAGGGCCTAAACAGATGTCTTGCAAACCCTAAGATATCACAGATGCCACTAGAGACTACTATATACAGCAAAACTTTCAATCACCATAGATGGAGAAAACAAGATATTCTAAGAAAAAAAAATTAAACAATATCTATCTACAAACTCAATCCTACAAAAGATACCGGAAGGAAAATTTCCACCAGAGGAAGTTAAGTACACCTGCCCCCACCTAAAACCTATTGAATATGAGTAACAGAGACATTGTGCTGCTGAAAAGTCACCCATAACTCTCTATAACGTTGGAGCATCATCTTCAACCTTCTGGCTCAGAATATTTTGACACACATATATGTGAAGCAGGAACTATTAAGGACTTGCTTACCCTGTCTTGGCAGAGTTCAGCAGTCGGCTTGTCCTGCATTTAAGCTTGCCCATTTTAGGCAGAATTTGTCTGTTGTGAAGTGAGGGTATTTTCTTTACCTGAGTGGCTTGTTTGCCACATTTGAAGCCATCTCCATATGGAGGTTCTTTGATGTTCATTATCTTCTTTCAGGTAGGTGGGGTGCTGCCAGGAAATGACTTTTCTCATTGTCAAAGAATCTTTAAAATAATAAGGACATTTTAAATGCCAAATTCTGTAGGTCTCTAAAGTTTTTGAAGACTACCTATCTTTATGTAATTGATTTGTATACAAAACCATGTCTATCTGTTAAACCTAGGATGTATACGCCTGTGATAAATTAGACTAGTGTCTGACATGACTATGAGTTGAATAACTAACAATTAACTTGCATACCTAATATCCTAATCACCCTTTAATAGTAGTTTAAAAGTATTGGAAGTAACCTTGACTTTCTATCAATATAGTAAAGCTTATACCAATATATTAAAAATATATTATTTTCACATCAATATGCAAAATCCTATACCAGAGTTAAAATTAACCTTATTTGGGAATAACAAATAAAACCTTAAGTTGAGTAGATTCAATAATCTAACTTTTTTTTCTATTTTTATAAAATATCCCTGTATATTCCTTGTTTCACCTTGAATAAGACCATTAATAATAAACATCTCCCAATGACAATAAAATTTCATAACCATAGCAAACAACCAAAAATATACCCAACCCCTTTTAAGGAAAATTGGACGCTGTTCTCATAGATTTCTTCTAGCTGACATTTTGGACATGTAGAAATCCTGTAGGGAGCCCAAATAAAAATGGTTAATTAAGCAAGCAATAACATTTGTGGTCCAATAATATTTGAATGTTGAGAAATTTTAGGCTTAATAAAATTCCTTTTTGGAACAGTCTAAAATGCTGGATCAGTTAAAATTAGTAGCTTTCTTCAAAGTTCTTTTGGGAGCAGGCTTTGATGAGAAATGGCAATTGAAGCAGTTGAGGCAGGAACAAGCAGAATGCTGGAACATGCAAGATGCTGGAACAGATGTGTCAGTTTCTCAACATGTTGAAGAATGATTCTGTTAGGTTTGATCCAGCATCTCTGTTGTCTAGTTCTTTTGTTCTGCAAACATGTAACTTCTCACAAGCATTATACAGTTCTAAAATTATAAATGTATGAGATGTGCAGGATGAAACTAAACTGTAAGCCAATTTTATCTATGCAATTAAAAGATTAGCCTAATACATTTTGAGGATATTATAGCCAAGTGTTTATTGGCCAAGTATTGATGGAGTTCTGGCTGGAGACATTTTTTTATGTCTGTCAGCTTTAGAAGTATTTCCAGGTAAAGGGATTATCAACTTATGTTACCTGTTTTGTTTGATCTTGATTTATCTCTTCTTTTGAGTGGCTAAGGTCTTCCAGTGGTTTTCCACTGTCATTTCTGATTTTTATTAGTTTTGAAGGAACCCATAATTTCTCTTCTCCTGCATGAACATAAGCAAAACCTCTTCCCAGCATAACACATTCCCCATTCTCCATTGTGAAGTTAGGGTATCTTTGAAATACATAGGCTGAAATAACTCAGCAGTTTTTTTCTATAACCCAGTGTCTTTTCGCAGCTGCTGTTTGTTGTTCATTAACATTTAAGAAATTTAAGGTCAATAAAGCATTATGTAATCTATCTCTGGGGGTTTTTAATACCCCTCTCTGTTTGTTAATCATGTACCTTAAAGTATGATTGGATCTTTCAATGACTGACCAGCAGGATTCTGAGTTATACCTGCTATATGCTTTATCTTGCAATATGTAAAAAAAAATCCTTCCATTTTATTAGAGACATATGCTGTAGCATTATCAGTCTTAATTTGTTTAGGTATGCCCATAATCGCCATCACTTCTAATCAATGGGTAATAACTGGATCAGCCTTTTCAGAGCTTAAGGCTGTTGCCCATTGAAACCCTGAATATGTGTTTATAGTATGGTGCACATATTTCAGTTTACCAAACTCTGTAAAATAAAGCACATCCATTTGACAAATTTAATTTCTTTGGTTACCTTTAGGGTTACTACTTGTAGGTAGTGGAGTTTGGCTATATAAAGAACAAGTGGGGCATTTTCTCACAATTTCTTTGGCTTGTTGCCAAGTGATTGAAAACTCTCTTTTTAAACCTTTGCTGTTAACATGGTGTTTTTTTTTTTTATGAAATTCTGAGACTTCTAACATGCAATCAACATAAATTGATCAATAGTTGATCAATTTCATCATTGCCTTGTGCTAGAGGACCTGGTAAACTTGTATGAGATCTGACATGTGTTATATACAATGGATCATTTCTATTTCTGATTACTTATTGTAATTGAAGGAACAATGAAGTTAAGTCTGAATTATCCTGAATTAGATCAGCAGTTTCTATATGCAGAACAACTCTTTCTGCATATTGAGAGTCAATGACTATATTAAGAGATTCCTGAAAATCTGATAACCCCAAGAGAATTGCATATAATTCTGATTTTTGAACTTAATCATAAGGACTCTCCACCACTTTACTCAGATTTTCTGACTTATAACCTGCCCTTTTTGATTTATTGGCATCCATATAAAATGTGGGAGCTCTAGAAATTGGAGTTCCTTTTACTATATGAGGGAGAATCCAATTGGTTATTTTTTATAAACTGAAGTCGCTTGCTTTTGAGGTATCTGTTGTTGATTTCTCCCAAAAATTCACAATAAGTTCTTTGCCAATATTTGTTGTCTGCCCATAATGACACAATCTCAGCATTGGTAAAGGGCACCACAATTTCAGCTGTATCTATTGCAGCCAGTTCACTAAGTCTCATTTTTCCTTTTAGGATCAATTCAAAAACCTTTTCTATATAGGTTTTTAGTTTTTTATTTTGTTTGTGTGCCAAAAATATCCATTCTAAAATACAATCCTCCCTCTGCATAAGAATTCCTGTGGGAGAATGAGTGGAGGGCAAAATAACCAAAATACAGGCACTCTTTGGATCAATCTGGTCTATACATGCATCTTGTAATTTCCTTTCTACCGGAGCCAATTCCTTTTCAGCTTCAGCTGATAATGTTTTTGGACTATTTAAGTCCTTATCATCTTGTAAGATTTGAAATAAGTTACTTAGCTCTTGAGTAGCTAAACCAAGGGTAGGCCATAGCCAGTTAATATCTCCCAGCAATTTTTGAAAATCTTAAGAGTTCTTAACTGTTTTTTTTTCTAATTTGTACTTTTTGTGGTTGAATTTTCTATAGAGCTATTTTGTATCCTAGGTAATTAATAGAATCTCCTCTTTGTATTTTTTCAGGGGGAATCTGTAGTCCCCAACAAGGCAAAGTTCTATTTATTTCATCAAAAATATTTACTAATATTTTCATACCTGAATCAGCTAATAAAATATCACCCATATAGTGGTAAATTATGGATTGAGGAAACTGCTTAAGAATTACTTTCAACGGTTGTTGTACAAAATATTGGCACAAAGTCGGACTGTTGAACATCCCCTGCGGTAAGATCCTCCAGTGATATCTCTTTATTGGACAGCTTCTATTCAAAGTGGGTACTGAGAAAGCAAACCTTTCCCTACAATGTTCGTGTAAAGGAATTGTGAAAAAGCAGTCCTTTAAATCAATCACTATAATAGTCCATTCTTTAGGTAAAAAGAAAGGCAATGGGATTCCGGATTGTAACGATCCCATTGGCTGAATAATTTTTTTAATTGCTCTTAGATCTGTTAACATCCTCCATTGATCAGAATTCTTTTTGATGACAAATACCGGAGAATTCCAAGGGCTGTTGGACTCCTCTATATGTTGAGCCTCCAGCTGTTCCAGGACTAGCTGTTCTAGTGCCAGTAATTTTTCTTTACTCATAGACCATTGTTCAATCCAAATAGGTTGGTTTGCCTACCACCTTAGTGGTAAGGCTATGGAAATTTTATTAGCAGTGGCTTCCCAACAGGCAGTTGAAAAGATGGCCTCTGCTGTATTTTGTTTATGGACAGCCTGGACAGTCTGAAACTGTTTTTGATGACATGTCTAAATAATTTTAGCTTCTTTTTCAGGAGTATTACCTGTTTTTTGGCTTTCTCTCAGAACTTGGGGGGATGTTAATCTGGGTCTTCCATTGTCGTAACAGATCTTTTCTCCATAAGTTTATGGCTATCTCAGTCACATATGGTCTTAGTTTTCCTATTTGACCTTCTGGTCCTGTACATTTAAGCCATCTAACACTTTGTTTCACTTTAGATAAAGTTCCAACTCCTTGGAATTAAATATCCACCTATTGAAGTGGCCAATTTGGGGGCCAGGATTTAGAAGTAATAATTGTGACATCAGCTCCAGTATCTACCATGCCTTCAATTTCAATATTATTTAAAATTATCTTTAACTTTGGCCTTTGATCATTTATAGAGGTTTGCCAATATATTTGGTTTTGTTTTGTTTTTTTTTTTTTGTTTTTTTTTTTTTTTTTTTTTTTTTTTTTTTTTTTTTTTTTTTTTTTTGTTCTCTTCCTGGTTTTTTGATTTATCTACCGAATCTTCTTTGGCCTCGCTGTTCAAGTTTTTAATGTTTATACCCAGAGCAGTGGTGTTTAATTTTCTTGTGGAGGAGTATCCCTGTCCAGTTCCGGGGCCTGCGAGAGGCCCCCTTGGGCATTTTTTGATAAAGGATTACCCCATTTATCTGTGACTGCTCTACATTCACTAGACCAATGGCGACCCTTGCCACATTTTCTGCATATTCTAAGAAGCATAGGCTCCCTTCTTGAATTATTTTGGTTTTCCTGGTATTTTTTTTTTTTTGTAGTAATCTCGCCCATCACAATTACAACATTTCCCAAGGTCTTTTGAGGTAGCTTCTCCTATCAAGGTCAAATTGGGTGAATGAGGTCTGATGTCAATCATATTTCTAATCCATTTGTCTATTGGAGCAGATCTTGCTCTTAATGGCCTTATTGTCTCTTTGCATTCAGTATTAGCATTTTCAAAACTAAAAATTCTATTAGTCCTTTTCTAGCTAGTGGATATGATATACTTCTATCCACAGCTGAAGTCAATTTTTGCAAAAAGTTAGTAAATGTTTCACTTGGACCTTGTATGACCTGGGAGAATGGCTCAAGCCTTTTTCCTGATTGCTCAACCTTGTCCCAAGCATTTAAGGCTGCTAGGCGACATAATGCTAAGGTTTCTTCATTATATACAGCTTGTACCTCTGTGTCAGCATACTGGCCATCACCAAGCAGCTGTTCCTTAGAAACACCGACACCTCTGGCTTTATTTTTGTGTGCTAGCTCTCTAGCTTCTTTTCTCCACCATGAAAGCCATTGTAAATATGGCCCAGGTTCTAATACTGCCTTTGCCATATCCTCCCAGTCTTTGGGGATTACTCTACTTTTGATTGACCAGGAAGTCAGCATTTGTTTTCCAAATGGTGAATACATTCCAAAATTAGTAAATCTCCTCAGATCTAGCACTTCCACAGGGTACCATTCAGCTTCATGATAATTCAGTAGGTGATCATCATCTGCTGGTCTCTGCTGTATACTGACTGGGTAAGCCAACATTTGTTTTCTAACCACTTTTGTTAGGCTTTTTTATTTTTATCTTTTGCCTCTACTTGAGTATTTTCTTTACTTAGTATTCTAAACTCTTCTCTTAAGGTCTGCACCCACATTTCATACCTGTCTCCCTGTTGTTTGTTTTGTTCAATAATCTCGTGAATCTCTTGTTTTATGCCTCTCTTCCAACTTTTAATTTTTTCTTTATATTGTTCGAGTTGTTCTTTGTGCTGTTCCAGTATCTTTTCTCAAACCTCTGCCTTATCTCCCTGTTGTTTATTCCGATCTATATGTTTTTGTATTTCTTGTTTTATGTCCTGTTTCTAACCTTCATTTTTTCTTTTATATTGTTCTAGTATCGTTTCTAAAGCCTTTGCCTTCGGGAAGACATAAAAGGCTAATGCAATGATAAAAGTTAAATTGAGAGTATGAATGTAAGCATAGTCACAATTTCTAGACTTTCCTTTATTTCAGTCTTAAAACCATAGAATAGATTATCAGCCCAGCTCCGAGAAGTCTGTTTTATTGTTTCTTCCATTCTGTTAGACTGTAGTGGCAGCTAGTTTTGTTATGTTAAGTCTGAGGTCTGCCCACAGTAGGATGCCTTTTACTTCAAGGCCTGTTTAAGAGTCTCTCTTTTATATATATATATTTTTTTATTTTTTACTATTAATTACACTTTATTCATTTTGCATTCCTCCACAGGCCCCACCCTCCTCCCCTCCCGACCCCACCCTCCTTCCCCCTTCCTCATGCATGCTCCTCCCAAAGTCCACTGATTTGGGAGGTCCTCTTCTCCTTCCTTCTGATCTTAGTCTATCAGATCACATCTGGAGTGGCTGCATTGTCATCTTCTGTGGCCTGGTAAGGCTGCCTCCCCCTCAGGGTGAGGTAATCAAAGAGCAGGCCAATCAGATTATGTCAGAGGCAGTCCCACTTCCCATTATAATGTAACCCACTTGGACACTGAGCTATCATGTGCTACATCTGTGCAGGGGTTCTAGGTTATCTCCATGAATAGTCCTTGGTGGGAGTATGACTCTCTGGGAAGTTCCCTGTGTTCAAGTTTTCTGGTTCTGTTGCTCTCCTTGTGTAGTTCCCGTCCTCTCCAGCTCTTACTTTTTCCCACCTCTTACATAAGATTCCATGCACTCTGCCCAACAGTTGGCCATAAGTCTCAGCATCAGCATTGAGAGTCTGCAGGGCAGAGCCTTTCAGAGGCCCTCTGTGGCAGGTTCCTAGGTTGTTTCCTATTTTCTTCTTCTTCTGATGTCCAGCCTCTTTGCCTTTCAGGATGGGGATTGAGCATTTTAGTCAGGGTCCTCTGTCTTGATTAGTTTCTTTAGATGTACAGTTTTTAGTAGGTGTATACTATGTTATGTCTATATGAGTGAGTATATGCCATGTGTGTCTTTCTGCTTTTGGGACAGCTCACTCAGGATGATCCTTTCCAGGTCCCACCATTTAACTACAAATTTTATGACTTCCTTATTTTTCATTGCTGAGAAATACTCCATTGTTTAGATGTACCACAATTTCTGCATCCATTCTTCAGTTGAGGGGCATCTGGGTGGTTTCCAGCCTCTGGCTATTACAAATAAAGCTGCTACAAACATGGTTGAGCAAACGTCCTTATTGTGTACTTGAGCCTCTTTTGGATATATGCCTACGAGGGGTATGGCTGGGTCTTAAGGAAGCACTATTCCTAGTTGTCTGAGAAAGCGCCAGATTGCTGAAGGTGTTTATCAGCTGTAGGAGTTCCCTGGTAGAGTTTTTGGGGTCACTCACATATAACATCATATCATCTGAAAGTAGTGATAATTTGACTTCTTCTTTTCCAATTTGTATCCCCTTGATCTCCTTCAACTGTCTTATTGCTCTAGCCAGGATTTCCAGAACTATGTTGAAGAGATATGGAGAGTGTGGGCAGCCTTGTCTTGTCCCTGATTTCAGTGGGATTGCTATAAGTTTCTCTCCGTTCAGTTTGATCTTGGCTATAGGCTTGCTGTATATTGCCTTTACTATATTTAGATATGTGCCTTGTATCCCTGATCTCTCCAATACTTTAAACATGAATAGATGTTGGATTTTGTTAAATGCTTTTTCAGCATCTAGGGAGATTATCATGTGTTTTTTTTTTTTTTTTTTGTCTTTCAGTTTGAAATATGGTGGATTACATTGATGGATTTCCATATATTGAATCACCCCTGCATAACTGGGATGAAGGCTACTTGGTCATAGTGGATGATATCTTTGATGTATTCTTGTATTTGGTTTGCAAGTATTTTGTTGAGTATTTTTCATCAATGTTCATAAGGGAGATTGGCCCAAAATTCACTTTCTTTGTTGGGTCTTTGTGTGGTTTAGGTACCAAGGTGACTCTGGCTTCATAGAATGAGTTTGGTAATGTTCCTTCTGTTTCTATTTTGTGGAATAGTTTGAAGAGAACTGGAGTTAGCTCTTCTTTGAAAGTCTGGTAGAATTCTGCACTGAAACCATCTGGTCCTAGGCTTCTGTTGGATGGGAGACTTTCAATTGCTGCTTCTATTTCCTTGGGGGATATAGGACTATTTAATTGATTTACTTGGTCCTGATTCAACTTTGTTAAGTCGAATTGATCAAGAAAATTTTCCATTTTATTTAGGTTTTCAAATTTATTGGCATATAGACTTTTGAAGTAAGTCCTAATGATTGTTTGGATTTCCTCAGTGTCTGTCATTATGTCCCCCTTTTCATTTCTGATTTTGTTGATTGAGATGGTGTCTCTTTGCCTTTTAGTTAGTTTGGCTAAGGGTTTGTTGATCTTATTGATTTTCTCAAAGAACGAACTTTTGGTTTCCTTGATTCTTTGAATTGTTTTATTTGTTTCTAAATGATTGATTTCAGCCCTGAGTTTGATTGTTTCCAGCCATCTACTCCTTTTTGGTGTGTCTGATTCTTCTTTTTCTAGGGTTTTTAGGTGAGCCATTAAGTTGCTTGAATGAGCTGTCTCGAATTTCTTCTTGAAGGCACTTAGTGCTATGAACTTTCCTCTTAGCACTGCTTTCATTGTGTCTCACAAGTTTGGGTATGTTGTGTCTTCATTTTCATTGAGTTCTAGGAAGACTTTAATTTCTTTCTTTATTTCTTCCCTAACCCAGCTGTCATTTAATAGCAAGTTGTTCAGTTTCCATGTATGTGTAGGCTTTTTGTTATTTCTGTTGTTGTTGAGGTCCAGCTTTATTCCATTGTGATCAGACAGGATACAAGGGATTATTTCAGTCTTCTTGTCTGTTGAGGCTTGCTTTGTGACCAATTATATGGTCTATCTTGGAGAAGGTTCCATGAGGTGCTGAGAAGAAGGTAAATTCTTTTGTGTTTTGGTGTAAGGTTCGGTAAATGTCTGTCAGGTCCATTTGATTCATGACCTCTATTAGAGACATTGTTTCTTTGTTTAATTTCTGTTTTGTTGATCTGCCCTTTGTTGAGAGTGGGGTGTTGAAGTCTCCCACTATTAATGTGTGGGGATCTATGTGTGGTTTAAATTTTATCAACGTCTCTTTTACAAATGTGGATGCCCTTGTATTTGGAGCATAGATGTTCAGGATTGTGATGTCTTCTTGCTGGAGTTTTCCCTTGATGAGTATGAACTGTCCTTCCCCATCTCTTTTGATTAATTTTAGTTAAAAGTCTATTTTATCAGATATTAGAATGGCTACTCCTTCTTGCTTCTTGGGTCCATTTGCTTGGAAAGCCGTCTTCCAACCCTTTACCCTCAGGTAATGTCTATCTTTGTGACTCAGGTGAGTTTCTTGTATGCAAGAGATCGATGTTTTTTGTTTTTTGTTTTTTGTTTTTTTTTTCCCATCCATTCTGTTAGTCTGTGTCTTTTTATTGGAGAATTGAGTCCATTGATGTTGAGAGAGATTAATGTCCTGTGGCTGTTAGATCCTTTGATTTTGATGTTGCCTGTGGTCATAACTTTGTGTGTTTGGTTGCTTTTTGTTTTACTGTAGTGAGGTTAATTTTTTTTCCTGTGTTTTCTTGAAAGTAGCTAGTTTTCTTGGGTTGTATTTTCCCTTGTAATGACTTCTGTAATGCTGGATTTGTGTGAAGGTATTGTTGAAATTTATTTTTGTCATTGAATATCTTGTTTTCTCCATCTATGAGGACTGAGAGTTTTGCCGGGTATAGTAGCCTGGGCTGACATCTGTGTTCTCTTAAGGTCTGCATGATATTTGTGAGGCCCTTCTGGCTTTCATAGTCTATGTTGAGAAGCCAGGTGTAATTCTGTTGGGTTTGCCATTATATGTTACTTGGCCTTTTTCCCTTGCAGCTTTTAGTATCTTTTCTTTGTTCTGTATAATTACTGTTTTGAATATTATGTGGTGGGAGGATTTTCTTTTCTGGTCTAATTTATTGGGTGTTCTGTAGGCTTCTTGAATTCTTATTGGTCTCTCCTTTAAGTTGGGGAAATTTTCTTCAATGATTTTGTTGAAGATATTTTCTGGTCCTTGGAGCAGGGAATCTTCTTTTTCCTCTACACCTATTATTCTTAGGTTTTGTCTTTTTATGTTGTCTTGAATTTCTTGGACTATCTGTGTCAGGAATTTTTTAGATTTAACATTTTCTTTGACAGATACGTCTATTTCTTCCATTGTATCTTCCACACCTGAGATTCTTTCTTCCATCTCTTGTAGTCTATTGGTTATGCTAACTTCTGTGGTTCCTGTTTTCTTCCCTATGCTCTTTCTTTCCACAATTTCCTCCATTTTTGTTTTCTTTAAGTTTTCCAATTCTATCTTCAGATCTTGAGCCATTTTGTTGATTTCCTTCACTTCTCTGACGGAAGTGAAGGAGAAGGGGTGGAGATCAGCATTTGAGTGTTTTTCCATCAATTCCTTCAGCTGTTTGTTTGAACAGTCCTCTTTTTCTTTTATTTCATTCAGTGATTTAAGCATTTCCTCTCTATAGGCCACTGTTTGGCTGCAACTTCCTCTATTTCTTTATGGATGGCCATAAACTGTTTGTTATTATCTTCCTCTATTTCTTTATGCATTTTATTTATTTCCTCTGTTATCTTCTTTGTGATCATAGATGCTAGGTCCTCTTCTTGCATTTCAATTATGCTGGGGTGTCTAAGGCTATCTGTCCCTGGATAACTGGGTTCTGGAGATGCCATATTGCTCTGATTTTTGTTGTTTGAACTTTTATTCTGGCATCTACCCATTGGGTTATCTTAGGTTTTTGAATTTGGTTTCTGGTTTTTCCTGGAATCCTGTGGTGGAGAGAATCCCTTTGGCAGGAAGATTTTTTTTTTTTTTCTGAAGGAACCCTTCTCAGCTTTTTGGGTATAGTCACTGGATGGCTGGTGTTTTTTAGGAGTTGCCGCTGCTCACCTCAGGCGTAGAGACCTGAATGATAACTGTGGTCCTTATTATTCGAGAGGGCTCTCCTTTCACCAGGAGAAGTCCTGAAGACAGCTGCCCAGTTTCTTGCTGTGAATTCAGTGATCTGCTGCTGTAAACTGTGTGTCCTGTGGTTTGGTCAGTTTTGTTAGGGATAAGTGGTTGCCCTGTGGAGCAATAGAGTCTTTCTTAAAGAGACAGTAATTAACCTGGGAGTTTTAGGTTTTAAATTTGGGTTTTATCATTGGGAGCTTATTCCCCCCTCTAAATTATATTTAAGTATGATTTAAAGGTATGGATTCTTAGATTAGTTGGGCGCCATTTATTGTAAGTGGTTATTAATATTTACTATTGTTTTATCTTCTAATAAAGCTTGCTATTAATCTTAAACAGCTGTATAACCAAATCACCACACAGAGATTGGGTTTTTAATTAACCTAGAACACAATGCTAAGCAATATTTACTCCCTCCTAAACCTCCAAGCCCCGAGTTTCCTAACATTTAGATTAACCACATTATACTTGCTTTTTGTGAAATCTTAGGTCTGGTTCATGCTTCACCTCCTCCAAGATCTCTCCTCCAGCTCTGCTCTGGTAGCTGTCCTCTAGCCCCTTCTCCTCCCACTCATTTTCTGCCTTGTGGCTCCTCCCCTCTTTCCTGTCCTCTGGCTCCTCCCTGGTCAACATTGTGTCTAATTGCTTTATTTTGTCCTGTTTACACAAGAGTTGAGACAGGATGCTTATAATGAGTATCACAATGCAATATCCGGATTGAAACCAGAGAGTTGGGGGCGGGGCAGAGATCAGCATTTGAGTGAACAAGGGTAAGGTGTATACATTAAAAAAAAAAAACTATTATACCAACACAAGAGCTTGTTCTTTGAGAAAATCAACAAAACAGACAAACCCATAGGAAACTAACTGAAAGACAGAGAGACACTATCCAAATTAACAAAATGAGAAATAAAAGGGAGACATGACAGCAGATACTGAGAAAAACCAAACAATTATTAGGTCTTACTTCAAAAGCTTATATGCCACAAAACTTGAACATCTAAATAAAATGGACAATGTTTTTATGTATTCCATTTACCAAAGTTGAATATATATCACGTAAACAAATTAAATAATCCTGTATCCCCAAAGAAAATAAAAGAGCCTTGGACACCTGAGCACAAGTGAAATTAAAGAAGATGACATTATGCTTATGAAGAGTATAATGAAGGAAACAAATAAAATGTATAAAGAAATAGAGGAAAATTATTTTAAAGCTTATCCAGTTATTAGAGGTACATAAAGAGGAAACAAACATTTCAAAAAAATAGCCACACAAATAGAGGCAAATAAAGAGGAAATGAATAAAGCTCTCAGAGAAATACAGGCAAATACAGCCAAATAAGTAGAGGCACAATTAGTGAGATATACAGAGGAAATGAACAAAAAAAAATTGGAGTACATCATGGAAAGACAGAAATATACATTCAAACAAAGGAAGGAAATGGTGAAGAATATGAAAACAGAATTATTATGAAATAAGAAAACACAAACAGAGAAGATCATAGAGCTGGAGAACTTAGAGAAAAGATTAGGAACCACAATGGTATGCATAACCAATAGAATATAAGAGATGGAAAGAGAATCTCAGGTTCTGAAGATGCACTTGCAAAAATTGATACATTTCTAAAAGAAGTAAAATTGGAAAGTTTTCAAATGCAAAACATCAAGAACACCTGAAAAGACAAAATCTAATAATAATAATAGCAATAGATGAAAAAGAAGAATCCAGGCTCAATGGTCCAGAAAATATTTTCAATAAAATCATAGAAGAAAATAGCTTTAAAAAGGAGATGTCCATAAATGTACAAGAGGCCTTCAGAACACCAAATAGACTAGAAAAGAGAAAACAAATCCTCCCTTCACATAATAATCAAAACAATAAATCTACAGAACAAAGAAATAATATTAAAAGCAGCCAGGGAAAAGAGGCAAGTAACATATAAAGGTATACCTATCAGAATCACACCAGACTTCTCAACAGAAACTATGAGATCAAGAAGGACCTGGGAAGATGTCATGAAGACTCTAAGGGACCACAGATGCCAATCCAGACTACTATACCCAGCAAAGCTTTCAATCAACATAGATGGAGAAAAAAAAAATATTCCATGACAAAACTAAACTTAAACAATATCTATACAACAATCCAACCCTAAAGAAGATATTAGAAAGTAATTTCAAATCCAACAAAAACTGCACCCAAGAAAACACAGGATATAAGTAACTTCACAACAAAAAATTAAAAGCAAGCAAGCATCGAAACACAGTACCATCACCAACTCCACAATAAAAGGAATTAACATTCATTGGTCACTATCATCTATCAACATCAACGGACTCAATTATTCAGTAAAGACACAGACTAACAAAACGGTTGTGGAAACAGAATCCAAAATACAGATGAAAGAAACACATCTCTTTAACAAAGATAAAAACTACCTCAGAGTTAAGGGCTGCAAAAAATGTTTTTTCAAGCAAATGGACCCAGAAAACAAGCACAAATAGGTGTCCTAATATCTAATAAAATAGAATTTCAACCAAAATTAATAAAAAAAAAATGAGAAGGAACACTTCATTCTCATCAAAGAAAAAATCACCCAGGAGGACATCACAATTCTGAACATCTATGACCAAAATACAAGAACACCTACATTCGTAAATGAAACATTATTAAAGCTTAAATCACACATCAATCCCAACACCTTAACAGTAAGAGACTTCAACACTCCACCTTCACCAAAAGACAGATCATTTAGACAGAAACTAAATAGGGAAATGTTGACGTTTACAGAGGTCCTAAATCAAATGGACCTGATAGACATCTACAGAACTTTTCTCCCAAACTCAAAAGAGTATACATTCATTTCAGTACCTCATGGAACATTTTCCAATATTGACAATGTAGGCAGGCAAAAAGCAAGACTCAGCAGATACTAGAAGATGTAAATAATAACTTGTATCCTATAACACCACCATGGCCTAAAACTAGACCTTAAGAACAACAGAAATAACCAAAAGCCTATATATACATGGAAACTATACAATTCTCTATTCAATAATAGCTTGGTCAGGGAAGAAATTAAAAAATAAATTAGAGACGTCCTAAAATTCAGTGAACAAGAAAGCACAATGTAATTAAACTATGGGACACAAAGACAGTAGTGCTAAAAGGAAATTTCATAGCACTAAATGCCTCAAGAAAAAAGTTGGAGGCATCTCTTACAAACAACTTAACAACACACCTAAAATACCTAGGGAAAAATAAAAAGAATCAGACACAACCAAGAGGAGTAGAGAATAGGAATAACAAACAGAGCTGAAATCAATTATTTAGAAAAAAAGAAAACAATACAAAAAAATCAATGAGTCCAAGAGCTGGTTCTTTAAGAGAATCAACAAGATAGACAAACCCTTAGCAAAACTTAACTAAAAGGCAGAGAAAAACTATCCAAATCAACAAAATCAGAAATGAAAATAGGGATATAACAACAGACAATGAAGAAATCCAATCATTAGGTCTTACTATAAAAGCCTATATGCCACAAAATTTGAAAATCTTAATGAAATGGACAATTTTCTTGTTAAATGCCATTTACCAAAATTCAATCAAGATTAGGTAAATAGATTGAATAGTCCTATATCCCCCAAGAAAATAGAAGCAGTCATCAAAAGTCTCCCAACAAAAGCCTGGGACAAGATGGTTTCAGCACATAATTCTACCAGACCTTCAAAGAAGAGTTAACACCAATTCTCTTCAAACTATACCACAAAATGGAAACATAAGGAACATTACCAAACTCATCCTATGAAGCCACAGTCACCTTAATACCTAAACCACACAAAGACACAACAAAAAAAGAGAACTTCAGACCTATCTCTCTTACGAATATTGATGCAAAAATATTCAATAAAATACTTGCAAACCATACCCAAGATCACATAAAGATATCATCTACTGTGACCAAGCAGGATTCATCCCAAGCATGCAGGGGTGGTTCAGTATACAGAAATCCATCAATGCAATCCACCATATAAACAAACAGAAGGAAAACACACACATACACAAACAAACACACACACACACACACACACACACACACACAAGATCCTCTCCTTACATCCTAAGAAAGCATTTCACAAAATTCAACACACATTCAAGTTTAAAGTCTTGGAGAGATCAAGGATACAAGACACATACCAAAACATAATTAAGGCAATATTCAGAAAGCTTACAGCCAACATCAAAGTAAATGGAGAGAAACTTAATTCAGTCACACTAAAATGAGGGGAAAGGCAAGGCTGCCCACTCTCTCTGTATCTCTTCAACATAGTCCTTGAAGTCCTATCTAAAACAATAAGAAAACTAAATGAGATCAAGGGGAAACATATTGGAAAGGAAGAAGTAAAAATATCACTATTTGCAGATGACATGATAGTACATATAAGTAATCAGAAAAATTCAACCAGAGAACTTCTTCAGCTGATAAACACCTTCACCAAAGTGGCTGGATATAAACGTAAATGAAAAAATCAGTAGCCCCCTTGTATACAAAAGTAAAAAAAAAAATGAGTTGAGAAAGAAATTATGGAAATTACACCCTTCAAAATACCCCGAAGTAATATAAAGTATTTTGGTGTCACTCTAACAAAGCAAGAGAAAGAACTGTTTGAAAAAACTTCAAGTCTCTGAAGAAAGAAATTGAAGAAGATATCAGAAGATGGAACAATCTCCCATGCTCATATATTGGAAGGATAAACATAGTGAAAGTAGACATCTTGCCAAATTCTATCTACAGATTCAATGCAATTCCCATCAAAATACCAAAACAATTCTTTACAGAACTTGAAAAAAAATTCTCAACATCATATGGTAAAGTAAAAAACCCAGCAGTGCCAAAACGATTCTGTACAACAACAGATCATGTTGAGGTATCCACATCCCTGATCTCAAGATGTAAAACAGAGCAATAGTAATAAAAAACTATATGGTACTGGCAAAGAAATAGAATGGTGGATCAAGGGAATCAAAATTGAAGAGCCAGAAATAAACTCACACACCAAGAATACTTGATTTTTCACAAAAGACAAAACCATACAATAGAAAAAAGATATCATCTTCAACAAATGGTACTTGTCTAACTGAATTTCTCCCTGTAGAAAAATGAAAATAGATCCATATTTATCACCCTCCACAAAACTATATTTCAAAGGGATTAAAGAGCTCAACATATAACCAGATACACCAAATCTGTTAGAAGAAAAATGAGGAAGAAGCTTGAACTCATTGGCAAAGGAAAAAACTTCCTGAACACAACACCAACAGCACAGTCTCTAAAATCAACAATCAATAAATGGGACCTCATAAAACTGAAAAGCTTCTGTAAAGCAATGGACACTCTCATCAGAACAAAATGACACACTACAGATTTTGAAAGTATATTCACCAACCCTATATCTGACAGAGGGCTAATATCCAGAATATATAAAGAACTCAATAAGTTAAACAGCAACAAATCAAGTAATCCAATTAAAAAATAGGGTACAGAGCTAAATAGTGAATTCTCTGTAGAGCAATATTGAATGGCAGAGAAACACTTAAAGAAGTGTTCAGCTTCCTTAGTCATCAGGGAAACGCAAATCAAAATGACACTGAGATTTCACTTTACACCCACCAGAATGGCTATGACCAAAAATTCAAGAAACAATATGTGTTGCAGAGGATGTGGAAAAGGGGAATTCTCCTCCATTGCTAGTGGGAATGTAAAGATAGACAACCACTTTGGAAATCAATCTGTCGTCTTCTCAGACAATTAGGAATAGTGCTTCCTCAAGATCCAGCTATCCCACCCCTAGTCATATATCCAAAATATGCTCAAGTATACAAAAAAGACATTTGCTCAACCATGTTGATAGCAGCTTTATTCATAATATCAAGAACCTTGAATCAACCCAAAACGCCCTCAACTGAGTAATACATACAGACATTGTGACACATTTACGCAATAGAATACTACTCAGCCACTAAAAACAAGGAAATAATGTAATTTTCATTCAGATGGTGGGAACTAGAAAAGATCATCCTGAGTGGGGTATCCCAGAAGCACAAAGACACATGTGGTATATATTCACTTTAAAGATGATATTAGACATATAATATAGGATAATCATTCTAAAACTGTATACCACTTTTCCCTGCACTCTGCCCAAAGGTTACCCATAAGTCTCAGCATCTGGAGGGATCGGGACACAGCTGGGATACAGAGTTAATAAAATGTAACTGATAAGAAAAAAAAAAGTCTCAGCATCTGCATTCATAGTCTGCAGGGCAGAGCCTTTCAGAGGTCCTTTGTGTCAGGCTTCTGACTTGTTCCCTCTTTTCTCCTTCTTCTGATGTCCATCCTCTTTGCCTTTCTGGATAGGAATTGAGCATTTTACCAAGAGTCGTCCCTCTTGATTAGTTTCTTTAGGTGTACAGATTTTAGTAGGTTTATCCTATATTATATGTCTATATGAGTGAGTATATACCGTATGCATCTTTCTGCTTCTGGGATAGCTCACTCAGGATGATCTTTTCCAGATCCCACCATTTACCTGCAAATTTCAAAATTTCATGATTTCCTTGTTTTGTTTTTTTTTTTTTTAATTGGAGAGGACAGGAACTCTACAAGGAGAGCAACAAAACCAAAAAATCTAAGCACAAGGGTCTTTCCTGAGACTGATACTCCAACCAAGGACTATGCATGAAGATAACCTAGAACCCCTGCACAGATGTAGCCCATGGCAGTTCAATGTCCAAGTGGGTTCCACAGTAATGGGAACAGGGACTGCCTCTGACATGAACTGATTGGCCTGCTATTTAATTACCTCCCCCTGAGGGGGAAGCAGCATTACCAGGCCACAGAAGAAAACAATGCAGCCACTCCTGATGAGACCTAACTGACTAGGATCAGAAGGAAGGAAAAGAAGACCTTCCCTATCAGTGGACTTGGGGAGGGGCATGCATGCAGAGGGTGAAGGAAGGGAGGGTTTGGAATGGGAGGAGGAAGGGAACCACAGAGTGATACAAAGTGAATAAAGTGTAATTAATAAAGAATTAAAAAAAACTATATACCTTAAGAAGCTAAGCAAGAAGGACTGAACAATCCTCACTAAGAAAGGAAAAGAGGATGGGAATTGGAAGAGAGAAAAGACAGGAAACAGGACAGAAGCCAACCACAGAGGACCCCTGAAAGACTCTAACCACCAGTGTATCAAAGCCTGTGCTGAGGCTTATAACCATACTTGAGGCAGAGTGCAGGTAATCTCATGAAAGAAGGGAGAGATAGAAATATCTGGAAGGGACAGGAGGTCCACAAGGAAAGTATCAGAACCAAAAAATCTGAGTTCAGGTTTCTTTTCTGTGACTGATATTCCAACCAAGGACTAATCACAGAGATAAACTAGAACCTCTGCACAGATGTAGTCCATGGCACCTCAGTATCCACTTGGGGAACAGGGAGTGTCCCTGACATGAACTCAGTTGGTAAATCTTTGATCACCTCCCCCCTGAAAGGAGAGCAGCCTTACCAGTCCACAGAAGAAGAAAATACTGCCAATCTTGATGAAAGCAGATGGGCTAGGGTCAGATGTAAGGGGAGGAGTGCCTCCCCTATCATTGGACTTGATGAGGTGCATGGGAAGAGAAGAGGGATGAATGTTGGGATTGGGAGAGAATGATGGAAGGGAATACAGCTGAGTTACAATGTGAATAAAATGTAGTTAATATGAAAAAGATAAAGAAAAATTAGAAAACGAAAGAAATAGAGGAAGATAAAGTCAAAGAAGTTATGGCCATCCATAAGGAAATACAGGAAGATGAAGCCAAACAGTTAGTAGCCTTCAGAGTGGAAATGATTAAATCATTGAAAGAGATAAAAGAAACAGAGGAAAGTTCAAAGAAACAGTTGAAGGAATTGAAGGAAAAACAGGAAAATACATTCAAACAGGAGAAGGAAATAAAAACAAATAAAAAAAACCATTCAATTCCTGAAAATAAAATTACAAAATTAAAGATAACCAACTGAGGAAATCATGGAGAGGAAGAACTTAGGGAGGAAAACAGGAACTACAGAGGTAAACATAACAAACAGACTACGAGACATGGAAGAAAGAATATCAAGTGTGGAAGATACAATGGAAAAAGTTGTTTTATCTGTCAAAGAAAATAATAAATCTAAAAATATCCTGACAAAAACCTTCCAAGAAATCCAAGACAACATGAAAAGATAAAAACCTAAGAATAATAGGAATAAGGGAAAAAGAATATTCCTGTCTCCAAGGTCCAGAAAATATTATCAACAAATTCATAGAAGAAAATACCCCCAATTTAAAGGAGAAGCCTATAAGCATACAAGAAGCCTACAGAACAGCTAAGAAATTAGACAAGAAAAGAAAATCCTCCTGTCTCATAATAATCAAACAGTAAGTATACAGAACTAAGAAAAAAATAATAAAATCTGCAAGGGGAAAAGGCAAAGTAACATATCATGGCAAACCCAACAGAATTACACCTGGCTTCTCAACAGAGACTATGAAAGCCAGAAAGGCCTAGACTGATATCATTCAGACCCTAAGAAAACACAGATATAAGCCCAGGCTACTATAACCAGCAAAACTCTAAATCATCATAGATGGATTAAACAAGATATTCAATGACAAAAACAAATTTAAACAATACCTTTCAACAAACTCAGCATTGCAAAATATACTAGAAGGAAAAATACAACCCAAGAAAATTAACTACTTTCAGAAAAACACAGAAAATAATTAACCTCACCACAGCAAAACTAGAAGTAGCCAAGGACACAAACACACTACCACAGCCAACAACAAAATCAAAGGATCTAACAGCTGTTGGTCATTAATCTTTCTCAACATCAATGGACTCAACCTTCCAATAAAAAGACACAGTCTAACAAAATGGATGCAAAAACAAGAGCTAACATTTGTTGCATACAAGAAACACATCTAAATCACAAGGATAGACATTAGCTAGGAGTAAAGGGTGGAAAGCAAATGGACCCAAAAAGGAAGCAATAGACCTTAATAGCCAATAGACTTTCAACCAAAACTAATCAAAAGAGATGGGAAAAGTCACTTCACACTCATCAAAGGAAAATTCCACCAGGAAGACACCATAATTCTGAACATCTATGCCCCAAATACACGGGCTCCCACATTTGTAAAAGAAAAATTAATAAAACTTAAACCACACATATATACTCAAACATTAATATTGGGAGACTTCAATAAACCACTTTAAAAAGGGACATGTCAAAAAAAAAAAACAGAAATTAAACAACAACAACAAAAAAACAACAGTGACTCTAACAGAGGTCATGAAACAAATGGACCTAACAGATATCTACAGAACTTTTCAGTGAAACACAACAGAAATTACTTTCTTCTCAGCACCTCATGAAACCTTCTCCGAAACAGACCATATGGGTGGTCACAAAGCAATCCTCAACAAATACAAGAGGGCTGAAATACTCCCTTGTGTCCTATCTGACCACCATGGATTAAAGTTGGACCTCAACAACAACAGAAATAACAAAAAGCCTACAAACACAAGGAAACTGAACAACTCACCACTCAACAGCTGAGTCAGGTAAGAAATAAATAAAGAAATTAAAGTCTTCCTAGAATTGAATGAAAATGAAGGCACAACATACCTAAACTTATGGGACACAATGAAAGCAGTGCTAACAGGAAAGTTCATAGCACTGAGTTGCTTCAATAAGAAAATTGAAACATATAATTGAAGCAATTTAATGGTTCACCTGAAAGCCCTACGGGGGTGGGGGAAGAAGTAAACACACCCAAGAGAAGTAGATGGCTGGAAATAACCAAACCCAAGGCTGAAATGAATAAATTAGAAACAAATAAGCCAATTTAAACAATCTACAAAATCAATATCTGGTTCCTTGAGAAAATCAGCAAGACTGAAAAAACCCTTACCCAAACTAACCAAAATGCAGAGAAAAACTAAGCAAATCAGCAAAATTAGAAATGAAAAGGATCCATAACAACAGACACTAAGGAAATCCAAATAATCATTAGGTATTATTTCAAAAGACTATATGCCATAAAATTTGATAATATAAATGAAATGGACAATTTTCCTGATAGATTCCATTTACCAAAATTAAATCAAGATCAGGTGAATATATTGAATAGTCCTATAGCTACAGAAGCAGTCATCAAAAGTCTCCCTTCCAACAAAAGCCCAGGGCCAGATAGTTTCCGCACAACAGATCTGTTGTTGTACAGGATTATTTTGGAAATTCTGGGTTTTTTGTTTCTCCATGTGAAGTTGATAATTTTTCTCTCAAGGTCTATAAAGAATTGTTTTGGTATTTTGATGGGAACTGCTTTGAATTGGTAGATTGCTTTTGGTAGAATAGCCATTTTCACTATGTTAATCCTATTGATCCATGAGCATGGGAGATCTTTCCATCTTCTAATATCTTCTTCAATTTCTTTCTTCAGAGACTTGAAGTTTTTCTCAAACAGGTCTTTCACTTGCTTGGTTGGAGTCACACCAAGGTACTTTATGTTATTAGTGGCTATTGTGAAGGGTTTTGTTTCCCTAATTTCTTTCTTGGACCTTTTGTCTTTGGTATACAGGATGGCTTCTGACTTACAGAACTAAACAGAATTATCAGTAGAGGAACACAGAATGGCAGAGCAACACTTAAAAAAATGCTCAGAGAGCATTTCTTTGCCATCAAATGCCATCAGAGAGATGCAAATCAAAACAACCCTGAGATTATTTCACCTCACACCCATCAGAATGGCTCAGATCAAAAACTCAAGTGACAACACATGCTGGAGAGGTTGTGGAGAAAGGGAAACCCTCCTCCATTGCTGGTGGGAATGAAAACTCGTACAACCACTTTGGAAATCAATCTGGCACTTTCTCAGACAATTAGGAATACTGCTTCTCCAAGACCCTGCTATACCACTCCTAGGCATATATGCAAAATATGCTCAAGTATACAACAAACACATTTGCTCAACCATGTTTGTAGCAGCTTTATTTGTAATGGCCAGAATCTGGAAACAACCGAGATGTCCCTCAGTTGAGGAATGGATGTAGAAATTGTGGTACTTTTAAACAATGGAATATTATTCATCAATTAAAAACGAGGAAATCATGAAATTTGCAGAAAAATGGTGGAACCTTGAAAAGATCATCCTGAATGAGGTATTCCAAAAGCAGAAAGATGCACATGGTACATACTCACTTATATAGACCTATAAGATAAGATAAACATGCTGAAATCTATACACCTAAAGAAGATAAACAAGAAAGAGGCCCCAGGGTAAGATGATTAATCCTCACTTTGAAAGACAAATGGGACAGACATTAGATGGAGGAGAAAATGAGAAACAGGACAGGAGCCTACCACAGAGGGCCTCTGAAAGACTCTACCTAGCAGTGTATCAAAGCAGATACTAAGACTCATGTCCAAACCAGAGTGCAGGGATTCATAAGAAAGAAGGGGGAGTTAATATGACCTGGAGAGGACAGGAGCTCCACAAGGACCAAATATATCTGGGCACACGTGTCTTTTATGAGACTGTTTCCCCAACCAAGGACCATGTATGGACATAACCTAGAACCTCTGCTTGGATGTGGCCCATGGTAGCTCTGTATCCAAGTGGGTACCCTTGTAAGGGGAACAGGGACTATTTCTGACATGAATTCAATGGTGGGCTCTTTGACCTCCATCCTCCCTGAGGGAGGATCAGCTCTACTAGGTCACAGAGGAGGACTTTGTAGCCAGTCCTGAAGATACCTGCTAAACCAGGGTAAGATGAAAGGTAACCCTATCAGTGGACTTGGAAAGGTGAGGAAGGAGATGAGGGAGGGAATGAGGGAGGGGGATACAGCTGGGATACAAAGTTCATAAGCTGTAACTAATATTAAAATAATAATATTTTAAAAAACCCACCCTGAGGTTTATCCTTATACCCATCAGAACCAGAACAGCTAAGACAAAAACTCAAGGGACAACACATGCTCGATTGGATGTGGAGAAAGAGGAACCCTCCTCTATTGTTGGTGGGATATAAACTTGTACAACCATGTTAGAAATCAATCTGGCGCTTTCTTAGACTATTAGGAATAGTGCTTCAAGATCCAGCTATACCACTCCTAGGCATAAATCCATAATATGCTCAAGTATACAACAAGGACATTTGCTCAACCACGTTTGTAGCAGCTTTAGTCATAATAGCCAGAATGTGAAAAGAACCAAGTTGTTCCTCATTTGAGGAATGGATACAGAAATTGTGGTACATTTACACAATGTTATACTACTCCTACTCAGCAATTAAAAACAAGGCAATCATTTAATTTTCAGGCAAATGGTGGGGAATATAAAAGATCATCCTGAGTAAGGTATCCCAGAAACAGAAAGACAAACATGGTATATACTCGCTATTATGTGGATATTAAAATCATATAGGATAAACACATTAAAATCTGCATACCTAAAGAAGCTAAGCAAGAAGGAGGTCCCTGGGTAAGATGATCAATCCTCATTCAGAAAGACAAACAAGATAGACATCAGAAGGTGGAGAAAACAGGAAACAGAACCGGAGCCTACCACAGAGGGTCTTTGAAAGACTCTACCCAGCAGGGTATCGAAGCAGATGCTGAGACTCATAGTCAAACTTTGGGCAGAGTGCAAGGAATCTCATGGAAGAAGGGGGAGATATAAAGACCTGGAGGGTCTGGAGCCACAGAACCAAAAATTCTGAGCCCAGGTGTCTTTTCTGAGACTGATACTCCAACCAAGGACCATGGAGATAATCTAGAACCCCTGCACAGATGTAGCCCATGGCAGCTCAGTCTCCTAATGGGCTCTCTAGTAAGGGGAACAGAGGTTGTCTCTGACATAAATTCAGTGGCTGGCTCCTTGATCACCTCCAGCAGAGACTGGAACAGCCTTATCAGGCAACAGTGGAAGACAATGCAGACAGTCCTGATGAGACCTGATAGGTTAGGGTCAGATGCAAGGGGAGGAGGACCTCCCTTATCAGTGGACTGGGGAAGCGACATGGGAGTAGAAAACAGAAGGAGGACAACACTGGGAGGGGACTAGAAGGGCACTACAGCTGGGAAACAAAGTGAATAAATTGTAATAAATAAGTGAAAAAAATAAATAAAAACTATTCTTCAGAGGGAGAAATGCATGAATGCAAGAGAAAGTCATAACCTTTGCTTGAAATTATCAGATTAAGACACATGCTCGTATCTCTGAACGGGATCTTAAAATCTATATTCTTACATGCTAATTTTTCCTTACCATCAACACTCAAGGAATTAGCACTATTAATTAACTTTTAAGATGTTTGGTGAATAAAAACAAATATGCTTAATTTTGTTAATAGATTTATTCAAACTGCCTCTTGGCAAGTTTCAAAGCTGAGTGTCTAGCTGTCACATTCTTAGGTGACGTGGCAGGTATAATTTTTTTGGTGACTGTCTGATTTGCACTTCTATTAAACTGCTTTTCTGGGAATCTTTTGAAAAATCTTTTCAAGTCTTCAGGAATAGCTATTGTGTCCTGCATGTTTTTGCCTCCCTAAAGATTTTTTCTCCAAATTATGTTAATTTCATACTATATGTTTACCATGTATCATCCTAATACCATCTCAAAGATAAAAATTGGTAAAAATAAATAAAAAATCCAGTTTCTTCTGAGACTCAAGTAATCTCTTTAAGTATGAGCCTCTGCAAAATTAAAATTAGAAGCTGATTGTGTACTTTCCACCTACAGTGGCACAGAATATATACATTACCATTCAAAAAGTGAGAAAAAGAAACAAAATGAGGAAATACTATAACAAAACAATGCTGAAAAAAGTCAGGGCAAACTCCAAATAGTTTAACTCCTGCTACTGTTTGTGACTTTCCTTGGAAAGTTTCCCATGGATATGACATCTACAACATTTTAGGGTCTCCAACATAATCCAGGCTTCACCTTCACAGCTTTATGAGCTCTCTGTCTGTACATGCAGAGACTCCCTTGTCACATGCTTTGCCTCTGTAGGTTTCCTAACTGAGAAGATTCCACACTCCTTTCTTGTATCCTTCTTGACTCTGAATTCACAATGATAAGGCCAATGTTGACAAATTCTGTTTACTGGGGCTGTAACACGGATACCTGCTTGAACTAAATTTTTGTAAGATTTCCATTGTTGTTAGGCCTAGAAAATTTCTCAGATCTTTTCCTTTCTCAGCTTCCATGATCAACTGGATGGGGTCTTGTCCTGAAGTTACTACCCCCTTTATTCTAGTTAACATCAAGCTTTTGTTTAGTTTCTCATCTGGTTGAGCACAGGGCTTGACAGTAACATTGAATTTCTTAATTGATTTTGTTTTTTGTTTTTTGTTTTTTCCTCAAACTTTATACTTTGTAATATCCCTTTGCCGTGCTTGCTGTTTTTATCATAAATCTGTAAAAGATGACATGGTCAATACTAAGATCCTTTGAACTTTCCTCTTAAATGAACTTTATCCAAAACTCCATTTTAGCCTCTGGCAGATTTAAGTACAAGTACTAAAACAGCCACATTCTTTGCCAAAATATTAAAAAAAAAAGTCCTATAGACTACTTACTAATATTCTTCTTGGAAACCTCTTGACCTGGTTCTGCATTGTCCCAATCACTCACAGCACTACTGTCTTCCATGTTTCTATTAGGATGGCTCATTAAACACTGCATAAAGCTTTCAACCACTTCTCTGTATGAAAGTCACAAAGTCATCCATATTCTTCCAGTAAACAGCATGATTAGTCCTATCTCTGCTGTGCAGAGACACCATGACCAAGGTAACTCTTAAAAAAAAATAAACACATGGTTGTGGTCTTGATTACAGTTTTAGAGAATTAGCCCATGATTACCAAAATGGGAAGCAGACAGGAATAGTGCTGGAGCATTAGCTCATAACTTCATTCACATCCTGTTCCATGGATAGTAGGAAGCTGGCAGAGAGAGACAGAGACAGAGACAGATTGGGCCTGGTGTGGTCTATTGAAGCCTCAAAGCCTTCTCCATACCTGACATACCTTCTCCAACAAGGCCACACCTCCTAATCCTTCCCCAAACAGTTCCATTAACTGAGGTCCAAGCGTTCATATATATGAAGGTATGAGGTCATTCAAATTACCACAATGGATTTAAGAAAAAGAGACACAAATGTGGGCAGGTAGAAAAGAGGTGAATATTGAAAGAGTTGGGGAAAGAAATAAGAATGTAGGAGGATACATTGGAAGGTGTGGATGGAGGTAAAAGAAGGTTTGAATGATGTGACTATATTACAACCTCAAAAATTAAAAAAAAAAGTTTAAATAAAGAGAGTATGAACTCTTGTAAAATATAAAAGATATAAAGTAAGGATTTTTGTAACTGCATAGACTTCTGGCGTCTATATTGTCATGAGTAATTTTTAGGAACACATATTTTACTTAGTTTTATTTAGTTAAATTCAAATTAATAAATACATAACCATTCACTAGTAGTGGCTTATACTCTGAAAGTCATTTTCAAGCCTTTTATGAATAAAATTTGTAACTCCCATGATGCCATCAAATCTCAGAAAAATTTAAATGAGTTAAGAGTTGTATACCAACCTCTATAAATAGCAAATAAAACAGATTTTAAGGAGAAAATACTCAGGAGAAAATTTAAGGATTATATTTTTAAATTAATAAGAAAATTGATGAAAATTTGAATGTCAAATAAAACCTAAATATTATACAATAAAGGACTTGAGAGTTTAATTCTAACTTGTAGTATCTTAGGAATATCTCAGAGTAATCATTACATAAAATGATTAACTGTAAGTGAAAGTTCTATTCATTAACAATTGGAATTAGTGGCTGAAGTGATAGGTTGGCAGAGATGGCTTTGCAGAGATGCTTGTTGCTCCTCCAGACACCTTGACTTCAGTTTTCAGAACCCACATGGGAGCTCACAATGATCTCTCACTTAGTCCCAGGAAATCAAATGCTCTCTCCTGCACTCCTTAGGCTCCTCCATGCATGTGGTGCATATAAAGTCAAACAAAATACACATATATACATAAAAACAATAAAAGTAACAATTAATCTTTTAAAAATCAAAATTAATTTATGCAAAAATATTATTAAAGCATTCCTGGTTTGAGATCAGATTATTCTATATGAAAATCAAGACAACTTGCATTTTCACAACACTTTTTAAAAGAGAATTCTTTTCTTTATATATTATATACACTTGTCAGCAGGGAAAATAGAGGAAAGTAAACAAACACATTATACTATTTTTGCTAAATTTAAGGTTACAACCATAAATTACTGTGGGAAGTAAAAGCTATTACTGTGATTATTCACAGATATTCTGCCTCACCCCCGTACCTAAAAGCAAATATGAGTATTAGTATCTTCCTTTCCCTGCACTCAATTTTAGACTTTATTATTTTTCATTACATTTTATTTTTTTGGAGTATTTGTGTGTTAGAGAATACATGGTGAAGTCAGAAGACAACATTCAAGACTCAGTTTTCTTCTTCCATTTTGTTTGTCCAAGTGATAGAACTCAGGCTGTCAGGCTTGGCAGCCAGCAAATTTACCCACTAAATCATCTCACCATCTCAAATTTTTAGTTATTTTTAAGTGGAGACTTTAAAACAATGGAAAATAAAAGACCTATATCTATTACTATAGTTGGAATTAAGAGGTTATAGGTATAATAGCTGTGATTTTTTTTAAGTGCAGAAGATAGAAAATGCAAAAACTTGAAGATGTATTTTTTGGAATATTTCAGTCCACCTCATAAAACTCAGAAATTATAAGTAAAAATAGACTATTTTAAGGTTATTTTAGGCTGAATAGGACATGTTCTATATGAACTAACCTGCGATGTATAATTTGCTTCTATGACTCTGCATGAGTCTTCATAATAAGATTTCAACTCAGCAATAATTCTTTTTGTTTTATCATATTAGCTATATCATGGAAGGAAATTTATTAGCTACCATAAATTCAGCAAAATATGGTAAACCCTTACTGTTTCTTGCTGTTAAAATACAATTCATTTGATATTAAAAACAACTGGTCAAGCCAAAATGTCTGGGTTCAGGGGGTCCTGAAGAGACCAATGTGCCATCCAAAGACCAGTCATGGAGAGGACCTGCTCGGATGCAGCCATTGGGCAGCTCAGACTCCATGTGGGTTCCCTAGGAAGAAGAACAAGGGTAGTTTCTGGCATGAACTTGGTTGCCTGCTCTGTGGTCATCTACCCCTGCTGAAGTGGCATAACTAGGCCACAGAGAAAGAGGATTAATATAGTCCTGATGAGACCTGATAGGCTAGGGTCAGATAGAAGAGGAGGCGGTCCTCCCCTATCAGTGGATTAGGAGAGGTACATAGGAGGAAAAGATGGAGGGAGGGTGGGACTACGAAGAGATGAGGAAGGGAGCTACAGCCAGGATACAAAATGAATAAATTGTAATAAGTAATAAATAAATTATTTTTTTCAAAGTGACTGTTCAATTATAGAGCCAAAACAGGAAAAAAATGGAAGCCACATTGAGAAGAGAAACAATAAGCTTTCACTATTTGTTAGAGTAAATCCAAATAATCCAACACCTCAATATGCAAAAGCTATAGAATGACTTAGAGTGTTTCATCATTATTTACATTTCTTTTCCAATCAATTACTAAATGTGCTCATTAACATGCATTCTACTAACTTTTAATGACTTATTAATATATGTTAATTATATATACACTGAATATTAATTATATGTACACTGAATTCCATTATCATGTACTTAAGGATATCATACTATGGATAGCAAGATGGTTTAGCAGGTAAAGACACCAGTCACCAAGACCTGAGTATGATTACCAGAATCTACATCATGGAAGGACAAAACTTTCACTAGTTGTCCTCTGACCTCCACACACATCAAGGCATGTGTTTGCATGTTTGTGCACAGGCATACACACACACACACACATATAGATACTAAATAAAATGTATAAAAATTATATCATAGTAGAGATAAATATATAAGCAAAATAAAGATTAATTAATAGGTATAAATAAATCTGTCATTTCTAAGTTTCATAAAAATAAAACAGATAAAATGTCTGTGTTATTTTCAATGTTACTGTGATGAAATATATGACAAGTGCAGCTCAAGTAAGAAAGGGCTTATGATATTGGCTGACAGTTACAGCAGACACAGTCCATAATAGCAGGGAAGAGATATAGTGCCAAGAGCAAAAAGCATACTGATGCTGAAATCATAACGTAGAGAGTGATGAATATTGGTCTGACCTCCTTTCTCTTTTTTATTCAACCAGAACCCCACCCTATAATACAATGTGCCCATACTTAATACTGTTTTTTCCCATGTCACTTCACCTAATCTAGAGATCTCTCACAAACATGCCCAGAAATTTGTCTATGAAATCCTTCTAGAGCCTGTCAGTTGACAATCAATAGAAACCATCATCTAGTATATAATGAAATGGGAAGCAATTCTGGGTTAGGTTGTCACTGTACATTTAAGTTAGATGAGTGTTTCAGCCTTACTGTTCAATCTGGGGCCGGAATGGAATGAAAGATATAAGGAGGCATAGTTCCTAGTAAGAATTTATTACCCTGACAGTTATCAGACTTCCCTCCTTGTTTGATCTTACAAGGTCTCCCCCACACCCTCCACCCTACAGCCTTTGAGTATGCAGTTGAAGAATCTTCCAACACCCCTTTCTTGGCTAATTGTGTATGGCTGCACAAATCTTGCCCCAGAGACCCTAGCCACCTCCCTATGACCATAAGTTCCCCCCTTTTCCCAAATAAATGTAACCAGTTCTCTGAAGCTGTTCCTGGGTGTGTTCATTGCCCATGCACTCATCATCAACTGAGATCTAAATCCTGCATTGCACTCATCCATGCCTGGCTAAACTTCCCTACCTCCAGATAAGTTTGGTTTGAACATAGGGTGGCAAAAACATACATACAAGTGACATTATATGTACTGATCAGGTTATATTTAAGAATATATGTACATACATATATTCATTCAATAACAACTGATGAAAAAAGAGGCCATGAATGTGAAGGCAAGTGGGTAGAAAAGTATGAGAGGCTTTGGAGAGAGGAAAGCAAAGGGAGAAAGGCTGTGATTATATTATGACCTAAGAAATGATGATAAAAAGTGGTCACATTGAGAATCATTTTTAAAAGTTCATCATTTTTATTGCCTAGAATATAAGATACTATTAATAGCTGACAGTTCAATTTCTCACCTCCCCCTTTTCTAATTGGTCTTGTATAGTGTTCAGCACAGAGTAAGTGATAAACTTTATTGGAGTATATTAGTATACTAATAAGCAAGTGATACTTAAATTTATGTTTTGGGTTGACTAGTTATGGCAACCAAATATTTGTTAAAACACTACTCTAGTGGTTGCTATGAGATGAACATTTAAATCAAGACACTTTGAATATACTAGATTGTTTTCCACATTACATGAGTTTAATCCAATCACAATAACAACCTTAAATGAAAAAATAATGGTAATCCCCCAAGGAAGAGAGAACTCTTTTTTAGCTGCATCAACTCTTTACTGACTTGCTAGCTAACCAATGTCTTTCAGGTTCATAATTACTAGACATAGAGCCATATATATGACACGTAGCATAAACATAGATAAACAAACATAAAAGCTATCTATGTAAAGACATATATACATATTTTTTCTAAAGAACTCTTATGAGAATAATACACATATATGAGACAGAGTATACAATTTCACTGAATGATAAAATAATATCACATCTTACATAGTCATGTGATTAAATAACATAATAGCAATCCTTTACAAAGATCATTACCAGTAAAAATAAATTTTTAAAATAGAAACAATGGAATTGTTCAGATTTCCAACTATCCTTAGTGTGGTTACCAAGTGTCTCTAATTAGAAGTCTTTTCCAAAGTTTTGTAAGCCCACATACTAAGCTCCAGGGTGAAATCATTTAACAGCAACTCACTGATCTATCATATTTTGCAATACAATTAATATACACAATTTTATAGCTAAACATGAAGTCAACTCAAGTTATAAAAGTACAGCATGTTTCAATTCACTGTTTTGTGTGTGATGTAAAACATCATGATCACCATTTACTGTGTGTTTATAAAAGTGAGGTATAGTATTATGTGGCATTACTTTTTTCAATTTCTTCACTTATTATTATTATTAACTGGAATTCATTCACTTTGTTTTGCAGTTGTAGCCCCTCCCTCATCTCCTTCCAGCTCCAACTTCCCTCACTCATCTCCCCCTATGTCCCTCTAGTATTTCACTGATAGGAAAGGTCCTCCTCCTCTACTATCTGACCCTAGCTTATCAGATCTCATAAGGAATGTCTGGATCCTCGTTCTCTGTGGCCTAGTAAGGCCACATGTCCAGGGAGGAGGGGGGAGGTGATCACAGAGCAGGCAGAAGGTTCATGCCAGAGACTGCCACTGCTCCTTTTACTAGAGGACCCCATGAAGACTGAGTTGACTATGGGCTACATCTGAGCAGGTGGTCTAGGTCCTATCCATTAATGGTCCTTGGTTGATTCATCAGCCTCTGCAGGAAACCATGGACCCAGATTTTTTATTTGCATTTCCCTGATGGCTAAGGATGTTGAGCATTTCTTTAAGTGTTTCTGTGTCATTTGATATTTCTCTGTTGAGAATTCTCTGTTTAGATATATACCTCATTTTTAAATGAATTACTTGCTTTGTTGGGTTTTAACTTCTTAAGTTCTATATATATTCTGGATATCAGCTATCTATCAGATGTAAGGTTGGTGAAGATTGATTCCCAGTCTGTAGGCTGTTGTTTTGTTCTGTTGACAGTGTCCTTCGCTTTACAGAAGCTTTACAGTTTCATGAGGTCCCATTTATTGATTGTTGATCTTAGAGCCTGTACTGTTGGTGTTCTGTTCAGGAAGTTTTCTCCTGTGCTAATGAGTTCAAGGCTCTTCCCCACTTTTTCTTCTAACAGATTTAGTGTGTATGATTTTATGTTTAGGTCTCTGATCCATTTCGACTTTAATTTTGTACAGGGTGATGAATATGGATCTATTTGCATTTTCTACATATAAACATCCAGTTAGACCAGTGCCATTTGTTGAAGATGTTACCTTTTTTCCACTGTATGATTTTAGATTCCTTGTCAAAAATTAAGTTTACATAAGTGTGTGGGTTTATTTCTGGGTCTTGGATTTAATTCCATTGATCCACAAGGTGTTTGTATGCCAATATCATGCCGTTTTTATTACTGTTGCGCTATAGTAGAGCTTGAGATCAGGGATGAAGATACCTCCAGAAGATCTTTATTGTACAGAGTTGTTTTCGCTATTCAGGGTTTTTTATATTTCCATACATAATTGAGAATGGTTCTTTCAAGTTCTGTAAAGAATTGTGTTGGTATTTTAATGGGAAATGCATTGAATCTGTAGATTAATTTTGGTAGGATGGTCATTTTCACTATCCTACCAACCCATAAGCATGGGAGATCATTCCATCTTCTGCTATCTTCTTCAATTTCTTTTTTCAGAGACTTGAAGATTTGTTTTTTTTTTTCAAACAGGTCTTTCTCTTGGTTAGAGTCACACCAAGTTTTGAAGACATCTGGGATACAAGGAACATACCTAAATATAGTAGAGGCAGTATATATCAAGCTTATAACTAATATCAAAGTTAATGGAGAGAAGCTTAAAACAATCCAACTGAAATCAGACACAAGGCAAAGCTGACCACTCATTCCTTATCTCTTCAACATAGAACTTGAAGACCTAACTAGAGCAATAAAACAACTAAATAGATCAAGAGAATACAAATCAGAAAAGGAAGAAGTCAAAGCATCACTATTCACAGATGATATGATAGTATACATGAGTGACCGCCGAAATTTTACCAGAGAACTCCTTCAGCTGATAAACACCTTCAGCAAAGTGGCTGGACACAAAATTAACTCAAAAAATCAGAAGCCCTCCTGTATAAAAAAGACAAACGGGCTGAGAAGAAATTACAGAAACAACCCTTGCACAATAGCCACAAAGAACATGAAACATTACTTCTTTAACTATTTTCATTTCTTAATTCCTCTTCTTCCCTTCTCCACCCCAAACTCTTCCAACACTCAACACCTGGTAGTAGAAAATAGAGGTTAATGGGAAGAGTGGGCATGGTATTTCTTAGCTACTTCTTGCTGGTTAGGGTCTTTGGGTCCTTTGGAGCTAGTCCAATCTTCATTCCAGGATATCTCCAAATTCTTCTCATCCAACTGCAAAAACAGCAACCAGAAGCAGCATGGGGGAAGCACCAGCAGCCTTTTTCTTTCTCAGAGCTCTCCTGAAATTCTCTGGGCTGTGGCATTTATTCTCACTCCAGAGTCCTCACATTTAAACTATTAGTAGCTGATAAAGAGCTTTTCTCATAGCCCCAAGAAGGCAAATAGTTTGCTGGCATGGAGAAACTGAATCAGTTCCATATCCTACACATGGGATCAAAAATAAAAGCATGTTTACACGCACAGCAGTACAGCTTCCCCTGAATTTTTGCATCAAAATTGCCTGTGATTTTTGTAATTTTGTCCTTAGAAACTGGAGTTTTATCCTGGACTAACTATTGCCTTCTGCCAGTTTCTTCTCAGACTATTGCTTTCTCTTGGAATGCAACTTTCTGAAGTCCATCTCTGGTCTCATGTGTGCACCTCATTGTTTCATATATTCTACTTTGATTAATTTACCTACTCTCAGTTGTGTAAATATCTTTCTAATAGTGCTTAGCATGTGCTATATACCACAGTTCTTGGACAAGCATGTTTGCTGCAATTAAAGAAGTTGCCACTAGGTGGGAGGCTGTAGAAATACTACCGAGTGAGACTGGCACAAAATCACTATTTTGTCAAGTGGAAAATGGCAGGGAAAAATTAGATCACTTGAAAGCCTATAGCCAACATCAAACTGAACGGAGAGAAACTTAAAGGAATCCCACTGAAATCAGGGACAAGACAAGGCTGTCCACTCTCCCCATATCTCTTCAACATAGTGTTGGAAGTCCTTGCTAGAGCAATAAGACAATTGAAGGAGATCAACGGGATACAGATGGGACAGGAAGAAGTCAAATTATCACTATTTGCAGATGATATGATAATATACATGAGTGACCCCCAAAACTCTACCAGGGAACTCCTACAGCTGATAAACACCTTCAGCAAAGTGGCCGGATACAAAATTAACTCAAAAAAATCAGTAGCACTCCTGTATACAAAAGACAAAAGGGCTGAGAAAGACATTAGAGAAACAACACCCTTCACAGTAGCCACAAATGACACAAATGACATAGGTGTAACCCTAACCAAGCAAGTCAAAGACTTGTATGAAAAAAATTTCAAGTCTCTGAAGAAAGAATTAGAGGAAGATATGAGAAGATGGAACGATCTCCCATGATCATGGCTTGGCAGGATTAACATAGTAAAAATGGACATCTTACCAAAAGCAATCTACAGATTTAATGCAATTCCCATCTAATTGCCAACAAAATTATTTACAGACCAGGAAAGAAAAATTCTCAACTTCGTATGGAATAACAAGAAATCAAGAATTGCTAAAACAATCCTCTACAATAAAAGATCTTCTGGAGGTATCTCCATCCCTGATCTCAAGCTGTACTATAGAGCAACAGTTAAAAAAAACTGCATGGTACTGGCATAGAAACAGAATGGTGGAATGGAACTGAACAGAAGACCCAGAAATAAACCCACACACTTATGGACACCTGATTTTTGACAAAGATGCCAAAACCATACAATGGAAAAAAGATAGCATCTTCGACAAATGGTGCTGGTCCAACTGGATGTCTACATGTAGAAAAATGAAAATAGATCCATACTTATCACCCTGCACAAAACTGAAGTCCAAGTGGATCAAAGACCTCAACATAAAACCAGACACATTAAATCGGCTAGAAAAAAAAGTGGGGAATACCCTAGAACTCACTGGTACAGGAGAAAACTTCCTGAACAGAACACCAACAGCACAGGCTCTAAGAGCAACAATCAATAAATGGGACCTCATGAAATTGAAAAGCTTCTGTAAAGCAAAGGACACAGTCATCAAAACAAAGCAACTAAAAAATTAACAAATTATTATTATTATTATTATTATTATTATTATCAAATTAATTTTGATTGGGAAAGAATCATCACCAACCCTTTATCTGACAGAGGACTCATATCCAGTATATATAAATAACTAAACAAGCTGAAAAGCAGCAAACCAAGTAATCCACTTAAAAATGGGGAACAGAGCTAAACAGAGAACTCTCTGTAGAGGAATATGAATGGCAGAGAAACACTTAAAGAAATGCTCAACCTCATTAGCCATTAGGGAAATGCAAATCAAAACAACCCTGAGATTTCACCTTACACCCATCAGAATGGACAAGATCAAAAACTCAAGTGACAACACATGCTGGAGAGGTTGTGGAGAAAGGGGAACCCTTCTCCACTGCTGGTAGGAGTGTAAACTTGTACAACCACTCTGGAAATCAATCTGGCGCTTTCTCAGACAACTAGGAATAGCGCTTCCTCAAGATCCAGCCATACCACTCCTAGGCATATATCCAAAAGAGGCTCAAGTACACAAAAAAGGACATTTGCTCAACCATGTTTTTAGCAGCTTTATTTGTAATAGCCAGAAGCTGGAAACAGCCCAGATGCCCCTCAACTGAAGAATGGATGCAGAAACTATGGTACATCTATACAATGGAATATTACTCAGCAATGAAAAATAAGGAAATCATGAAATTTGCAGGTAAAAGGTGGGACCTGAAAAGGATCATCCTGAGTGAGTTGCCCCACAAGCAAAAAGACACACACGGTATATACTCACTCATATAAACATACAACATAGAATAAACCCACTAAAATCTGTACATCTAAACATACTAAGCAAAAGAGAGGACCCTAACTAAAATGTTCAATCCCCATCCTGAAAGGCAAATAGGATGGACATCAGAAGAAAAAGAAAACAGTAAACAACCTAGGAACCTGCCACAGCGGGCCTCTGAAAGCCTCTGCCATGCAGACTGTGAAAGCAGATGCTGAGCCTGATGAAACAACTGACGGGCAGAGTGAATGGAATTTTATGTAAGAAGTGGGAAATAGTAAGAGCTGGAGAGGACAGGAACTCCACAAGGAGAACAACAGAACAAGATAATTTGAACACAGGGAACTTCCCAGAGACTCATACTCCAACCAAGGACTATCCGTGGAGATAACCTAGAACTCTGACAATGCAGCCACTTCTGATGAGAACTGGTAGACTAAGATCAGAAAGAAGGAGAGGAGGACCTCCCCAATCAGTGGACATGGGGAGGGGCATGCATGCAGAAAGGGGGGGGAGGGTGGGGCCAAGAGGGGAGGAGGGAGGAGCTTATGGGGGGATACAAAATGAATAAAGCGTAATTAATAAAAGTTAAATTAAAAAAAAAGAAAAAAAATTAGATCACTTGAACCAGAATTTAGTGTTTTCACATATATGGTCTGTATCAATATAAGTTTTAATGCACAATTTTCTTTCTTATTTTTTATCATTTATTACAGTTTATTCATTTGTATCATAGCTATGTTCCCCTCCATCTTATCCTCCCAATTCCACCCTTTCTCTATCATCTCCACCTATGCCCCTCTCCTAGGCTACTGATAGATGAGGTCTTCCTCCCCTTCAATTTGAAAGTAACCTATCAGGTCTCATCAGGACTGGTTGCATTGTCTTCCTCTGTGGACTGGCAAGGCTGCACTCCTCAGAGGGAGGTCATTAGAGAGCTTGTCACTCAGTTCATACCACAGAAAGCAACTGCTCCCCTTATTAGGGAAACCACTTGGAAATTGAATCTGTGAGCAACATCAGATCCTGGGTTTTAGTTCCTCTCCGTGTATGGACCTTGGTTGGGGTATCAGTCTCTATTGGGCCCACTGGGCTCAGTTTTTATGTCTCTGTTGTTCTCCTTTTGGAGCTCCTGTACCCTACAGACTTTTCTATCTCCCAATTCTTTTATAAAATTACCTGCACTCTGCCCAAAGTTTGCCTATGAGTCTCAGACTCAAGCTTTGAAACCACCATCAACAGCATCTTTCAGAGGCCAACTGTGGTAGGGACCTGTCCTATTCCCTATCTTCTCCTGATTACAATGTCTATCACAGTTGTCCTTCTGAATGAGGATTGAGCATCTTCCCTTGGGTCTTCCTTGTTGTTTAGCTTCTTTAGAAGTATAGGTTTTAATATGTTTACATTATATTGTATGGCTAATATCTACTTAGGAGTGCGCATATACCTGTGGCTCGCGCTACTGTCTCGCCAGCAAGAACGACGTGGCACACAGGATCCTTCTGCAGTAAAGCTTTAATGTGTCCTGAGGGGGAGAGCATAAGCTTACAACAAGTAGAAGCGGAGACCCCGAGTGGCAAAGACCCCTCCCTTATATAGGAAACTGTCCTTCGCCTAGGATGTGTCAGTCCCTGATTGGTGGTTGCTCATCGCGTGAGATGATGCCACGGTAGAGGCAGAGCACACAGAGTGGAAAGTCCCTTTGCACATGCGCAGATTACTTGCTTGTCAGTTTAGAACACAGCGCCATCTTGTAACGGCGAAAGTGAGTGCGGCTCCTCACATCTCCCCCTTTTAATTTTATTAGTTGTGGCAATAAGACACCCATCAATGAGAGTGGAGACAGAGGTCAAATCCCCAGTAAGAAAAATATAAAGCCTTACACAAGGCTCTTCCTTGAGCTCATCACCCAAAGAGGCCCTGGCCTGGCCCTGTGCCGTTTTTCCTGGGGGAAGGACATTTGGACACGCAACCTTCCTGCAAAATGACATGTCTCCCCAGAATTAGCTCAGTTAAGCCCCAGAGCCATTCTACTGCAACGCCTCACTATGCAACTCTCTTGGGCTGCTGAAGCGCACTCACTTCCACTCGTGCAATGAGATCTAGCTCTGAGTGTTCAGAAGCTGAGCGGCCAGCGACTTATTGCTTGAGCATAGATAACCATATATCAGGGGAAGCTCCGTGTTCTAATGCAGCAAGTGCTTGGGCGATAACCACTTTGTCTCTTTTTGTTTGAGCTCTGAGCTTACAGACCAACCATAGGGCCAAGACTAATCCACAGCAAGTTGCAGCTCCAAACAGTCCAACCCCAACCCATTCTTTAAAGAAGGAGAAAGCTGAAGATATCCATAACGAAAGTCCCTCCGTCAGTGACAGGTCCACTCGTGTTGAGTTAATCGTCACAATTGCTGTTCTTAATGCCTCCAGTGTCTCATCAAAATCTCTTGACCAATTTCCTGCAAGGTATAAAGATAGTTCTCTGGACAGATTAGCGGCTCGTGTAAAGTTTTTATATTGTATACTAGTAATGCAAAGTGCTCCCATCTTTCTTTCACACCCTATTTGAGCTAATTGAAAAAGGATGTCTAATCTCTCTTCCACCAGGTCCAAGCGTTGATTTAGAATCATCAGGCCACCTTTTAGTTGAGCGGTGGTGGATGAATGAACACTCATGGCCTCTGATACTGCCCAAGACAACTGATTTAACACTGGGCCTGTTTGGACGCTGGTTGACATGGCAATTCCAGCAACCATGGCTGCCACCGCACTAAGAGAGATTGCTGTAATAACAGCTGCAGTTATTCCAAAATCTCTTTTTTGTCTGAACAGAGACAAGGTGGATGGTGTTTCCACCAGAACGGGAATCCATTGAGGGACTCTGGCAACCATAGCATGTGAGAATCGTTTCGCATCCCAGCACTGCGACATCCAACATGTATCATTACTACAGTTTGTAAAAGAAGCATTAGAGACTATAAACAGAAAGGGGGGGATACAGACAAACAGGGCTAGGTGGATAATCTGTTTGATTTACTATAGTTTGATTCCACCCAACAATTTCCTTAGTTACATTAACCATTATTTTTCTCTCACCAACCTTTCCCAATTCGGTGGCAGTCATAGTACCCGTGACTGTTGACTTTCCCACTGCACCGCCTCGGAGAAATCCTATAGAGGAAATATCCGTGCAACTGCCATTTATCCCACAAAGCACCCATTTGTGAAATGGGTCCATTCTTTCATCTTGCACAAACAATCCTTTTTTCATAATTGAATCTTCTTTTGGATCCACTATCATGTTAGGAGAGAAGGTGAAGGTTTTGGCTTTGTCAGCCCAGCGAGTGACCCGAGATTGATGGGAGGACCCCGTCGTCTTCTGGACGACAAGAGGGGGCCATTCTATGCTGAGGGGGATGGTTCTCATCACCCAATCTCCACCCAGTTCCCTCTTGAGAATGCACCTTGTAGTCGGGCGCCAGAAAAGTACAATTTATCCAGGTAACTTGTTGCCAGGTGGTATAAAAGATGTCATGGATGCTCTCATTATTCCCTCTCTGCTTTTGAGTTATATTCGCATACTCTTTTCGCGAATGCTGAAACGAGGCCAGGGGTCTGTTAATCAAACGAATACAATCTCCCTCGCCCTCCGCGGTCACATTTTCTGTGATTGAAAACACAAAGCAGAGGGACCCTGACTCAGGGAAGGCACGGCTCTCTCCCAAGGTTGCTATAGATTCATCATAAGGTAAATAAGGTAAGCCTAAGGTTTTATTGGTGGTGAAAAACTTGGGGAAAACATGCGAACTATGTTTGACTGGGATAGGTTTTGGATAAGCAGATAGAATGGCCCAACGTTGGTCCCCTATAATACTAGGAACCCAAATCAGGAGAATCCAAACAAGCACCAGGAACCTCTGCAGGCACGTCCTTTGGGGAGTCATCTTCAGGTATCACAAGCTTCCGTGTCAAGCGTTCCGGTAACCAGAAGGGATTATCTTCTTCCTGTGGGAAAACACAGACAGCTCCCCTGGATCTTATAAGAATAGGATCCGGTCCTTTCCATGTGTTACTCAGAACATCTTTCCATTTAACCATTTCTTTTGGCCTATCAGGTTCTGAATAATGTCTTTCTGCCGCAGTATGGCCTTTGTCATCCAAATTTAAAAAATTTAGGGTAAGGAGTGCCATGGAGACGGCCACTCTCGGCACTGAGGGAAGAGCACCTTCTATTCCCCCTTTTTGTTTTATTAAATAAGATTTGAGTGTGCGGTGAGCACGTTCCACAATCCCTTGTCCTTGAGGGTTGTAAGGAAGGCCAGTCAGATGAGTCACGTGCATCTGACAACAGAACTGTAGAAATTTTTGGGAAGTATATGCAGGTCCATTATCAGTCTTGAGAATCTTAGGCATTCCCCTAGCACTCCACGCCTCAAGGCAATGTTGTATTACATGTGAGGCTTTTTCACCTGTCAGTGGAGTGGCAAATATAATGCCTGAGCATGTATCAATGGAAACATGCAGATATTGAAGTTTACCAAAGGAAGAAACATGAGTAATATCCATTTGCCAGATCTGTAGAGGTCTTATGCCTCTTGTGTTTATCCCTACATGGGGTATGGGCAAAAACTCACAACAATTTTTACATTGAGTTACAATATCCCTAGCTTCCTTTCTGTTTATAGAAAAGCGGCGGCGAAGAGTTTCAGCCGTCACATGGAAGCGTTGATGAAATTCTTTTGCTGTATCCGCCTGGGAGCACAGTGCAATAGCTATGGTTCGAGTAGCTTTATCTGCCAAATCATTACCTCGGGACATTGGACCTGGCAGGCCCGAATGTGCCCTGACATGAGTAATATATATGGGAGATCTTCTATTTTGTAAGGCCAATTGCATTTGCCGAAAAATGGAGGCGACTTTACTAGAAGGCTTGATGACCCCTGCAGCCTCCAATAGTTGGACGGCATTAACCACATAACAGGAATCTGACACAATGTTTAAGGGCTCAGAAAAGGTTTTTCAAACTTCTAAAACTACCAAACATTCTACCACTTGGGGTGAGGTCTCTTTATAATCCTTAGATACTACCTTATTGTTTACCACATAAGCACCAATTCCCGTTTTAGAACCATCTGTATATACTATTATTCCATCCTTAAGTGGGGATTTAACTGTTATTTGCGGAAACACCACAGCTTGATTTAAGGCAAATTGTAAAATGGGATGTTTTGGATAGTGATTATCAATATGTCCTGCAAAGGAGGTAATCAAAACAGCCCAATCATTGGAAGTAGCCACCAGGGTTTGAACCTGAGCGGCAGTATATGGTACAATTAGAAATTTAGGCTCTTGCCCAAAATGGGTAATTGCTGACTTTAATCCCCTGAGGGCTAGTTGTGCAACAGCATTAGGATACCAGTGTATAATCTTGGCAGGAGATGCATTTGGATGGATCCACAATAGCGGTCCATCTTGCCATAACACAGCAGTTGGCAGCTGAGATGTTTTAAAGACACATAAATTAAAAGGCCGTGTATGATCAATACGTTGTAATTGTGCATTTTGTAAAGATATTTCTACCTTTTGTAGGGCTTGGTCAGCTGCAGGAGTGAAACTCCTGGGAGAGGAGATATGAGGGTCTCCTTCCAGAATATCAAACAAAGGTTTTAATTCAGCAGTAGGGATTTTTAAAAAGGGTCGAAGCCAATTAACATCTCCTAATAATTTTTGGAAATCATTTAAGGTACGGAGATGATCTCTCCTTATTTCTACCTTTTGAGGCACAATTTTTGTAGGGGATACTACAGATCCCAAGAATTGTCCAGTATCTGCAATTTGTACTTTGTCTGTAGCCACACATAGTCCCCATTGTCTGAAAATCTTTAACAAGAAGGAATAGGCCTTTTGAAGCATTGTCATATCTTTATGGCACAAAAGGATATCATCCATGTAATGAAGCAAAATTATCGAAGAATACTGCTCTCTTAACGGCTGTAACGCCTCTTGAACATAAAGTTGACACATAGTGGAGCTATTAGCCATTCCTTGTGGCAGAACCTTCCATTGAAAGTGCTTATCGGGCTCTGCATGATTAATGGAGGGAATAGTGAAAGCAAACCTAGGCCTATCCTTTGGAAATAAAGGTATGGAAAAGAAGCAATCTTTAATATCTATAATAATTAAATTCCAGCCCCTAGGCAGGGCAGAAAGCATGGGAAGGCCTCTCTGTACGGGGCCAAACATAATCATTTGTTCATTAATAGCTCTCAAATCATGTAACAATCTCCATTTACCTGATTTTTTCTTAATTACAAAGATTGGAGTGTTCCATGGAGATGTAGATGATTCGATGTGACCCAAATCTAATTGTTCTTTTACGAGTTGAGTCACTGCTTCTAACTTTTCAGAGGGTAGTGGCCATTGAGGAACCCATACAGGGTCCTCTGTTTTCCAAGGTATGGGTCGTGCTGCCCCAATGGCCCCTAGGAAAAACCCAAACCCTGTCGGACTTGGTTTCCTGTAGGTGAAATAAGTTCTGTTCTTCCTTGTTCGTGTTTACCCAATCCTTTTCCTGCTTTGTATCCCATTCTAGACATAATGCCTTTTGCTTGTGAGGAGTACCTCTCAGAAGAAGCACATCCATTAGACAGGGTCAGACCCATATGTTGCATAATGTCTCTTCCCCAAAGATTAACCGGGAGAGGAAGCACATATGGTACAAATTTTCCTCGTTGGCCTTCTGGGGTTTCCCATGTCAAGGCAGCAGAGCTTATTGAAGGGCAGGATTGGTATCCCAAACCTTGTAAAGAATGAGATGACTGGGTGACAGGCCAGGTTTTAGGCCACCAGTGGGAGGAGATAATGCTTTTATCCGCTCCTGTATCTAGAATACCTTCAAACGTTTTGCCATTAATTTTTAGATGGAGCCTGGGCCTCTCATGTAGAGAGACCATCAAGTAGGCCGAATCATTACCTGAAGAGCCCATTTTGGCAAATTTTGGTTTGGAAGATCCTCCCTCGATGTCGGGGAGGAGCAACAATTGAGCAATTCTGTCTCCTTTGGAAATTGAAAAGACTCCTTTTGGACTAGAGCATAAAATTTGAATCTCTGTAGAGTGTTGATTGTCTACAATTCCAGGGTACACTATCAGGCCTTGTAAGGTGAGTGTGCCTCGACCCAATATAAGGCCAACAGTTCCTGGAGGTAAAGGTTGTATGGTCTCCACAGGAACTGGTTGAACACTCATCTGTGGCATTAGTAAGAAGTCGGAGGCGGCACGCAGGTCCACTCTTGTAGAGAGTCCTGAGCTGTGTCTCTGTTGTCCTCCTGAGTTCTGACAAACCGGTTCCCATATCTTTGAGGGCCCTGGGACCGAGGGCCCGACGGCCCGTTTTTTGGCGGGTCAGTAGTCTGATCGATAGTCTGATTGTTAATGAGTGGGAGGAGCCTCCCCTGAAGATCTCTTACCGAGCGACATTGACTAGCCTTATGGTATCCTTTGCCGCAGCGATTGCACAGGGTAGGTGTTTCTCCCCTTTTATTTAAACTTTTGCAATTCTTTTTAAAATGTCCAGGTTTGCCACAGTTATAGCAAGTCTTTTGGCTGGTCTTACCAGCAGGGCGTTTTTGAGATTGGAGGATAGCAGCCGCTAGGCCTGCGTTGGTAAGTGGTCCCCCAAGGTCTCTACACACTCTGAGCCAATCTTGCAATCCCTTGTTTTTTCTGGGGACTATGGCTGCTCTACAGTCTGGATTAGCCTGTTCAAATATTAACTGTTCAACAAAAGGCTGAACTTGGTCTATATCTCCAAAAATACGCCCTGTGGCCTCTGTCATCCTGGCCACAAAATCTGAAAATGATTCTTGAGATCCTTGTACAATCTTTGTAAGCCGCCTATTGGTCTCTCCCTTGCGGGATAGTGCCTTCCAGGCCTTAATGGCCGTTTGAGAAACTTGAGCATAAGCTCCCCAATGATAGTTTGTTTGATCCGCGGTAAATCGCCCTTGACCCGTCAGCAAATCAAAGGTCCATTCTCTCTGTTCAGGGGTAAGGGCAGTGACGTTCGCTTGAGCTTGCCTTTGGGTGGCCTCGTACCAGAGGGCTCTCCACTCCATATATGGACCCATATTTGGGAGTGCAGCCTTTGCCACCATTTCCCAGTCAGCGGGAGTCAATGCATTATTGGCAAGTCTCTCTACTTGCACCATAGTAAAGTTTGCATTAGCTCCATATTTTTGGACTGATTCAGCCAATTCTTTTAATTGAGTATACTCTATGGGTGTATGTACCCGTCCACCATTTTCTATCTCATAAACCGGAAAAGCCATCTGAATCTTTTTTCTGACTTTATCTGGCACAAAGGAAAATTTTGGAGATCGCACCTCATAAGGCGGAGGAGCAGTAGGCACTATTTGAGGAAGGGGGGTGCAAGAGGGTTTCTTATTTATCCCTCGCTCATCTGGATGGTATCTCTCCTCCTCGTATTTGGCCACTTCTTCGTCTAATTCGGCCTCATCCCCTGAATTAAGAGTATCCGTATCAGAGGCACTAGGATTGGAGCTATCAGAACTGTCGAGGTTCAGTGCTTTTAGCTCCTTAACAGGGTAGAATCCTTGGGATTTTTCCCCAAAAGGAGAGCGGGACTCTCCAGAGGGTTGCTCTCCTTTTTTTGGAGGGTTCTTAGCTTTTTTGCTTTTACGGGTCTCTTTCTTTTTGCACGCACCCAACTTCTCACTGCGTTCGGTCTCTGATATGCTGTCCTGAACTTCCTCGAGGACGATCTGCCCTTCATCAACTGCCCTCTTGCAATTATCGTCTTCCAAGCAATTCTTAACAAGTTTCCAGATTGCTTTGGTGCCCAATCTCAGGTCATTGTTTGCTAGGTGGCGATCAAGATCTTTTCCTAACTTGTTCCATGATGCGACTGTGAGGGATCCTGAACATGCATACCATGGGGCCACCCGATCTACCTCCTTTACAAAATTTTTAAGGGTTCTGTGTGCTAATTTAATGTCCTGTTGTTTTAGGACTGCCTCGAATGTGGTTACTACCGATTGTGTAGATCCCATGGTGGTAGCAGCTTATCTACGTCCGCCTTATGGCCACCGAGCAAAACGAAAGCAAAATTACCGCGCCCTCGGCTTATCTACGTCCGTTTTATAGGCTGCGTTTTACCCACTCTAAGAGGCTTTTTTGCTGCTCCTTTATCTACAGGAGACTTCTAACAGAGTTTTAGGAGGTCTCGCCGCTTATGTACCTTAGTCTTATAGACATCCCCCAAATTTAGCAATAGCCACCGCGAAAACAAATGAACAAGAGGAGCGCAATAATGACAGTAAATATCACGGCAAAGATCGGTCCAAAAATTTCAGAAATATGCATACCTCTCCGAACTTACCTATCCCTGCAGTTCTGAATCCTCCTCGAAGTTAAGGGGTCTCCGAAGGTGACAAAAAAAAAGGGGGGGGGAATAGAAGGTGCTGACGATGGTGTGGTCAATGTTCCCGGGTTTCGGCACCAGTTGTGACTCGTGCTACTGTCTCGCCAGCAAGAACAACGCCGCACACACAGGATCCTTCTGCAGTAAAGCTTTAATGCGTCCTGAGAGGGAGAGCATAAGCTTACAACAAGTAGAAGCGGAGACCCCAAGTGGCAAAGACCCCTCCCTTATATAGGAAACTGTCCTTCGCCTAGGATGTGTCAGTCCCTGATTGGTGGTTGCTCATCGCGTGAGATGACGCCACGGGAGAGGCAGAGCACACAGAGTGGAAAGTCCCTTTGCACATGCACAGATTACTTGCTTGTCAGTTTAGAACACAGCGCCATCTTGTAATGGCGAAAGTGAGTGCGGCTCCTCACATATACCATATGTGCATTTCTGCTTCTGGGTGACCTCACTCAAGATGATCTTTCCTGGTTCCCACCATTTTCCTGCAAATTTCATAATTTCCTTGTTTTTAATAGCTGAGTAGTATTCCATTGTGTCAATGTACCACAAATTCTGTATTCATTCCTCCACTGAGGGACATCTAGATTGTCTGCAACTTATGACTATTATAATTAGAGTTGCTATGAACATGGTTGAACAAAAGTCCTTGTTGTATAGTTGAGCATATTTTGGTTATATGCCTAGGAGTGGTATAGCTGGATTTTGAGGTAACACTATTCCCAAGTTTCTGAGAAAGCACCAGATTGATTTCCAAAGTGGTTGTACAAGCTTACATTCCCATCAACAATGGAGGAGGGTTCCCCGTTCTCCACATCCTCTCCTGAATGTGTTGTCACTTAAGATTTTGATCCTAGCCATTCTGATGGGTGAAAGGTAAAATCTTAGGGTTGTTTTGATTTGCATTTCCCTGATGACTAAGGACATTGAATATTTATTAAAGTGTTTCTCTGCCATTCTATATTCCTCTACTGAGAATTCTCTGTTTAGCTCTATACCCTACTTTGTAATTGTATTACGTGGTTTGTTGGTGTTTAACTTCTTAAGTTTTTTATATATCCTGGATATTAGCCCTGTGTCAGATATACATGTGGTGAAGATATTTTCCAAGTCTCTAGGTTCACATTTTTTCTGGTGACTGTGTCCTTTGCTCTACAGTTTCATGAGGTCCCATTTATTGATTGTTGATCTTAGAGCCTGTACTGTTGGTGTTCTGTTCAGGAAGTTGTCTCCTCTGCAAATGAGTTGAAGGTTCTTCCCACTTTCTCCTCTAACAGGTCTAGTGTATTTGGTATTATGTTGAGGTCTTTGATCCACTTAGACTTCAGTTTTTTACAGGGTGATGAATAGGAATATATTTGCATTTTACTACATGTAGACATCCAATAAGACCAGCACCATTTGTTGAAAATGTTATCTTTTTTCCATTGTAATGTTTTGGCTTCATGTCAAAAGTCAAGTGTACAAAGGTGTGTGTGTTATTTCTGGGTCTTCTATTAGATTCCATTGATCCATCAGTCTGTTTCTATGTTAGTACCATGCAATTTTTATTACTGTTGCTCTATAGTACAGCTTGATACCAGGGATGGAGAAACCTCCAGGAGATATGTTGTTGTCCAAGACTGTTTTAGCAATTCTAGGTTTTTTGTTTTTCTATATGAAATTGAGAATTATTCTTTCAAGTTCTGTAAATAATTGTGTTGGTATTTTGATGGGAATTGCATTGAATCTGAGGATTGCTTTTGGTAAGATGCTCATTTTCACTAGGTTAATTATAGTAATCCATGAGCATGGGAGATCTTTCCAACTTCTGATACCTTCTTCAATTTCTTTCTTCAGAGACTTGAAGTTTTTTTCAAACAGGTATTTCATATGCATGCTTATAGTCATACCAAAGTACTTTATGTTATTTGTAGCTATTGTAAAGGGTGTTGTCTCAATAATTTCTTTCTCAGGTTTTTGTTTTTTATATACATTATGGTTAATTTTTTTTTAGTTAATTTTGTACCCAACCACGATGCTGAAGGCTCTTATCAACTGAAGGTGTTCATTGGTTGAACTTTGAGGGTCACTAAAGTATTCTATCATATTATCTGTGAGTAGTGCTACTTTGAATTCTTCCTTTCCAATGTGTATTCATTTGATCATCTTTAGTTGTCTTATTTCTCTAGCTAGGACTTCCAGTACTAGTTTGAAGAGATATGGAGAGAGAGGACAGTTTTGTCTTGTCCCTGATTTCAGTGAGATTGATTTAACTTTCTCTCCATTTAGTTTGATGTTGGCTATAGGCTTGCTCTAAATTGTTTTTACAATGTTAAGGTATGTGCCTTGTGTCCCTGATCTCTCTAAAACTTTAAGCATAAATGGGTATTGGATTTTGTCAAATGCTTTTTAAGCATCTAAGGAGATGATCATGTGTTTTTTTTTCCCCTGTGTTTGTTAATGTGATGGATTATATTGATAGAATTCCATATAATGAACCACCCTGCATGCCTGGGATAAAGACTACATGGTCATAAAGGATGATTTCTTTTATGTGTTCTTGGTTTCAGTTTACGAGTATTTTATTGAGTATTTTTGTGTCAATGTTCATAAGAGAAATAGGTCTGAAGTTCTATTTATTTATTGGGTCTTTGTGTGGTTTAGGTATCAATGTGACTGTGGCTTCATAGACTGAGTTTGGTAATGTTCCTTCTTTTATATTTCGTGCACGAGTTTGAAGAGTATTGGTTTCAGCTCTTCTTTGAAGGTATGGTAGATTTCTACACTAAAAACATCAGGCCCTGGGTTTTTTTTTTTTTTTTTTTTTTTTTGGCGGGGACAATTTTGATAATTGCTTCTATTTCTTTGGGGGATATATGACTGTTTAATCTATTTACCTGATTTGGGTTTAGCTTTGGGAAATGGAATCTACCAAGAATATTGTTCATTTCAGTTACATTTTCAATTGTTTTTAGATAGATAGATAAAAAGTTTACTCATGAACAAAAATACTATTTTCTTGCTTTTTTTCTTCCTCTTAACTGCCCTCTCTTTTTTTGATTAGAATATTTTTTATTTTTTTTATTAATTACACTTTATTCACTTTGTTTACCACCATAACCCCCTCCCTTCTCCCCTCCCGATCCCAACCTCCCTCCCCTTCTTCACGCATGCCCCTCCCCAAGTTCACTGATAGGGGAGGTCCTCTTCTCCTTCCTTCTGATCTTAGTCTATCAGACCACATCAGGAGTGGCTGCATTGTCATCTTCTGTGGCTTGGTAAGGCAGCTCCCCCCAGGTGATCAAAGAACAGGCCAATAAGATTAGGACAGAGGCTGTCCCTCTTCCTATTACTATGTAACCCACTTCCCACTTGGACACTGAACTGTCATGTGCTACATCTGTGCAGGGATTCTAGGTTATCTCCATGAATAGTCCTTGGTTGGAGTATGAGTCTATGAGAAGTTGCCTATGCTCAAATTTTCGAGTTCTGTGGCTCTCCTTGTGGGGTTCCCATCCGCTCCAGATCTTACTATTTCCCACTTTCTTACATAAGATTCGACACACTCTGCCCAACAGTTGGCAATAAGTCTCAGCATCTGCTTTGAGAGTCTGCAGGGCAGAGCCTTTCAGAGGCCCTCTGTGGCAAGTTCCTAGGTTGCTTCCTGTTTTTTCTTCTTCTTCTGATGTCCATCCTCTTTGCCTTTCAGGATGGGGATTGAGCATTTTAGTCAGGGTCCTCTCTCTTGATTAGTTTCTTTAGATGTACAGATTTTAATAGGTTTATCCTATGTTATATGTCTGTATGAGTGAGTATATACCATGTGTGTCTTTCTGCTTCTAGGACAGCTCGCTCAGGGTCATCCTTTCTAGGTCCCACCATTTACTTGCAAATTTCATGAGTTCCTTATTTTTCATTGCTGAGTAATATTCTATTGTGTACATGTACCACAATTTCTGCATCCATTCTTCAGGTGAAGGGCGTCTGGGCTGTTTCTAGCTTCTGACTATTACAAAAAAAGGCTGCTACAAACAGGGTTGAGCGAATGTCCTTAATGTGTACATGAGCCTCTTTTGGACATATGCCTAGAAATGGTATGGCTGGATCTTGAGGAGGCACTATTCCTAGTTGTCTGAGAAAGCGCCAGATTGATTTCCAGAGTGATTGTACACATTTACATTCCCACCAGCAGTGGAGGAGGGTTCCCCTTTCTCCACAACCTCTCCAGCATGTGCTGTCACTTGAGTTTTTCATCTTGGCTGTTCTGATGGGTGTAAGGTAAAATCTCAGGATCGTTTTGATTTGCATTTCCTAATCCTAATGAGGTTGCACATTACTTTAAGAGTTTCTCTGCCATTTGATATTCCTTTACAGAGAATTCTCTGTTTAGCTCTGTTCCCCATTTTTTAATTGGATTACTTCATTTGTTGCTGTTTAACTTCTTGAGTTCTTTATATGTACTAGATATTAGTCCTCTGTCAGATATAGGGTTGGTGAAGATTCTTTCCCAATCTTTAGGCAGTCGATTTGTTTGATGATGATGTCCTTGATTTATAGAAGCCTTTAAGTTTCATGAGGTTCCATTTATTGATTGTTGCTCTTAGAGCCTGTTGCTGTTGGTGTTCTCTTCAGGAAGTTGTCTCCTGTGTGAATGAGTTCAAAGGTATTTTCCACTTTTTTTTCTAATTGATTTAAGGTGTCTGGTTTTATGTTGAGGTATTTGATCCACCTGGACTTTAGTTTTGTGCAGGGTGATAAGTACATATCTATTTGCATTTTTCTATATGTAGACATCCAGTTAGACCAGCACCATTTGTTAAAGATGCTGTCTTTTCTCCATTGTATGGTTTTGGCATCAATGTTCATAAGGGAGTTTGGCCTGAAATTCTCTTTCTTGGTTGGGTCTTTGTGAGGTTTAGGTATGAAGGTGACTGTGGCTTCATAGAATGGGTTTCGTTGTGTTCCTTTTGTTTCTATTTTGTGGAATAATTTGAAGAGAATTGGAATTATCTCTTCTTTGAAGGTCTAGTAGAATTCTGCACTGAAACCATCTGGTCCTGAGCTTTTTTTGAATGGGAGACTTTCGATGACTGCTTCTAATTCCTTGGGGGATATAGGACTATTTAATTGATTTACCAGGTCCTATTCAGCTTTGGTAAGTCAAATCGATCAAAAAATTGTCCATTTCATTTAGATTTTTAAATTTTGTGGCTTATAGACTTTTGAAGTTAAGTCCTAATGATTGTTTGGATTTCCTCAGTGTCTGTCGTTATGTCCCCTTTTTCATTTCTGACTTTGTTGATTTGAATGATGTCTCTCTGCCTTTTAGTTAGCTTGGGTAAGGGTTTGTCTATCTTGTTGATTTTCTCAAAGAACCAGCTCTTGGTTTCATTGATTCTTTGAATTGTTTTGTTTCTACCTGATTCATTTTAGCCCTGAGTTTGATTATTTCCAGCCATCTACTCCTCTTTGCTGTGTCTGCTTCTTCTGTTTCTAGGGTTTTTAAGTGAGCCATTAAGTTGTTTGAATGAGCTGTCTTGAATTTCTTCTTGTAGTCACTTAGTGCTATGAACTTTCTTCTTAACACTGCTTTCATTGTGTCCCACAAGTTTGGGTATGTTGTGTCTTCATTTTCATTGAGTTCTAGGAAGGCTTTACTTTCTTTCTTTATTTCTTCCCTGACCCAGCTGTCATTTAGTAACAAGTTGTTCAGTTTCTATGAGTGTGTAGGCTTTTTGCTATTTCTGTTGTTGCTGAAGTCCAGCTTTATTCCATGGTGATCTAACAAGATACAAGGGATTATTTCAATCTTCTTGTATTTGTTGATGCTTGCTTTGTGACCAACTATGCGGTCTATTTTGGAGAAGGTTCCATGAGTTGCTGAGAAGATGGTAAATTCTTTTGGTTTCGGTGTAAGGGTCTGTAAATGTCTGTTAGGTCCATTTGATTCATGATTTCTCTCAGAGACATTGGTTTTTTTGTTTAATTTCTGTTTTGATAATCTGTCCTTTTTCGAGAATGGGGTGTTGAAGTCTCCCACTATTAATTTGTGGGGATTTATATGCGGTTTAAGTTTTATCAGTGTTTCTTTTACAAATGTGGGTGTCCTTGTATTTGTTGCATAGATGTTCAGGATTGTTATGTCTTCCTCATGGAATTTTCCCTTGATGAGTATGAAGTGTCCTTCCCCATCTCTTTTTATTAATTTTGGTTGAAAGCTTATTTTATCAGATATTAGAATGGCTACTCCTTCTTGCTTCTTGGGTCCATTTGCTTGGAAAGCCATCTTCCAACCCTTTACCCTCAGGTAATGTCTATCTTTGTGACTTCGGTGTGTTTTTTGTATGCAACTGATTGCTGGGCTTTGTTTACCCATCCATTCTGTTAGTCTGTGTCTTTTTATTGTAGAGTTGAGTCCATTGATGTAGAGAGAGATTATTGACCAGTGGCTGTTAGATCCTTTGATTTTGATGTTGTCTGCAGTCATAAGTTCGTATGCTTGGTTCCTCTTTGTTTTACTGTAGTGAGGTTATTTATTTCCTGTGTTTTCTTGAATGTAGCTAGTTTTCCTGGGTTGTATTTTCCCTTCTAGTGTCTTCTGTAATGCTGGATTTGTTTGTAGGTATTGTTGAAATTTGTTTTTGTCATTGAATATCTTGTTTTTTCTGTCTATGAGGACTGAGAGTTTTGCTGGGTATAGTAGCCTGGGCTGACATCTGTGTTCTCTTAGGGTCTGCATGATATCTGTCCAGGCCCTTCTGGCTTTCATAGTCTCTGTTGAAAAGTGAGGTGTGATTCTAATGGGTTTGCCATTATATGTTACTTGGCCTTTTTCTCTTGCAGCTTTTAGTATTTTTGCTTTGTTCTGTATACTTACGGTTTTGATTATTAGGTGGCGGGATTATTTTTTTTTCTGGTCTAATTTATTGGGTGTTCTATAGGCCTCTTTTATTCTTATTGGCCTCTTCTTTAAGTTGGGAAATTTTCTTCAATGATTTTGTTGAAAATATTTTCTGGTGCAGGGAATCTTCTTTTTCCTCTATTCCTATTATTCTTAGGTTTTGTCTTTTTATAATGTCTTGAATTGTTTGGATGGTCTGTATCAGGAATTTTTTAGATTTAACATTTTCTTTGACAGATACATGTATTTCTTCCATTGTATCTTCCACACCTGAGATTCTTTTTTTTATCTCTTGTAGTCTATTTGTTATGCTAACCTCTTTGGTTCCTGTTTTCTTCCATAAGTTCTTTCTGTCCACAATTTCCTCGATTTGTGTTTTCTTAATTTTTTCTAATTTTATCTTCAGATCTTGAGCTGTTTTGTTGATTTCCTTCACCTGTCTGAGTGTATTTTCCTGTTTTTCCATCACTTTTTTTCAGGTGTTTGTTTTAACAATCCTGTCACTGGATGGCCAGTGTTTATCAAAAGTTGTCACAGCTCACTTCAGGCATAAAGACCTGAGTGGTAACTGTGGTCCTTGTTAGTCAAGAGGTCTCTCCTCTCACCCAGAGAAGTCCTGAAAACAGCTGCCCTGCTTTTGCGTTCCTTGCTGTAAATTTAGTGATCTGCTGCTGTAAACTGTGTTTCCTGTGGTTTCGTCAGTTTTGATAGGGATAACTGGTTGCCCCTTGGAGCAGTATCTGTGGGTTGATCTCATGGATCCCGGGCTTTTGTATGTCTGAGGTTGGGGCTCTGTGCCCCAGTACCCAACAATAATCTGTAGCATGTGAGTACTGCTCTCCTGGTAACAGCAAGCTATCTACTGCACAGCAAGTCCCCGCGTTGGGCCTGTCTGCAGGATATATTGGGTGGCCTAATTCCATCCCCTTTGCTTCATTCCCTGTGAGGGTTTTTCTGGACAGTGACTCTAAGTCTCTGGTGTCCTGGGGCGCACAGTTCTGTCTGTGAGGAATAGTTGGTACAAAGCAGGTCTCTGGGCTGGTGGTGTGCTGCCTGCCCAATAACTCTCTGTGCTCCCTGCTGGGTCCAGATCAGTGAAGGCGGCTCGCATCCGCCAGTATGCGAGACCTTCTCCAGGCAAAGACTGGGTGGCCCAAGTCAGCACTGTTTCCTTCCTTTGCTGTGGGGTCCTCTTCCGACAGGGACTCCCAGTTTCTGTTGCACTGGGGTGCATAGCTCCGTCTGTGCCTGAGAGCTGGGCACGCAGCCTCTCTCGGTCCTGGCTGTTTGAGCCCAGTTCTGTGATAGCGGCTCAGTTCAGTAATGGCAGCTCGTACCTGCTGGTCTGTGAGATGTTTTCCAGGGAAAAACTGGGTGACCCCTGGCCAGTCCCGCTACTTTCTTACCCCATGGGTTTTTCTCGCAACTGGGACTCCCAGTCTCTGGTGTTTTTGTGCCTACCTGTTCAGCCTGGGAAAGTGATCGGGATACGCAGGCATGTGGCTCTGGTCCAGCGACTTAGTGCCTGCAGGATCTGGGATCTCTTCCGGGTTCTGGCTGGGTGGCCTGAGCGTGGACCGGACTGATTCCCATGCCTTGGGGGTTTCTTCTCACCTGGGAAACACGATTGCTGAGGTTTTAGGGCTCAGAGTTCAGTGTCTTGGTCGCTGTATGGAAAATGTTGTCCTGCTCCTCAGATGCAGTGTTCTCCTGGTGCCGCCATCTTGTCCCCCCATTTTCAATTTTTGTGGTGTATAAGCCTTTGAAGTAAGACCTAATGATTGTTTGGATTTCCTCAGTGTCTGTAGTTATATCTCCCTTTTTCTTTCTGATTTTGCTGATTTGGATAGTTTCTCTCTGCCTTTTAGTTATTATGGCTAGGGATTGTATATTTTGTTGATTTTCTCAAAGAACTATCTCTTGGTTTCAGTGATATTTTGAATTGCTTTATTTGTTTCTAATTTATTGAGTTCAGCCCTGAGTATGATGATTTCAAATCATCTACTCCACTTGGGTGTGTCTGTTTCTTTTTTTGTTGGGCTTTTAGGTATGCTGTTGAGTTTCTTATATGAAATGTCTCAAGCTTCTTTTTGAAGGCACTTAGTGCTATGAACTTTCTTATTCGCACTGCTTTCACTGTGTCCCATAAATTTGGGTAAGTTGTGCCTTCATTTGCATTGAATTTTAGGAATTCTCTAACTTCTTTTTTTATTTCTTCCCTGCTCCAACTGTCTTTGAGTAGAGAGTTCTTTAGTTTCCTTGCATGTGTAGACTTTTATAATTTATTTTGCTGTTGAGATCTAGTTTTAGGCCATGGTGTTGTGATCAAATACAAGGGATTATTTCAATCTTCTTGTAACTGTTGAGGCTTGCTTTGTGTCTGACTATATGGTCAATTATAGAGAAGTTTCTGTGGGGTGCTGAGAAGAAGGTATACTCTTTTGACTTTGGGTGAAAAATTCTGTTGACTCCTATTAAGTCCTTTTGATATAGGACCTCTGTAAGTGTCATTATTTTCTTATTTAGCTTCTGTGTAGGTGATCTGTCCTTTAGTGTGAGTGGAGTGTTGAAGTCTCCCACTATTGAGGTATTGGGATTGATGTGTGATTTGACCTTTAGTAATGTTTCGTTTACAAATGCTGGTGTTCTTGTAATTTGGAACATAGATGTTCATAATTCTGATGTCCTCCTGGTAGATTTTTCCTTATCAATTCTTGATGAGAATGAAGTTCCTCTCCTCATCATTTTTTATTAATTTTGGTTGAAATTCTATTTTATTAGATATTAGGATAGCTACTCGAGCTTGTTTTCTGGGTCTGTTTGCTTGAAATTCTTTTTCCAGCCCTTTACTCTGAGGTAGTATCTATCATTGTTGCAAAGGTGTGTTTATTTAATGCAGCAGAGTGTTGGATCCTGTTTCCACAACCATTCTGTTAGTCTGTGTCTTTTCATTGGAGAGTTGAGTCCATTGATGATGATAGGTAACAGTGACCAATAAATGTTTGGTCCTTTTCTTGTTGAATTAGTGGTGATAGTGTGTTTGTGTGCTTGCTTTATTTTATTTTATTTTGTTTTGTTGAGAGGTTGTCTATGTCCTGTTTCCTTGGGTGTACTTGATTTTGTTAGATTAGAGTTTTCCTTCTAGTTTCTTCTGTAGGGCTGAGTTGCTATGTAGGTATTGTTTAAGTTTAGTTTTGTCATGAAATATTTTGTTTTCTCCATCTATAATATTGAATGTTTGTAGCTGTTTGTAGTAGTCTGGTTTGTCATCAGTGTTCTTTTAGAGTCTGCATGATTTCTGTCCAGGCCCTTCTGGCTGTCATAGTTTCTTTTGAGAATTCTTGTGTGATTCTGATAGGTCTACCTTTATATGTTACTTGGTCTTTTTCCCTTGCATCTTTTAATATTATTTCTTTGTTCTGTAATTTTAATGTTTTGATTATTATGTGATGTGAAGACTTTCTTTTCTATTTTTGTCTATTTGGTGTTCTGTAGGCATCTTGTATGTTATTGGACATAGCATACAAGTTGGGAATATTTTCTTCTATGATTTTCTTGAAAATATTTTCTGGACCTTGGAGCCTGGAATCTTCCTTTTCTTCTATTATTATTATTCTTGGATATCATCTTTTCATGGCGTCCTTGATTTCTTGGATGATTTGTTTCAGGGATATTTCCAATTTTATTTTTTTCTTTGTGAGATGAATCAATTTCTACAATTGTATCTTCAATGCCTGAGATTCTCTCTTCCATCTCTTGTATTCTGCTTGTGGTGCCATCTTATGGTTCCTGCTCTTTTCTCTAAGTTTTCCATCTCCAGGGTTTTCTGTGTTTGTGTTTTCTTTATTGATTCTAATTCTGTTTTCATGTCTTGCACCATTTCCTTCATCTGTTTGAATGTAGATTCTTGTGTTCCCATGATGACATCTATTTTATTATTCATTTCCTCTTCATGTGCCTCTATTTGTGCTTTTATATTTGCTTGTATTTCTTTGAGAGCTTTGTTCATTTTCTCTTTATGTGTCTCTATTTGTGTGGCTATTTCTTTGAGAGTGTTCATTTCCTCTTTATGTGCTTCTAATAATGCAATAAGCTTAGCTTTATAATAATTTTCCTGTGTTTTCAATAAATTAAAATATCTACTGATTTTGGGGGTTTCTGGTGAAGCCATGATGTCCTGATTTTCCTGCTTCTAGCCAGCTGATCATCAGTAGCTTTTGCTCATTCTTCCTGTATCCTGTACTGCAGCCTGGGTCTGTCTGTCTCTGGATTCTGGAGTATTCCTCAGGAAGATGAGAGAGTTTCACCACTTTGAGAGTGGGTATTGGTGTTTCAGGTGCAGCTAAGGTAGGAAGGTCTCAGGTGCAATTGTGCAATGGCAGGAGTGTCTAGTGCACAATTTTCATTGTCTAATTATATCAATTCACTGAAGGAAAGAAACTGAATGTTAGTGCTTCATTGGATTGGAAAATAAAAAGGACAAAACATAAAATAAATGATTTCTAAAATACATTGTATTGTATAAAAGTTCACCCAAATGGTAACTAATACACCAAAGCCACTGTTTCACAATAATAAAATAATAAAATTTCACTTCGAATATTTATCTGTATAGTTTTTACCTATAATGCTGTATTAAAAAAGAACTGAACATTATGACTGTAGAAATGACTTTTAAAAGAGACTTAAGGAGAAACTGAAACAGAAAAGTTTAATAATTTTCAGTGGATTACGGAGTGTTCACTAAAAAAATGTTGAGCCCTAATACGCTTACTGCAGCAACGCAGGACTGTAGTGTATTGAGGTCTATTAAAAATGTTACTGTATGATGAAAAACATGTTCAGTCCTATGTTTTCTTATTCATTCTTGCTTTTAATATTATGAATAAAAATGGTTTCTTTTAAGGTCATTCTTAATTTCTTAATATAATCGAAAAAGTGAGCATAAAAGAAAACAGAGCAGTTGTAAAGTGTGCCAGTGTGACAAAACCCATACCTTCAATTTATATACTAAACTTTGATAAACTTTGGAAGGGGTTGTTTTATAGTTAAATTTTCTCTTTTTCTTTAAATCACTAGGACTTAAGTAAATAATTTGTGAATTTGCTAGAATGCATATGTCCAGTTTTAAAATGGTGGATTTAGAGCAGGCATTTGTCTTGGAAAACCTTGGTTCAATCCTGTGTTCTATTATTTAAACTATAGAACTTTAGGGTAGACATAAATTCTTTCAGCTGCCTTTTTGTTATCTGTAAAATGAAGGTAATAAAATGTTTATCTCCTGGTATCAAAGAATTAAATTAGAAAATGTGTGTATGTCTGAAGGGGAAGCTCAGTCAAAAACATAGGATAAACCTGGTATGTATGAAGCTCTGGGTTTAATCTGAAGCACTGACAAGAAACAATACTACTAATTGTAGTAGCAACATTTATATTAATGTCCCATAATGAATGCCCAATAGTTTATGTACATTTTTAACAGAATTATTTTCCTACCACTTGTCTCCCCAAAAATCCAGAGTTTGTTTGAAATTTAAAACTGTGATTGAAAAAAGGAGTAGGGGCTAGAAAAATGGCTCAACACCTTGCAGCTCACAACTGTCTATAGCTCCAGTATCAAGACATCTGACACCATATTCTGGCTCTGGCCCCTTCAGACACTGCACATCCATGTACATAAAATGAGAGAGAGAATGGGTGAGATAAAAAGAAAAATACTGTATGACAAATTCATCCTTGAGAAGATGCCTGGGATTTACTCCCAAACTAGCTATGTTTAAGGAACAAATGAGCATATGGTGAACAAATTCATTGGTGTTTGAAGAAAGTTTTTTTTTTTCAGTTCCTTACTCATTTAAGTATCGCCTGCCTAGTTTGTTAATTTCGAGTAGTTATTTCACATTTCCTGACTTAATATTATTTTTAATCTAAACTTCATGCTTCATAGGTAAGATTTGTTGAAAATGGGCGTGAAATACAACGTTGAACAATTTTAATACAGTTTTCCTAGAAATTATAATTGACTACTCATCTTTTCTTTAAAACCTTTTGAGTTATACTGTTCCATAACATATAACATTAAAAAAAATGCCTTTAAAATTTACTTTTTAATCATTGGTATTTAATCATTAGTATTTAATTATTAGTCAGTCATATTGACTCATGGGTTCCAGCAAGGATAACCCACATGTAGGTAGAACAATGCACAGAAATTTCTCATTAAATCATTCTTCAAACAACTGACCATTGACAAATCTTACATTTTCTTTTTTTCTTCTTCTCATAATTTGGCTGAATTTAAGTAAAAGAGTGAACAATTTTCTTACATGGTGAATTTGATCATCAGTTCATGAGTTAGTTCCTCTACCTTAAAATACCACCTTACAAATCAGGATTGTTACTCCTTTATGCCTCATGTCTTCCAACACTGATGTCACCATCAATGCAGCCTTAAGAGTGACTATATCAATATAACAGTATAAAAAATCTAGATAGATAGATATGTTATAAAGATATAGATATGTGTGTGTATATATGTATGTGTGTGCAACAAGAAAAACCAAAGAAGAAGAAACTAAAAATCATAAACATCTTAGATGAAGAACATAGAGGAATAACTAGACTATTAGTCTTTAGTTCCATTTTTCTAATTGGGTTAAATATGTTCTTACATGTTAACAAAATAAAACCTGCTGATTGGTGATTTTTTTTATTAATAAGAATTGTGTTTAATTAATTTAACCACTTATGTCAAAAGTTAGGGATCATTGATATGTGTTCATGAGAGACTCTTAAATCATGTTGTTTTCTGCTTAACCCTATGAACTAAAATGATTTGTCTGAGAAGAAAGCATGACAATTATATTGGAGAGAAATTGAACAAATCACTTTGGATCTTCCAGCACTTTAACTGGTAAATCCTGCTTTAAATTGATAATTCCACAGTGGTAGGTAGGTGGGACTATTAGAGATCCTAGACGATACTTTGTGTAGCCTTAGGAAAGATGTTGGTACAGGACTCCCAAATAAAAGTCTTCCCTTTCCTGTATTGTAAACCTAGCTCACTAAATATGGTTGGTGAAGCTATGGACCACAGAGGAAAATCTGCCACTTCCTAAACCAACATAATATAAAACTGCATTCTAAAAACTTATCCTTACATCCACAGAAAAATGCAGGTCTCATATCTCATCAAAGAAGCTTCTCTTTGCAACATATGAAGGATATAACAGATATTCAGGACTAGTCAAAACATAAAGAACAACTGACTCTGGCCTGCTTGTCCTCAATTGATATATCTACAATACAGCTACTATAAGAACTGCTCAAGGAACATCACAAAAGAAGGGAAGAAGATTGTAAAAGCCAGAGAACCAGGATGTCTGCTGTGAGACAGTGTTTTCTAGAAAAATGAACAACAATGTGGTTCCCTAAATAAAATCTGCCCAGTGACAACACCAGTTGACAAGCCAAAATAAATGTGTGAAAACACCCAGTACTGCAATCCTAAATAAAGAAATACTGAAAATTAATGGCTGCTGAGAGAAGGGGACTCAGTTTTAGATGGGGCTGAAATTTAAGTTATCTAAATCTAAGTGATCAATCCTAAATACATGTTTATATGAGTAACACTAAAGAAACTCTGCAGGTTGTATTTATAAATGTGTATATATGAAATATATTTTATAACTATAATATATTATATATAATTAGAGAATAAAAGGTCATGAATTTAAGAGATTGTTGATGTATAACATGACAGGAATTGAAGGAAAGAGAAAGAGAGCTGAAATTATCTAAATACTGTATCATATATGAAACTCTGAAAAAAATTATACCCTGTATAGAGAATGAAAAGTGTTTGTTTCACCACTATTTTACTTTATAACCCCAAACCAAGGATCCAAGATAAGTTAGTTTAGATTGTTTTTTAGCCTTACAGCTTGATCTGTGACCTTGTTTTGAATATGCACTACAAATTCTAAGCAATTAAATTACAAAGAAAGGTTGGAGTATCCATATCTTCTTAGACTAAAGAATACCTTAGTCATTTTATCCAGATATGTTCTGTGAAAAGTGAAACTGTACCTGTCATTGCCTTCATGAAGGTGTATATTTAGAATTACTGTATCTGAAAAAATAGAAGAAAGCTACATTATGGTGAAATGGTTCTAGTTTCTGCCTACTATGTCGTTCCAAGCAGTTTGTGTAGATTGGTGGAATATTCTATATAGACATCTGGTCCACTTGCTTCAAATCCTTGGTCTTGTTCTTTTTCTAATGAATTATAACTTGACCACAAAATAGAATCTGAACTCATCCTGGGGACAACTAAGATAGTTATGCTGACATCTTTTGGTTCTGGGTATAATTTTGATGTCTGAGGGAAAATATCAAAATAAATTGGTTCCCAAAAGAACAGTATAAAGTGCATACTAAAAAGATCCCTTGCTGCCTACCATTCCAATCAAATTCCAAGCAAGAATGAAATAAAAATGACTGATTTGCATTCCCTTGTATCATTATGTTTTATTTTCCCTCCTTACTCAGACCATCTGGTAGGTTCGTGCAGACAATGCCTTCCACAGTTTCTGTGAAAGGAGAATTGCCTTTTGGGAAAGTAAATCAATTATAAGTTTTGTTTTTTCTTTCTCTTGCAGTGAAGATTGCTATGCACCATTAAAGAAAGCTTCCATGGAAGGTATTATAGCCTCCATTACCTTAAGCATTTATAAGTCTTAAACTACAACACCCCATCTTCTTCCCTTTCTAGTTTTCTCTTTTGTTACTTCTATACACTGACATGCAATATTTCTTTAGCATTTTAGATGCTTCCTTGATATCTTTTTGTCAGGAAACACTCAATTCTAGGTTAACATTTTTTTTAATATTTTTTGAAAATTTCTTATGTGAATACTATATTTGTCTCATTTCTACCCCTCCTTCTCCTCTCTCAAACTGTTCCTATACCATTCCTAGTTCATCTCATATTAATAATCTCTTTTTAAATTATAATTATTGGCTATATATTCATATAAACAGACCTACTGAGTCTATTTACTGATGCTGGTATGTACATGTGTGTAAGGTAACTATTTGAGAGTGGGTAACCAGTAACAGCAAGTTTGTCACTGGAGAAAAATGATCCTGTTTCAGAAGCTACTGATTGCCTGTAGCTTTTCACCTAAGGGTGGGCCTTGTGAAATTTTTCCATCCACATTGGCATGTCAACTGGAGTTGTAATTATGCAGATTTTGTTTAAGTGATCATATTGTTAAGATTTCATGGGTGCAGCTTCCTTATCATAGCTAACAGACAGTACCTCACAGCAGACTTTTTGTTCCTTCAATCCTGAAATCATTCTGCCCATCTTCTATGAGTTTCCCTGAGCCTTATTTGTAAGGATTGCATTGTGGATGTATCAAATGGGGTCATGCATCGCTGTCACTTGTTCTCTTTATTTTGAACAGTTGAGGATCTCTGCAATAGTTGCTATCTCTTGAAAAAAATGCTTCGTTAATGAGGGGTAAGAAGTACACTTATCTGTAGGTATGAGGATAAGTTAAACATTCAAAGTGCAGTTAGATATTATATAATTTAGAAAAATTGCACTCTCCATCTACGAGTAGTTTGGCTAGGTTTTCAGTAATGATAATGAATTCCATTCTACAAAAAAGGACTTATATCTAATTATAAGGCCATTGGTTACCCCCAATATTAAAAGTGCTACTATTGCATACTAGCAATACCTTTCCTGGCCAGTCATTGCTGTGTTTTACACACTTTACTCTTGGGTAGGACTATTAATAGCTTTTTTTTCCCTTAGGAGCTTGCATAACATCATCTACAACTAAAAGAACTAATCCTTAGGGTGGAAGCTTTCAGATTTGTCCCAGTGTGATTCTTCCAAGTCTGAAATAAGTAGTGTCAAATAGTGTCTTAACTTCAAGTTCTAGGAGACAACCAAGGGTAATGGAAAGTGACTTGGACCTCTTGATCATCACCTCAGTGGAAGAATTCTTATGCCAGACACTTGAGTTTGTGTTAGACAGTTTATATTTGTTGCTGTCATTATTTATTTATCTATGTATTTATGTGATAGATTAATTAATATTTATTATTAATTATTAAATAAACAAATTATTTAGTTAATGACTTTATAGCCTAATTCCAGCCCCCTTCCCTCCTCCCAGTTCCACTCTCACCCACTCCTCCCTCCATTCTCATCTCTCCTTCTTAGAGAAAGGGGAGGCCCTCAAGTGGTACAAACCCACCCTGGCACATCAAGTAGCAGCAGTACTAAGTGCAGTCTCTCCCACTGACACCAGGCAAGTCATCCCAGTTAAGGGAAAGGGATCTAAAGGCAGGCAACAGAGTCAGAGACAGCCCCTACTCTCATTGTTAGAGACCCATATGATGACCAAGCTGCACATCTGTGTAGGGGGTCTACTTTTAGCCTATGCTTGCTTTTTGGTTGATTGTTCAGTCACTGTGAGCCCCTATGGGACCAGGCTAGTTTATATTGAAAGAGTTCTTGTAGTGTCCTTGACACCTTCAGTTCCCTCTATCCTTCCTCCTGCTCTTTCACATAACTCCCCAAGGTCAGCCTATTATTTAGATGTGTGTGTCTGCATCTATGAAGCTTCTCAGAAGACAGCTATGATAGGCTCCTGTCTGTAAACATAGCAGAGTGTCATTAATAGTGACGAGCGTTGGCTATCTCCCTTGGGGTGGGTCTCAAGTTGGGCCAGTTGTTGATTTGTCATTCCCTCAATCTCTGATTCATTTTAATCCTTACACAGTTCTTAGCGGAGCTTTATCACCCCATATTGCATACCTGTACACACACACCCATCACATATTTTTTAAATAAACATAAAGCAATATGGTTTTCCAAAAAGATTTCAAGCATCCTTAAAGTTATTTATCCCTCCTTCCTTCCACATTCTCTATATTATTCACCTCGCCACTTCAATAAAATGTGTTAAATTTGATCACAAACTTGTTTTATCTCCTTTAAACCAATAATTGTAAAAATATCTTTCCATTTCTACCATCATATGCCTTCACACCCAGACTTTGTTCAGGATTCTTATGTATATAAGACCTAAAGTTTTAATGAGTAAAGTATATTATCTCAGCAGAGTCTTATATCATGTTCTGAATTATATTCTCCTCTTTTACATAAAGAATGAGTGTTTAATCAAGTTGATATAATAAATTGCAGCCAGCTGTCAGTCTATATTTTCAAACAGGCTGTGGAAAATGGCATTTCTCGTGGCTGAATTTTATATGTTGAATATAAAGAGATGTTTCCACTGAAGAGAAATTGAATGATTGAGAAATTTAAAGATATCAGGAAAGTAAAATCAGAAAAGTTCCAAACACAAAACATCCAAGAAATCAAGGACACCATGAAAAGACAAAACCTAAGAATAATAGGATTAGAAGAAAAAGAAGACATCAGGCTCAAAGGTCCGGAAAATATTTTCAAGAAAATTATAGAAGAAAACTTTCTCAACTTAAAGAAGGAGATGGCCATAAATATACAAGAGGCCTACAGAACACCAAGTAGACTAGACCAGAAAAAAAATTCTTCATGTCACATCATAGTCAAAACACTGAACCTACAAAACAAAGAAAAAATTCTAAAAGCAGCAAGGGAAAAAGGCCAAGTAACATATGAAGGTAGACCTATCAGAATTACAGCAGATTTCTCAACAGAAACTATGAAAGCCAGAAGGGCCTGGACAGAAATCATACAGTCCTTAAGGGACCACAGATTCCAACCCAAACTACTATACCCAGCAAAACTTTCAATCAACATAGACGAAGAATTCAAGATATTCCAAGACAAAACCAAATTTAAACAATATCTACATAGTAACCCAGCTCTACAGAAGTTACTAGAAGGGAAACTCCAAAACAAAGAAAACAAGTACATTGAAGGAAACAGAGAAAATAGATAACTACACAACAAAAAAACCAAAAGAAGACAAGCAATGAAGCTCAGTGACACCACCAACACCACATCTAAAGTAAGTAACAATTGTTGGTCACTAGTTTCTATCAACATCAACGGACTCAACTCCCCAATTAAAAGACACAGACTAACAGAATGGTTGCGGAAACAGGATCCATCATTCTGTTGCATCCAAGAAACACACTTTGCAACAAAGATAAACACTACCTCAGAGTAAAGGGCTGGAAAAATGTCTTTCAAGCAAATGGTTTCAGGAAACAAGCAGGAGTAGCCATCCTAATATCTAATAAAATAGACTTTCAACTCAAGTTAATCAAAAAAGATAAGGACGGCCACTATATTCTCATCAAAGGAAAAATCCACCAAGAGGACATCACAATTTTGAATATCTATGCCCCAAATACAAGAGCACCTACATTCTTAAATGAAACAATATTAAAGCTTAAATCACACATTGATCCTAAAACCCTAATAGTGGGAGACTTCAACACTCCACTCTCACCAAGGGACAGATCAACTAGACAGAAAACAAAGAGGGAAATAAAAACACTTACAGAGACCCTAAATCAAATGGACCTAATAGACGTCTACAGATCTTTTCATCCAAACTCAAAAGAGTATTCCTTCTTTTCAGCACCACATGGAACCTTCTCCAAAATAGACCATATAGTTGGTCATAAAGAAAGCCTCAACAGATACAAAAAGATTGAAATAATCCCTTGTATTCTATGTGAGCACCATGGACTTAAGCTGGACCTCAACAACAACAGAAATAACAAACTGCCTACACGCACATGGAAACTGAACAACCTGTTACTCAACGACAGCTGGGTTAAGGAAGAAATAAAGAAAGAAATTAAAGACTTCCTAGAATTCAATGAAAATGAAGGCACAATATACCAAAATTTATGGGACACACTGAAAGCAGTGCTCAGGGGAAAATTTATAGCACTAAGTGCCTGCAAGAAGAAATTCGTAACATCACATACAAACAACTTAATGGCCCAACAGAAAAACCCTAGAAAAAAAAGAAGCAGATACACCCAAGAAGAGCAGAAGGCTGGAAATAATCAAATTCAGGGCTGAAATCAATCAATTAGAAACAAATAAAACTATTCCAAGAATCAATGAAACTAAAAGCTGGTTCTTTGAGAAAATCAACAAGATAGACAAACCCTTAGCCAAACTAACTAAAAAGCAGAGAGAATCTATCCAAATCAACAAAATCAGAGATGAAAAGGGTGACATAACTACAGACACAGAGGAAATTCAAACAATCATTAGGTCATACTACAAAAGCCTATATGCTACAAAATTTGAAAATCTAAATAAAATGGACAATTTTTTTTTATAGATTCCATCTTCCAACATTAAATCAAGATCAGGTAGAAAGACTGAACAGCCCTATATCCCCCAAGGAAATTCAAGCAGTCATTCACAGTCTCCCTTCCAAAAAAAGCCCTGGGCCAGATGGTTACAGCGCGGAATTCTACCAGACCTTCAAAGAAGTGCTCACACCAATTCTCCTCAAACTATTCCACAAAATAGAAACAGAAGGAACATTACCAAATTCATTTTATGAAGCAACAGTCACCCTGATACCTAAACCACACAAAGACCCAACCAAAAAAGAGAACTTCAGACCTATCTCTCTTATGAACATTGATGCAAAAATACTCAATAAAATACTTGCAAACCGAATCCAAGAACACATCAAAGATATCATCCACCACGACCAAGTAGGCTTCATCCCAGGCATGCAAGGGTGGTACAACATACAGAAATCCATCAATGTAATCCACCACATAAACAAACTGAAGGAGAAAAACCACATGATCATCTCCTCAGATGCTGAAAAAGCATTTGACAAACTCCAACACCCATTCATGTTTAAAGTCTTGGAGAGATCAGGGATACAAGGCACATATCTCAACATAGTAAAGGCAATATATAGCAAGCCGATAGCCAACATCAAACTCAATGGAGAGAAACTTAAATCAATCCCACTGAAATCAGGGACAAGACAAGGCTGCCCACTCTCTCCCTACCTCTTCAACATAGTACTTGAAATCCTAGCCAGAGCAATAAGACAACTAAAGGAGATCAAGGGGATACAAATCGGAAAGGAAGAGGTCAAAGTGTCACTATTCGCAGATGATATGATAGTATATATGAGCGACCCCAAAAATTCAACCAGAGAACTCCTCCAGTTGAAAAACACCTTCAGCAAAGTGGCAGGATACAAAATCAACTCAAAAAAATCAGAAGCCCTCCTGTACACAAAAGACAAAAGGGCCGAGAAAGAAATTAGGGAAACAACACCCTTCACAATAGCCACTAACCACATAAAGTACCTTGGGGTGACACTAACCAAGCAAGTGAAAGACCTGTTTGAGAAAAACTTCAAGTCTCTGAAGAAAGAAATTGAAGAAGATCTCAGAAGATGGAAAGATCTCCCGTGCTCATGGATTGGTAGGATTAACATTGTGAAAATGGCCATCCTGCCAAAAGCAATCTATAGATTCAATGCAATTCCCATCAAAATACCAACTCAATTCTTTACAGACCTTGAAAAAAAGATTCTCAGCTTCATATGGAGAAACAAAAAACCCAGAATCTCCAAAACAATCCTGTACAACAACAGATCATCTGGAGGTATCTCCATCCCCGATCTCAAGTTGTACTACAGAGCAATAGTAATAAAAACTGCATGGTATTGGCATAAAAACAGAAAGGAGGATCAATGGAACCGCATAGAAGACCCAGAAATAAACCCACACAACTATGAATACTCGATTTTTGACAAAGAAGCCAAAACCATTCAATGGAAAAAAGACAGCATCTTCAACAAATGGTGCTGGTCCAACTGGATGTCCACATGCAGAAAAATGAAAATAGATCCCTATTTATCACCCTGCACAAAACTAAAGTCCAAGTGGATCAAAGACCTCAACATAAATCCAGATACTCTAAATCTGTTAGAAGAAAAAGTGGGGAGCAGCCTAGAACTCATTGGCACAGGAGACAACTTCCTGAACAGAACACCAACAGCACAGGCTCTAAGAGCAACAATCAATAAATGGGACCTCATGAAACTGAACAGCTTCTGTAAAGCAATGAACACTGTCATCAAAACAAAACGCCTGCCTACAGATTGGGAAAGAATCTTCACTAACCCTTTATCTGACAGAGGACTAATATTGAGTATATACAAAGAACTAAAGAAGCTGAAAAGCAGCAAACCAAATAATCCACTTAAAAAATGGGGAACAGAGCTAAACAGAGAATTCTCGACAGAGGAATATCGAATGGCAGAGAAACACTTAAAGAAATGCTCATCCTCATTAGCCATCAAGGAAATGCAAATCAAAACGACCCTGAGATATCACCTTACACCCATCAGAATGGCCAAGATGAAAATCTCAAGGGACAACACATGCTGGAGAGGTTGTGGAGAAAGGGGAACCCCCCTTCACTGCTGGTAGGAATGTAAACTGGTACAACCACTCTGGAAATCTATCTGGCGCTTTCTAAGACAATTAGGAATAGTGCTTCCTCAAGACCCAGCTATACCACTGCTAGGTATATACCCAAAGTTTGCTCAAGTACACAAAAGGGATATTTGCTCAACCATGTTTATAGCAGCTTTATTTGTAATAGCCAGAACCTGGAAACAACCCAGATGTCCATCAACGGAGGAGTGGGTACAGAAATTGTGGTATTTTTACACAATGGAATACTACTCAGCAATCAAAAAGGAGGAAATCATGAAATTTGCAGGCAAATGGTGGGATCTAGAAAAGATCTTCCTGAGTGAAATATCCCAGAAAGAGAAAGACAAACACGGTATATACTCACTTATATAGACCTATAAGATATAATAAACATAATGAAATCTATACACCTAAAAAAGACAATCAAGAGAGCGGACATGGGGTAAGATTATGAATACTTGTTTTGAAAGACAGATGGGATGCACGTTGAACATTGACAGGAGTCTACTGAGCGCATTGGAAAGACTCTAGCAGGCAGTGTTTTCAAAGCAAAGACTCATGACCAAACCTTTGGCAGAGTACAGGGAATCATAAGAAAGAAGGGGAGTTAGTCTGATGGGGAAAGGATAGGAGCTCCACAAGGACCAAAGATATCTGGGCACAGGGTCTTTTCTGAGACTGACATGCAACCAAGGACCATGTATGAATGTAACCTAGAACCCCTGCTCAGATGTAGCCTGTGGTAGCTCAGTAACCAATTGGTTTCCCATAGTGAGGGAAACAAGGACTATTTCTAACAGGAACTCAATGGCTGGCTCTTTGGCCTCCCCACCCCCCAAGGGAGGAGCAGTCCTGTTAGGCCACAAAGGAGAGCTTTGCAGCCAGTCCTGAAGATACCTGATAAAACAGGATCAGATGAATGGGAAGGAGGTCCCCCCTATCAGTGGACTTGACAAGGGGCACGGTGGAGATGAGAGAGGGAGGGAGGGACTGGGAGGGAATGAGGGATCGGGACATGGCTGGGGTACAGAGTTAATAAAATGTAAGTGATAAGAAAAAAATAAAATACAAAAAAAAAAAAAAACAGGAAAGTACCTTTTCTGTGCTTAATTTTTTAACCACTCAGAGTAAATTATCATCTAATCTAAGTTTTAAAATAAAATGGTCTATTTTGGGTTTTTCTTTTAGGGAGAAGTTCTGGATCTGGACAGTGGTGATTGCCGAGTAATTTTGATATTGAACTATATGTCCTTGAATTATATAATTTAAAACAGTTACAATGGAGAAATTCTTTTTCTGCATATTCACCAATATATAAAAGTATCTGGAGAAAAAGAAATGAATTACAAGGCATACCAAGATTTCTTTTGTGTCCTCATAATGCCTTTCTTTTCCATGCTAAGGCTAAGTTTCTTCTCGGATATATGAAGAGTCTTACTTGGTTGATATAAAGCTATCTTTTACTATCTGTTTTAAATGTACAGTGCTGAATACTTTAAAGTGTAAATTTACCATCTCTTCTACCTTCCAAATAAACATATAATTGGGACATATCTATCATTTGGATTACAAGTAGCCTTTCCTAAAATAGTTCTGTACTCCCTAAAAGCATGTCAGTATGGAACACTGTATTGGAAGTTAAGAGAATTATGATACAATAAAGTATAATTAAAGAGGAAAAGAGTTTCAACCAAATAGATTAGCAATCCAAAACTTTTTATATGACACAAGATGCCAAATTACCATGAGCTTATATATTGTTTTAACAAAATGAGATAACATCTATCACAGAGAGCATTATGCCTATTTGAATATGAATACACTTAAGATATTGTCATATAATATTTATAAAGGTTTATTTGATATTTATTTATTATTAGCCTTATTTCTGTTATTTTACAGTGTTGTCACTAATAAGACATAAAGTTTTCACCAAGGTACTGATTCCTGCTAGTAAGAATGATGCTTGTTTCTTATTAGAACAAAAGATAGAATAACTCCTCAAAAGCAACAGGATGAAAAAAAAGAAAGCAACAGGATGCTTTAACCCTGTAAAACTGCATTTGAGTAATAATCACTTCTATCAGACAATGCACTCATGTTCTTATAATCTGACAAAGAATCTTAATTTCCAAATTTCACACAAAATCAATACTGCAGTCCTAAGTTATAAAAACAACATGAGTCAATATATAAACTAAGCAAATAAGTGGATAACTTAAAACGACATTTCAAACCTTTTTTGTTCAAATAAATAAACATGCCTTTCTGTCATGTTTTTCATAAATATTGTATTCAAGAATATTTGGGAAGCAAAAATTGGCTTTGATGTTGCCCATATATATAGGAGTACAGATCCATTCAATAAAGTATTGTCAGTGTACTTTGGTCCACAGCATTGAAGTAAAAGACACAAAGTTGTTTGGGAAAGGAAGGGTGGTGGGTCTGGAAAATGTAGGGAGTAGCGGAGCAAATACGAAACATGTTGTATAAAGTTCTCAAAGAACAAATAAATTCATTACAATTCTTATCACACTAAGGCAAAGGGAAATGCACAAGTTTAACAATTATACATTTTGAAGTACATGGAAAAATAACATGGAATAATAATAATGTTTTTAGAGAATTTTATGTTAATACTTTTGTCAGTAACATGTGATAGATTATTCAAGGTTTTAATGTTTTTATTTCTTATATACATTGTTTGAGAATTTAATAAAAACATTCAAAATATTTTGATCATTGCACTTCTCCTTTCAAATTGTCTGAGTCTACATGTGCCTCATCATTCAACTTTTTATTTAATGTCCTCTTTATTCAAATAACCCATGAAGTTGATGATGTCCATATGTATAGGAGTATGGGTCTAGTGAATAGAGCATTGTCAACCTATCTGGGACCACAGCACTGCGGATAACTGACTTGCCTTACTCCAAGAGCCATCATGGCCAAGAGCTCCTTAGCTAAGTGTGAGGAATTTTTAAGTTTTTTTAAACTTATTGGTGAGTGAATTCACAGGAGATGAGTTCAGCACAGGTCAAAAGCCCCTTTGATAGAGGCATTAAAGGGGGAATATAAAGCTCTCAAAGTAGCACAAGAAAATACATTCAAACAGATGAAAGAACTGAACAAGTCCCTTAAAGAAATTTTAAAAACACAGGAAACTAAAATCACACAGGAAGAAGTGAATAAAACTGTTTAAGACCTAAAAATGGGGCTAGATTCAATAAGGAAAACAAAATCTGTGACAATCCTGGAGGTTGAAAACCTAGGGAAAACTACAGAAATTTCAGACACAAGCATCACCAACAGAATACAAGAGATGGAAGAAAGAAACTCAGGAATAGAAGATATGATTGAAGAAATTTGATATATCAGTCAAAGAAAATGTCAGATCTAAAAAGTTACTGACACAGAACATCCAAGACATCTGGGACACTATGAAAAGACCAAACCTAAGAATGATAGGAATAGAAGAAAGAGAAGACTCACCGCTCCAAGGCCCCAAAATATTTTCAAAGTAATCATAAAAGAAAACTTCCCCAAAGAAAACTTCCTAAAGAAAGGGAGGTGTATAAACAAGAAGCTTACATGTTTAAACAATCGAATACTACTCAGTTATTAAAAACAAAGAAATAAAATTTGCAAGCATACAAATACTAGAAAAGATCATCAAGATTGAGGAAATCCAGACCCAGAAACATGCACATGGTATGTACACACTTATAAGTGGATTTTAGTCATAATGTACAAGATAAGCATATTACAAAGCACAAACCCAAAGGAGATTAGTAATAAGGGGGACCCAAGTGAGAGTGCATATTATCTCAATTGGAAAGGGAAATAGAGTAGAAGGAAGTAATGGCTGAAGAAAGGGAAAATGGTAAGAGAGGGGCACCGAGAGGAGAGTTAATAGGCTGGAGATCAGACCTGAGGAGAGCAAAGGCAACAGGACAGAAGGTCTGGAGAGAAAAGAGACATGAGGGTGGGAACATCTCTGTGACTAGCTGGTAGTCTAGGGTAGGCTCCTTGGAGGATACAAGAGGATTCAAGTAGAGACTCCAATAGTAGAGGCCATAAAAACTGAGAATGACATCCTCTAACTAGGGTAGTTAGAATTCTACTAAAGGGAAGGATACACCAACCCATGCACAAAAAACTTTGACCCAAAATTTACCCTGCTTATGAAATGTTCAGGAATAAAGATAGAGCAGATAAAACAGAGATTGAGGGAATGCCCAACAAATGCCTGGGCCAATCATAGACCCATCCTATTAGAGTGCCATACTGACAGTATGAAAAATACTCTGCTAAGCTTGCAGACAGAAGCCTGTGAAAGTTGTCCTCTAAGAGACTCTATCATTATTGTATGGTTTAGCATCTTTCAGATATATGGCCAGGAGTGGTATAGCTTGATCATGAGGAAGCACTATTCAGAATTTTCTGAGAAAGAAGCAGATTGATTTTCAAAATGCATATACAAGGTTACATTCCCACCAGCAATGGAGGAGGGCTCCCCTTTCTCCACAACCTCTTCAGCATACAATCTCTGGGTCATTTTGATTTGCATTTTTCATATGACTAAAGACTTTAAGCATTTCTTTGTTTCTACGCCATTCAATATTCCTCTGTTGAGAATTCTCTATTTAGGTCTGTACCCCATTTTTTAATTTGTTGATGTTATTTCTTCAGTTTTTTATATATTCTGGATATTAGCCTTCTGTCAGATGTAGGGTTGGTGAAGAGCTTTCCCAGTCTGTAGGCTGTTGTTTTGTTCTGATGACAGTGTCCTTTGCTTTACAGAAGCTTTTCAGTTTCATGAGGTCCCATTGATTGACTGTTGATCATAGAACCTGTGCTGTTGGTGTTCAGTTAAGAAAGTGGTCTCCTGTGAAAATGAGTTCAAGGCTTTTCTTCTAACACATTTAGTGTGTCTGGTTTTATGTTGAGGTCTTTGATCCACTTGCACTTTAGTTTTGTGCAGGGAGATAAATATGGATCTATTCACATTTTTCTACATATACACATCCAGTTAGACAAGCACCATATTTTTTGAAGATTCAATCTTTTTTCCATTGCATGGTTTTGGCTTCTTTGTCAAAAATTGAGTTTCCAGAGGTGTGTGGGTTTATTTCTGGGTCTTGGATTCAATTCCATTGATTGACCTGTCTGTTTCTATGCTAATACAATGACACTTTTATTACTCTTGCTGTATAGTACAGCTGGAGATCAGAGATGGAGAGACCTCCAGAAGATCTGTGGTTCTACAAGATTTTTTTTTTAGCAACTCTGGGTTTTTTGTTTGTTTGTTTGTTTTGTTTTTCTATATGAAATTGAGAATTGTTCTTTCAAGTTTTGTAAAGAATTGTGTGGGTATTTTGATGGGAATATCAAATCTGTACATTGCTTTTGGTAGGATAGCCACTTTCACTATGTTAATCCTAACGAGCCATGCGGGAGATCTTTCAATCTTCCAGTATCCTCTTCAGTTTCTTTCTTCAGAGGCTTGAGGTTTTTTGTTGTTTTTTTGTTTTGTTGTTTCTGTTTTTTATTTTTTTCATACAGGTCTTTCACTTCCTTGGTTAGATTCACACCAAGTTACTTTATGTTATTTGTGGCTATTGCAAAGGATCTTATTTTCTTATTTCTTTCTCTGCCCATTTATCTCTTGTATACAGGAGTGATTCAGATTTTTTTGAGTTAATTTTGTTTCCAGCCATATTTCTAAAGGAGTTTATCAGCTGAGAGAGGTCTGTGGTTGAATTTCGGGGGGGGGGTTACTCATATATACTGTCATATTATCTGGGAATAGTGATAATTTCACTTCTTCCTTAAAGATTGTATCCCCTTGATCTCCTTTAGTTGTCTTATTGGTCTAGATAGGACTTCAAAAACTATCTTGAAAGATAATGAGAGATTGGCAGCCTTGACTTGTTCCTGATTTCAATGAGATTGAATTCAGTTTCTCTCCATTTCGTCAGATGTTGGCTATAGGCTTGCTGCATATTGCTTTTACTATGTTTAGGTATGTGTCTTGTATCCCTGATCTCTCCAAAACTTTAAACATGAATGGATGTTGAATTTTGTCAAATACTTTTTCATCATCTAAGGAGAGGATCATGTGTTGTTGTTGTTTTTTCTTTCAGTTTGTTTATATGGTGTATTACATTGATGGATTTTCATATGTTGATCAACCTCTGCAAGCCTGGGATGAAGTATAATTGGTTGTGGTGGATGATATCCTTAATTTGTTTTTGGATTCTGTTTGCAAGAATTTTATTGAATATTTTTGTGTCTATGTTCATAAGAGAGATAGGTCTGAAGTTCTCTTTTTTTGTTGGGTTTTTGTGTGAGTTAAGTATCAAGGTGGCTGTTGCCTTATGGAATGAAGTTCTTTTCATACCAGTGTTATTTATAATAGTAAGAATGTAGAAGTAACTTAGATGTTCCTCAACTGAAGACAGGATACAGAAAATGTCGTATAATTACACAATTGAATACTATTCCGCAATTAAAAACAAGGAAATCATGAAATATGCAGGTAAATTGTGGGAACTAGATAAAATCATCCTGAGTGAGGTAACCCAGAAGCAGAAAGATACATATGGTATATACTCTTTCATAAGTGGATATTAGACAGATAATATAGGATATACATACTAAAATCTATACTCCTAAAGAAGCTAAACAACAGGAATCACCCTACAGAAGAGGCTGAAACCTCACTCAGAAGAGCAAACAGGATAAGCATTGGAAGTAAGAGAAGACAATGAATTGGACAGGAGCCTTCCACAGAGGTCTTCTGATAGACTTTACCCATTCGGGTAGCAAAGGAGATGCTGAGACTCATAGCTAAATATTGGGCAGAGTACAGGGAACCTTTAGTAGAATTAAGAGATAGAAAGACCTGGTGTGGACAAGAGCTCCACAAGGAGACCAACAGATCCAAAAACCCTTGAGCCCAAGGTGGCCTACAGAGACCAATACTCTAACCAAGGACCAGGCAGGAAGAGGACCTAGACCTCCTGCTCAGATGTAGCCCATAGGCTTCTCAGTTTCCAAGTGGGTTCAGTAAGGGCATCTGAGGCTGTCTCTGGCATGGACTCAGTGGCCGGCTCTTTGATCACCTCCCCCTGGGAAGTGCAGCCTTGCCAGGCTACAGAGGAAGATGATGCAGCCTGCCCTGATGAGACCTGATAGACTAGGATCAGAAAGAAAAAGGGGAGGTCCTTTCCTATCAGTAGACTAGGGAAGAGGCATATCAGGAGAAGAAGGAATGTGTGTGGGACTGGGAGGAGATGAGGGAGGTGCTACAAATGGGATACAAAGTGAATTAATTGAGATAGATAGATAGATAGATAGATAGATAGATAGATAGATAGATAGATAGATAGATGGATGAGGCAGTCTATCCAGAAGTGACTCAAAACAGATGCTGTGACTCACAGCTACATGTTGGTGGATACATAGGAAGTCTTGGGGAATAGTGGGAGGAAAGAGAAAAAGGCCTGGAAATGACAAGAGCTCTACAAGAAAAAAAAACAAAAACAAAAACAGAGCAAACAACCACCCTGGACCCAGAGGGGTTTGCTGAGACTGAAGCATTAACCAAGGACCATGCAAGAAATGGACCTAGACCTCCTGCAAAGATGTAGCAGATGTGCAGCTTAGGCTTCACACAAGTACTCTAGTAAGTGAAATGGGGACTGCATCAGACAGGGACTCACTTGCTAGCTTTTAGATCACTTTCCCCTTGCAGACTGTCTTGACAGGCCTCGGGAGAAGAGGACACATTTAGTCTTGATGCAACTTAATAAACTGGGTGGATAGAATAGGGAGCTCCCCTTTTCTGAGGGGAGGAGGGAAAGAGATATGAGAATTTAAAGTGAATGAAATAAATAAATGAGTAAAAAAGCACATGGAAAAATTATTTGTGTCTATTCAGATAAATTGCAAGAATAAAAGTATATTTAATGTCAATGGTGTACACGTCACTATTGTAGCACATTTCCATGATGTTTGCTATTTAGTGGAACACAGAGATATTAACAAAATTGGTATCTTGACCTACAATTCTGACAGTAGTCCTTGCTTTAACAGAGGCCAAGCCAGTACTAGAAACCCCAGAAACCAAGCAGATACCCAGAATCCCAGAGGATGCCATGATTCAAGTGAAGTGGTAAAGTACAGAATAGGAAACATATCTATACCAGATATATATCTGACAGGGTGTTATATATACAAAGAACATAATCCAAAACATACACATACAAAAAAAACTTTAAAAAAATAAAAAACAAAACAAAACACACATAAACACATAAACACACACACACACACACACACAACTGAACCCAATTAACAACTTGGGCATAGAACCTAACAGAGTTCTCAAAAATGTAGCCACTTTTGATGAGAACTGATAGACTAAGATCAGAAAGAAGAGGAGAACCTCCCCTATCAGTGGACTTGGGGAGCGGCATGCATGCAGAAAGGGGAGGGAGGGTGGTATCAGGAGGGGAGGAGGGAGGGGTTTATGGGGGGATACAAAATGAATAAAGTGTAATTAATAAAAAATTAAAAAAAGAAAAAGTCCTTATATCTGAAATATATATTTTTAATTTTCTACCTTATTAGCCTTCAGAAAATGTAAATTAAAACTACGTTGAGAGTTCATATTATTATAGTCAGAATGTGTAGGATAAAAAACAAATGAAAACCAATTCTGGCATAGGTGTGTGGAAAGGGAAACACTTATTCACTACTGATTGAAATGAAAACTTCTGTATCTAGAATTGAACTCAATGTGAAAGTTCCTCAAAAGGCCAGAAATAAATATATCACATTCTGTAGTTCTACCTATCCAAGACAGGTACCAAAGGACTATATTTTCCTGCAGAAATACTTGCTCATCCATATTCATTGCTGCACTAGTCATAATAGTCAGGAAGTATAAATAACTTAAATATCCTTCAGTTAATTAATAATAATGAACAAGAGAAATATTTATACAATGGAATATTATTCACTTTTTAAGAAATATAAAGTTATAAATTATAAGTCAGTGATGCAGCTGGAATAATAATTCTGAGGGAATAAACTAAGAACAAGAAAGACAATGGCACAGATTCTGATTTATATGTGAATGTTAGCTTTGAATTTTAAACCTATGTGTTTAAATTGTAGTACCTATAGAAGTCAGAAAAACAGTAAGGCATGAGGCTTGTAAGAGAGAGGAAAGAGCATAGCAATAGTATGAAAGGAAAGTGAAGAATATAAGTAGAGGTAGGTGAACTGGAGGTAGGAGGATAAGGCTGATGAAGGGATAAGGGTGGGATAATTAACATTAAAGGCTTTTGAAAAAGTCAAATGGAAACCTAACCACTGTAGCATTTTCTTGTAAAATATGCATCTATATAAATAAGCTCACTTCCATCATCAAGAAAACTTCTCTTTAAAATGGACAGAGACCATTTCAGCAAATCACAACCAATCAAAATGCAGTGTTGTGGAACCCTGTGACGGAGAATACATCTACAAAACACTCCCATATCCAAGATACAGGGAACATTATGGAAGAGAGGGAAGAAAGGTTTAAGAGCCAGAGAGTCAGGGACTTTGCTGTGAGAGGGTGTCTGCGAGTAACAACAGAAGCTACATCCATAAAGTCTCACCAATATGACTGCGCACACATGAGCTGAACAAGGAAGACAACAGTAGATATATACCAAAGTGGACAACTAAGAGCTCATGAGGCCTCAATCATGTAGTCATTTTCTAAAAGTAAGTAAGCACAACAAAACATAAAAACTAACATCTTAAAACATACAAAATTCAGTAAAAAGCATAAGGAGCAAGTTTTTATTGAAATGACTCCTTTTTGGATGAAAGAATTTTTCTGTAAGTCAAAATACTGGAATAAATAAGTGGTCAAAAAATACCTATAGTTCTGTATTGGAAGTAGGCAACCTCAGAAATTATCAGGCAAACTTTGATCTAAATGAGGGTTAGACAGAGAAAATGTATTACCTCAATTTGAGGACTGATGCAAAGCAAATCATAGGTTATTTCAACCAAACAATAGTAAGCATGCTGCCGTTTGTCCATTACAGACACACGTGCTCAAACACACCCAATATCAAGAAGACTATCAGTTCTCTACAAGGTAGAATGGTTGTTCATGGCATTTTGTAATGGTCATATGCCTATATATTTATTTGCTTGAGACTGAGTCACAGAGGGCTTTGTCTTCTGGGGAAATACATTTCCAAGGATAATGACCATGAAAGTACACAAAAGCTTATCCACCTCACTTTTACATTATTCTATAATAATTTCTATAATAATTTTATAATTTAAAGTAATTTCTATGATAGTATCATCAGCATGACAAATTTGTAGAAATAATGAATGAAATTTTAATATTCATGATGAATCTCAAAAGCAAAATTCTCGGTTGTCATAATATATGAAGAACTTGAACCTTAAGTAATAAGCACATCAGCTAGTACTACAGCTAGTACTACAGTGATCTAAATGCATTTTTAATTGCTTATAGGCACTGATGGTAATGGGTTATGTTGTTAAAAAGCCTTTTCAGAGAAGTAGATCATGACCTTGTACCTGTGTAAGAAAGAGAGCTTTAAATGGAGCCATAAATATGATAAGCTCTCTCCTGAGAGTAGAGAACTAGAAGAAAAATAATACCTCTGTTTAGTAGCCCAGGGAAGCTTCAAAGAAACATTTCTGGCCTGCTTACAGGGTAAAAGACAAACATAAAGTCTACAAAGTAAAATTAAAGCCTGTATTTTATGATGAATTGCCCTATTAAAGTCTGAATTTATATTACATATGGGGTGAACATATAGAAAGTAAAATTAACACTGAAAGCTGCTTCATGATGGATTAAATCCCAGCTGCCTCTAACACAAAGCTGTACAAAGATCACTCTGTATGGACAACCTTACAAAAAACAAAATACCAGAGGCTTCTGAAGGGAAAAAGAAAAGACTAAAAAGGAGAAAGCAAACAACAACTAAATGGTATACATTTGCTCAAATATTAAACATAGAATATGTCATACAGATGTAACTACAATAAAAGTTCTAAAAATACATAGTAAGTTGTATTAAACGCAATCCACAAATCTTTCAGTAATAAAAATAGTCACCAGGTTAAAAAACACAGTTGATGCATTGTTAAGATATAAAATATTAAGGAGAGGTGAAAAGATGGAATTGTGAGTGAGAGAAGCTGTAACACTCATTTATTAATCATTCTTACAATACAAAAATACAAATTGAAAAGTAGAAATATTGAAAGGCTTGATTTTCCACACTTTAAGATGCAAGTACTCAGATTGCAAGAGTAAAGATGCAATCAAAATAAGTGAAATAAAATTCACAAGGAAAAACAAGGTAAGAAAACTATCAGATATCAAAGACAAAGGACAACCAAAGAGGGTCTGTTACCACTGATGAAATGAGAATCACATTAACAATGGATTTTGTATCAATAATACAGTATTATGACCAGTGAAATCGCAGAGCTAGGATTCTTGATGATGAAAAGAGAAACCAGAATCCCACAAATTGTTCTTTGACTTCAACATGAACATCATGGCACGTCTGTGCCTACACATATACACACAGAATAAATACAGTGAAATTTAAATATTATACTGGATAAAAGAAACCATTAAACTGTCATCTAACAGCTAAATGAAAAATAACATGCTCACCTAGGATGCTATATGCAGATAAATATCCAAGCGTAAATATGACATTTTCAGACAAACACTAAAGGAACTTGAAATTGCAAACATGAGATATACTAAAATATAATAATGGGCTAAACTAAAAGCAAAAAAAAAATTCATGATACATGAGTAAGGTTTACTGGGAATATTGTGTAAAGTATTTTGGATGTACTTATAATCTGGCAGTTTCAAACCCAAGAAGAAAGAGTAGTCACATGACGTATTTCCTTAATCCTCCTATTCTCTGCCAAACATGACTGAAAATGCTGATTAATCATGCATTAAAAAAAGAAACTTATTCTCATTAGCTGAAGGACCATGAAATGCAAATGAACTGTGGTTTGACCCCTGCAACATGATAGTAGAGCCACAGTGAGCAGCATAACATCCACTTTCCTATTTTTTCTTTATTGATTTATTTATTCACTTTACATCCTGATTGCAGACCCCTCTCCTCTCCTTCTATTCCTCCCACATACATCCCTCCCTCATTCTCCTCTATCCTTCTCCTCAGAGAATGGGGAGGTCCTCCATAGGTACCAACCTGTCCTGGCACACTAAGTTGCTACAGGACTAGGTTCATCCTTTCCCACTGAGTGGAGACGAAGCACCCCAGGTAGGGAAACTGAATCAAAAGGCAGACCTCAGAGTCAGAGAAGGCCCCTGCTCCAGTTGTTGGGGGATCCACATGGAGACCAAGCTGCACATCTGCTACATATATTGGGGGGGGGGGACTAGGACCAGTCCATGAATGCTTTTTGGTTGGTGGTTCAGTTATTGTGAAGCCCCATGGGCCCTGGTTAGTTGACCCTGTAGGTCTTCTTGTATAGTCCTTGACTCCTCTAGCTGCATCAATCGTTCCCTCACCTCTTCCATAATATTTCCTGAGCTCTGTCTAATGTTTGGTTGTGGATCTCTGCATCTGTTTCCATCAACTGCTAGGTAAAGCCTCCCAGGGGAGTTATGCTAAGCTTCTATCTACAAGCATAGCAGATTATCATTAATAGTGACAGGGCTTGGCTTTCTCCCATGGAGTGGGAATCAAGTTTCGCTAGTTATTGACTTGCATTTCCCTCAATCTTTGCTCCATCTTTGTCCCCCCATATCTTGTAGGCAGGACAAATTTTAGTTCAAAGATTTTTGTGGGTAGGTTGGTGTCCTTATCCCTCCACTGGAAGTCATGCTTGGCTACAGGAGATGGCCACCTTAAGTTCCATATCTCCTGCTCCCAGGGAGTCTCACCTAGGGTGACTCTCATAGACTTTCAAGGGCTTTCCCTATCCTAGGTCTTTGGAAAATCTCAGAAATGCCTCCCATCTCTAATTTTTGTTCTCTCTCCAGGGCCTCAAACCTTCACTTTCTCTACTCCTAATTTCCACACCTGTTCCCCTCCCCAACCTCTCTCCTACCCAGTTCCTTTTTTCCATCCACCCTCAATTTTATTTCCTATTTTATTTTATTTTATTTTATTTTATTTTATTTTATTTCCCATTCTGTGTGAGATTCAAGCATCCTTCTTTGTATCTTTCTTGTACCTTAGCTTCTTTGGGCCTGAGAATTGTAGCATGGTTATCCTATACTTTATGACTAATAGTGAGTATTAACCATGCATGTCTTTTTGGGATTGGTTTACCTCACTCAGAGTGAATTTTTTTTCATAGTTCAGTCTACTTTCTTGCAAATTTCAAGATGTCCTTGTTTTTAATAACTGAGTAGTATTCCATTGTGTAAATGTACCACATTTCCTTTATCCATTTTTCAGATGAGGGGCATCAAGGTTGTTTCCAGTTGCTGGCTATTATGAATAAAGCTATGAACGTAATTGAGCAAGTATCCTTGTGGCATGGAGGACCATCTTTCAGCAATATGCCCAAGAGTGGTATAACTGATTCTTGACGTAGAACTATTCCCAATTTTCTGAGAAAGTGCCCTATTGATTGCCACAGTGATTGTACAAGTTTGCACTCCCACCAGCAATGGAAGAGTGTTTCACCTGCTCCACATACTTGCCAGCATGTGCTGTCACTTGAGTTTTGATCATAGGCTTTCTGAGGGGTGTAAGATGAAATCTCAGGGTGGTTTTGATTTGCGTTCTCCTGATGAGTAAGGAGGTGGAACTTGCCGTTAAGTGTTTTTCATCCATTTGAGATTTCTCTGTTGAGAATTCTTGGTTTAGCACTGTAGCCCATTTTTTAATTGTGCTATTTGGTTTGTTGTTATCTAATTACTTGAGTTCTTTATATGTTTTGGATATTAGCTCTGTGACAGATGAAAGGTTGTTGAAGGTCTTTTCCCATTCTGTTGGCTGCCATTTTGTCCAAATGGCAGCTTCTTTTGTCTTGCAGAAGCTTTCAGGTTTCATGAGGTCCCATTTATTAACTATTGATCTTAGAGCCTGTTGGTATTCTGTTCATGAGGTTGCCTTCTATGCCAAAAAGTTCAAGGATATTTCCCACTTTCTCTTCTATTAGATTTAGTTTATTTGGTTTTATATTGAGGTCTTTGATCCACTTGGACTTCAGATTTTTTTTCACAGCTAAAATATCAGTGTTTCAGAGACAGCCAGGCATACAGCAGAACATTTCATTTTCATCCCCTCCACCTAGTAACAAATATTATCTACTCAGAGGCAGTGATTGTCATATGGGAGAATATGGGTTTAGCTCTCTATCAGTCACTATTGAAGCACTACATTCATTCTCTTTTGGAGTTGGGTCAGAAAATACTTTTTAATTTCTTTCTGAGACTCATAAGTTTTCATTTGTTTTAAGAGTGTTTCTAATGATTCATTAAAAAGAGAGAGAGAGAGAGAAATTTCAAACATCTCTATCATCCCAGCATCTGAGATGGTATTTGTGATTCCAGGTATAAGTAAAGACCACATGGAGAATATGGACTAGTAAGAATTAACAGAGAAAAAGAACGTCTGAAAAATAAGATGTAATGATAGAGAGAAGGCTCAGCAATTTAGCAATTGCTACTCTTGTAGAAAATTCCAAGTTCAATTTCACATATCCTCATAAGAGATTACCACCTATCATGACTCCAGTTCAAATGGATCCAACACTCTCATCTGACCTCCCTGGGCACAGGTAAACATGTGGTGCACATACATAACAAACATTCAAACACATAAAATAAAATGTATCTACAAGGGGATTTTTAATAGAATAAGATGGATATTTTAAAAATTACAAGTATGAAAACTAAATTAAAAGACTCCATTGGTGGTTTACAAAACATGAATAGAACAAAGGATAAGTGAACTGAAAAAAAACAACAACCAGAAATTATATAAGCTGAACAACACAATTAAGAATTGAGGGGCTATATTATAAGAGCCAGTGAGGAAAAAAGAAATCAAGAAATGAGGCCAAACACAACAGGAATGATACAAATATGATTTCACAGAGACTTTGGAAGCATGCGCAAGGCCTGCACAAATCTAAGCCATTTAGGGTGTCAGGGCTGAGAGGGGAAGTAGACATGAGCTCTCCTGACTCAACCAGAAGCTGTCTCTAATTGCTAAGTGCTCACTAAGAAAGAAATAGTTTTCTTCAATGAAAAAAATAGTTTTCTCACTTGGTATACAACCCACACTTAAGGACAAGTCCCATGTTCAGCAGCACATAGCCAATACAAAACAAATTTAATGGTATTTTTATAAGCTTTTTTTTTTCATCTTATAGTAATTTCTTTGCACTTTTAAAAAATTTTACAGGTCCTTTGCATATATATTATCACTTCCAATTTTGTGTTGTTATGATATTCCTGTGTGTGCAGTCTCTTATTCTTATTATTTAGATGTATATCTCTATTCTAATGAGAGAGAGAAAGAGTATGGATTTGGGTGGGTGGGGTAGTGTAGAGGGTTTAAGAGGAGTTGGAGAAAGAGAACTCATAATCAGAATGCACTATATGAAAAAATAAATTTTCAACTAAAAAATAAAAATTATTATTAGTGATGGAAAAAAAAAAGAATCAAGGAACCAGAAAAAGAGATGAATCAGCAGTTAAGAGCCTGTAGTGCACTTGCAGAGGACCCAAGCTCAGATTACAACATCTATGTCAGATGTCTCATAACCACCTATAACTCCAGTTTCAAGGGATCCAGTACCCTCTTCTGGACAATATGGGCACCTGCACTTGCACCAACAAAGAATTTAAAAGTAAAATAACTGTCTCTTTTTTTTTTCTGTAATTATGAAAGACCCTACCCAGCAAGATATCAAAGCAGATGCTGAGACTCACAGCCAAACTTTGGGCAAACTGCAGGAAATCTTATGAAAGAAAAGGGAGATAGAAAGACCTAGAGAGGCAGGAGCTCCACAAGGAGAGCAACAGAACCAAAAAATCTGGACACAGAGGTCTTTTCTGAGACTGAAACTCCAAACAAGGACCATTCATGGAGATAACATAGAACCCCTGCACAGAAGTAACCCATGACAGCTCAGTGTCCAAGAGGGTTCCTTAGTAATGAGAACAGGGACCTTTTCTGCCATGAAGTCAGTGGCTGGTTCTTTGATCACCTCCCTTTGAGATGGGAGCAGCCTTACCAGGCCACAGTGGAAGACAACACAGCCAGTCCTTATGAGACCTGATAGACTAGGGTCAGAGGGAAGGAGAGGAGGACCTTCACTATCAGTGGACTTGGGGAGGGGTATAGAAGAAGATGGAGGGAGGGTGAGATTGGGAGGGGAGAAGAGAGGGGGCTACAGCTGGGATACAAAGTTAATAAACTTGAATTGATAAAAAATTAATTAATTTAAGAAAGAAAGACATGAGAACCAAGGACTTTCAGTAGAACAATGACAGAATGAAGTGTTTGTTGTGTCATTGGAGTTATAGGAGGGAAAATGTTGAGGCTGAAAAAGCACTCAAGGACATTAAGATTGTAAATAGCACAACACTTCCTCCAAAGCATAAAGTTACATATTCAAGAAGTCCAGTGAATCTGCAGCATCCTAGGTACAGAATAATGTTAGGAAAACATTAAAAGGTGAAGGGATAAAGAGAGTGTGATGGACATACATATACATACAAATGTACAATAGAGTATTATTTACCCATAAAGGCTGAATTCATTTGTAAGAAAAATTGTGTAACTTCAGATCATCAAGTCAAGCCAAGTAAGCCAGCCTCAGAAAGTTCAGTATTGCCTGTGTTTTCCTATATATGGAATCTAGAGGGGAAAAAATGAGGACAGTGATTTATAAGAAAGATACTTAAGGAAATGGAGAGGACTAAAGGTAGGAAGCAGAGGAAAAGAGAGTAATAAGAAGGTGAATATAATCAAAGCATGATTGTGTACATACAAAATTATGCTAGTTAGTTAGTTAATTTGTACTATTTTTTAAATTTCAGTGGATCCCAAACAGAATAAACTCAAAAAAAATGTATTCGTGTACACCTAAGTTTTGGGGAAAATTACCTTAAATTGGAAAACATTGGAATGACAATTTCTTGTCTATGGAACACATAAAGTGCCACAATGTTTTTATTTCTTTGCTTGCTTGAGGTTTTGTTTGTTTGTTTATTTGTTTGTTTGTTTTACATTGACAACTGTATAGACATCAAAATTAAGCTTTAAGGGTGAAGAAGGAAAAATAGGTTTCTGCTGAAAGGAAAGTCAATTTGTTGTCAGAAAACTATTTGAAATAATGAGTAAAGCAAGTTCTGCAAACAAAAAGAAAACTAAGAAATGATCATTGACTACCAAGAAGGAAGAAAAATTCATCAAGCAAATTGTGCTGGACTTGATACCCGTTGGGGTTCTCCACAGTCTCCGAGAAAAAAAGAGGGGAGGAATGGAGAAAGGAAGAATGAGGATGAGAATGTGAGAAGAGGGAGGAGACTGGAATTAGGCTGTAAAGAGAGTAAATAAATGAATGAATGAATAAATAAATAAATAAATAAATAAATGAATGAATGAATAAACACTACAGGATCTTTTTTTTCCTATAAGGGTTTCTAATTATGTTTTGTGGCTGATCAAAAAGTCTAACAATGACATGCTTCTAAGTGTGAAAAGAAACATTTAAGATAATAATGTTGTAAAAGGGATTATGTAAAGGAACCTAAATTGATATCCTTTTTATAAGGTACACATTATGACAAATTAAAATAGCAGTACCCTGTGAAACAACCCAAATAACTTTCATTAACTACGTTTAGATAAAGTAATATATCCATGTTATGTAGTACTGCTTAAGAACAAGAAAGGGCTACAGCTGGGATAAAAAGTTAATGAATTGTAATAAATAATAATAAATTAATCTGAAAAAACAATGAAAAGGAATGTACCATTTCAGACAGCAACAACTCCCGAAGAATTATACTTATGTGGAAGTTTGGAAATATTAACTAACTGCTTATAGTATTCAATATAGTCCTAATAATCTTCATAGTCTTAAGGTCAAATATATCAATACTAATTCCTCTGATTTAGATTAGAATTATACCTAATGACACAGTCAATGTCTCAATGATATACATAGTTTCTTCATGTGACATTCTTGAAATAACAGAAGTATAGAAATAAGGAGCAGATTACAAATTGTCAAGGGATTGTGGATAAGAATAACTGATAGGGTTAAAGGAAAATTTCTATGTAGTTATATATCATGACTGCTATGTAACGGGGTGAAGTCCTGGTTTTAACTCTGTCCAGTGTTTTACCAAGATGTTTCTATGAGCACAGGTAAGTTAAGAATACATGTATTTTTCAAAAGATTCTCTGCATTCTGCCCAAAATTTGGCTATGAGTCTCAGCATCTGCTTTAATACCCTGCTGTGTAGAGTTTTTAAAATCTGGGAACAGGGATCTTTTCTGACACTGATACTTCAACCATGGACCATGCACGGCAATAACCTAGAACCCCTGAAGATGTAGCCCATGGCAGCTCAGTCTCCAAGTGGGTTCCCTAGTAATGGGAACAGGGGCTGTCTCTGACATAAACTCAGTGGCTAGCTCTTTGATCACCATCCGCTCAGTGGGGGTGGAGCAGCCCTAGTGGGCCACAGTGGAAGACAGCAGACAGTACTGATGAGAACTGATTGGCTAGGGTCAGATGGAAGGGGAGGAGGAACTCCCCTATCAGTGGACTGGGGAAGGGGTATGGGAGAAGAAGAAAGAGGGAGGGCAGGATTGGCAGGGAATCAGGGAGAAGGTTGCAGTTGGCATACAAAGTGAATAAATTGTAATAAATAAAAAAAAAATTAAAAACAATACATGTATCCACTTTATAATTTCTTAAAATGGCATATAAATTTTGAATGTTATCAGTAGCATGTAATCTAAAAAGATATCAATAAATGACAGAAATAGTGGAGCTAAAATACTGGTCCACAAGATGACATCCAGCGTTTCAGAGAAGAATAATGATGTTAATTTTAATATTTCTACAAAATATTCATATTTTAACTTAAAAAGACAGCACTAAAAAAGACAGCACTAAATGGATGACACATTTATAAAGCATAGTAAACCCAAAATATTATTGTGTGATAAGTTTAACTACATTGTCATTCATAACAAATATTTTTTTTAATTTTATTTTTTTCTTATCAGTTACATTTTATTAACTCTGTATCCCAGCTGTATCCCGCTCCCTCATTCCTTCCCAATCCCACCCTCCCTCCCTCATCTCCACCGTGCCCCTTTCCAAGTCCACTGATAGGGGGGGACCTCCTCCCCATTCATCTGATCCTGTTTTATCAGGTATCTTCAGGACTGGCTGCAAAGCTCTCCTCTGTGGCCTAACAGGACTGTTCCTCCCTTGGGGGTGGGGAGGTCAAAGAGCCAGCCATTGAGTTCCTGTTAGAAATAGTCCTTGTTCTCCTCACTATGGGAAACCAATTGGTTACTGAGCTACCATAGGTTACATCCGAACAGAGGTTCTAGGTTATATCCGTACATGGTCCTTGGTTGAATGTCAGTCTCAGAAAAGACCCTGTGCCCAGATATATTTGGTCCTTGTGGAGCTCCTATCCTTTCCCCATCATACTAACTCCCCTTCTTTCATATGATTCCCTGTACTCTGCCGAAGGTTTGGTCATGAGTCTTTGTATCTGCTTTGAAAACACTGCTAGTTAGAGTCTTTCAGATGCCCTCAGTAGACTCCTGTCATATGTTCCATGCACATCCCATCTGTCTTTCTAAACGAGAATGGATAATTTTACCCCATGTCCGCTCTCTTGATTATCTTTTTTAGGTGTATAGATTTCATTATGTTTATCATATCTTATAGGTCTATATAAGCGAGCATATACCATGTTTGTCTTTGTCCTTCTGGGATATTTCACTCATAACAAATATTAATGGAGTTTACTTGCTTATTAAGATAGATTTTAGATTCGGAAACCGCAAAGTACTGCCATGTTTCTTTTAAAACACAATGACATTGAATGTTTAAAATCAACTGACTTAAGTTGCTTCACGTAAATACTAATGTGGAGTAGATAAAGCCATATTGACATAAAATGAAACTATAAAGCAATAAATATTACTGGAATTTTAATGAATGATGTAAGTACTCTGATGAGATTTATGATCTCAGTGCACTGTGTCTATTTATTTATTTATTTTTAGCTGCAATGTTATTTGCTCACTGCAGATAGATGCCACTACCTCAAAGAAATGTCTTTATCTGAACTTTGCTTTCAGGACATAACATGCCAATCACATTTAGTGCTAGATGTAGCAAATGTTTCACCAGAGGTACAAAATCTAACCTTCATGATTCATGGAAAATGACCTGAGTATAATCTATTTTCCAGAGTCTTATTTTGTTGAGGTTGAATTAGTAAGTCTCTTATCTATTTCTTACTTTCTATTATTTTTTGTCACTTCAACTGATAGATCTACCAGACAACCCCTTAACAATAAGCTCAAAGAACACTGAAGAAGAGGGGCTAGAATAATTGCAAGAGCCTGAGCATCAAGAAGTCTGCTGTTAGATTTGGTCTTCTACATATAAAAGAGAAAGCACACCTGCAAGCTAAGTAAAAGGCAAAGATACACTATCCAGATCAACAAAATCAGAAACGAAAACAGGGAAATAACAACAGATACTGCAAAAATCCAAACAATCATTAGAACTTACTTCAAAAGCCTATATACCACAAAATTAGAAAATCTAAATGAAATGGGCAATTTGCTTACAGATTCCACTTACCAAAGTTAAATCAAGATCAGGTAGATAAATTAAATATTGCTATAACCCCTAAGGAAATAGAAGCAGTCATCAAAAGTCTCCCTTCCACAAAAACATCACAGAGACAGATGTTTCAACTCAGAATTCTGTCAGTCCTTCAAGGAAGAGATAATACCAATACTCTTCAAACTATTTCACAAAATAGAAACAGAAAGAACACTACCAAACTCATTCTATGAGGCCACAGTCACCCTGCTACCTAAACCACACAAAGATCCAACAAAAAAAGAAACTTCAGACCTATCTCCTTTATGAACATTGATAAAAAATACTCAATAAAATAATAGCAAACTAAATCCAAGAACACATCAAAGATATTGTCCAACATGACCAAGTAGGCTTCATCCCAGGTAGGCAGGTGTGGTTTGTGGTTCAACATACAGAATTCTATCAATATAATCTGCCATATGAACAAACTGAAGGAAAAAAAAAACAAAAAAAACACAGTCATCTCCTTAGATGCCAAAAAAGCATTTGACAAAATCCAATTCTTGCTCATGTTTAAAGTCTTGGAGAGAAATGAAAAGGGGATATAACAACATACACTGAGGAAACCCAGACAATCTTTACGTCTTACTTCAAAAGCCTATATGCCACAAAATTTGAAAATCTTAAAGAAATGGACAATTTTCTTAATATATTCCACTTACCAAATTTAAATCAAGATCACTTACATAAGGCACATACCTAAACATAGTAAAGCAATATACAGCAAACCTATAGCCAACATCAAACTAAATTGAGAGAAACTTAAATCCCTTCCACTAAAATCTGGGAAAAGGCAAGGCTGCCCACTCTCTCCTTATTTCTTCAAAAAAGTGCTGCAAGTACTAGCTAAAAAAATAAGACAACTAAAAGAGATCAAGGGGCTACAAATAGGAAATGAAGAATTCCAAGTATCACTATTTACAGATGATATAATAGTATACATGAGTGGCCCCCAAAATTCTACCGGAGAACAGCTTTAGCTGATAAACAGCTTCAGCAAAGTGGCTGGATACAAAATTAATGCCAAAAAATCAGAAGCCCTCCTGTATACAAATGACAAAAGGGCTGAGAAAGGAGAACCTTCCTCTATTGCTGGTGGGAATGTAAACATGTACAACCACTTTGGAAAACAATCTGGTGTTTTCTCAGAAAATGAGGAATAGTATTAACTCAAGATCCAGCCACACCACCCCTAACCAAATATATGAAATATGCTTAACTATACAACAAGGACATTTGCTCAGTTATGTTCATGGCAGCTTTACTCATAATACCCAGAATCTGGAAACAACCTAGATTTCCCTCAACAGAGAAATGGATACAGATATTGTGGTACATTTACACAATGGAATATTGCTCAGCAATTAAAAACAAGGAAACCATAAAATTTGCAGAAAAATGGATGGAACTAAAAAAGATCACCCTGAGTGAGGTAACCCAAAAGTATACTATAGCCATAGTATATACTCACTTACAAGTGGATATTAGATATAAAATACAGGATAAGCATACTAAAATCTGTATACCTAAAGAAGCTAAGCAAGAAGTATGAGCCTAGGGAATTGCTCAGTCCTCATGCAGAAAGGCAAATGGGATAGTCATCAAAAGAGTGAGAAAACAGGGAACAGGGCAGGAGCCTACAAGAGAAGGCCTCTGAAAGAATCTACCCAGCAGAGTATTGAAGCAGATGCTGAGACTCTTAGCCAAAGTTGCAGAATGCAGGAAATCTTAAGGAATAAGGGAGAGACAGAAAGATCTGCAGGGGACAGGACCTCCACAAAGAGACCAACACAGCCAAAAAAAATGCTGCCCAGGGTTCCTGCAAAGACTGATGAATCAACCAAGGACCATGCATGGAGAAGACCTAAACCCCCTGCTCAGATGTAGTCATGTAGCCCATGGACAGCTTAGTCTCCAAGTGGGTTCCCTAGTTAATGGAACAGGAACTGACCCTGATATGGACACAGTGTCCAGCTCTTTGATCACCTCCCCCTGGGGGTTGCAGCCTTGCCAGGCCACAGAGGGAGATGATGCAGCCAGTCCTGGGGAGACCTGATAGGCTAGGATCAGATAGTAGGGGAGGAGGACCTTCCATGTCTGAGGACTAGAGGAAGGTTATAACATAGAAGGAGAAGAGGGAGGGAGGGTGGAACTGAAAGGAGAGGAGGAAAGGGGCTACAACCAGGATACAAAGTGAATTAACTGTAAAAAAATAAAAGAAGAGTTAAATTTGGGTAAAAGGTACAGGCAAATAATTCATTAAAGAGAAATATGAAATGATCAATGGGCACAAAAAGCTGTTCTAAAGTTTCTAACAGTAAGAGAAACACAAATTTTAAGAAAATATATTACATACCCTACAAGTTGACAAAAAGGTGTGGATAAACAGTTCCTCTCAAATACTGTGGTTTACAGACTTGTTAAACAGTATTTTAGCAAGTGCCTTTTAAAGCTGAAACTATGTTTGTTCTACAACCTAACAATACAATTTCTTAGCTCATTCTCTAGACAAAGATTGACATGTTTACAAAAGAGAATGGATGTCTATAGTTATTGTAGAACTGTAATATAAATCTAAAAACAATATACTATCATAGTTATCCCTATGATGAGACTATTAGGTAAATTTAGGGTAAAATGTTGTGGATTATTAATATTTATTATTGATTTATGTTTTAGTTAACAGCAGTTAATCCTAAACCAACTGAATACCCAAATTAGCACACAGAGACTAGGATTTACTTAATAAGCCTAGAGCAGAATGCTGGGCAATGATTACTCCATCCTAAACCCCCAAGCCCGCATAGCTTCCTCCCATTCAGAATTTCCAACATTATACTTGTTTTTAGGTCTGATTCATCTCTCCTTGTGGTTCCAAATCCTGTCCTGCTGCAATCTGCTCTCTGACTCCTCCCACCCACTTCTTTCTCCTCCCCTTCAGACCAGGATGTCCCACCCTAATCTCTGCATTGCACAGCATTGGCTGGTTGTTTTATTGAAAATACAGAGAACAAATGGTGGCATGTTTACACAAACTTGATACAGGTGATGCTTAAAATTCAATGCCCTGATTGAAACCAGATAGTGGGGTAGAGAAATCAGCATTTGAATGAACAAGGGCAAATTGTTTTCATTTCACAAGAACATTATAACAACAGTAAATTTCTTCAATTAAATATTTATGCTTAAAATGATGGAACAGAACCTACAGCACATGCATAAAAACATGAGCTCATTCCTTAGCACCCACATAAAAATATAGTGGTGTTCACTATAATCTCAAGGCAGGGAAGGCAGACAGGAATCAACTCTTGGAACTCCCTGGCCCGACCCTCTATGAAAACCATGGTAGACAGTTTCTGATGAATGACATAGAAACCAGAAAAGAAGGAAAGAAGAAAGAAAGGAAGGAAGGAAGAAAAAAGGAAGGAAAGAAGGAAGGAAGAAAGGAAGCAAAGAGGAGGGAAGGAAGGAAGGAAGGAAGGAAGGAAGGAAGGAAGGAAGGAAGGAAGGAAGGAAGGAAGGGAAAGAAAGTGTCTTAGCTGATCCCTTGTTGGGTGGAGCCTTTCAGAGGACCCTCAAAAGTAGGCTCCCATCCTGTTCCCTCTCTTCCACTTCTTCCTATGTCTATCCTGTTTGCCATTCTGAATAATATTAAAGCATCCTCCCCAGGGTCCTCCTTGTTGTTTAGCTTCTTTAGGATTATAGATTTTAGTATGTTTATCCTATACTATAAGACTAATATCTGCTTCCAAATTTTAGCTATTACAAATAAAGCTGTTATGAACATAGTGCAGAGAGAGTCTTATGGAATAAAGCGGGAACAGAAGAACAGGAAAGAGACAGAGCTCCACAAGGAGACCAAAAAGCTAAAATAATCTGAGCCCAAGGTGTCCTGCAGAGACTAATGTACCAACTAAGGACCATGAATGGAGAACCCCTAGACCTCTGCTTAGATGTAGACCAGCTCAGTCTCCATGTGGGTCTTCCAGTAGGGGAGCAGGGGCTGCCTGTCATGAACTTGGTTTCCTGCTCTTGGATCATTTTCCCCTGGCAATAGGGCCTTGCCAGGCCCTGGAGGAAGAGGATCCAGGGATTCCTGATGAGACTTAATAAGCTGTGGCAGGAGGAGTTAAGCTATACAGATGGCAGAAGAAAATAACTCCTCCTTTCAGTAGAGTCTATGGAATGGGTGGAGGGTAGGAAGAAGTTGAGGGAGGGGCCTAATATCAGGGTATAAAATAAATAATTTTTTAAAAATAAAATAATAATAATAAATCATTAAAAAAAGAAAAGAAAGCATTGAGGGAGGGAGAAAAGAAGGGAGGGAGGGAGAGAAGTAAAACAAACAAACATGACAAAATCTTAACGTCTGGGTGATGTTTTTTAAGCATGCTAATTATTAATAAGAACATAAAATTTTCGGTGAAATATCATAAAATGTTTATTATTGTGAACCTCAGTGGAGTTTTCCAGTTTCTCTACTTTTACCTTTTGTTCTTAATCTGTATTAGACACATATGTACTCTGTATGTTTGTATGTTTTGTAAATCTGTGTCTTATAGTTCATATACTAAATTACCATGTAATGTTTAATAAACATTTGAGCATTTGTTAAATAAAATTTAAAATACAGTGTGCAGTGGTTAGCCACCATTTCCTTAGTAACAATGAGTACTCATTTCAATTCCTGCCAGCTTTACACTGCTTAAATGAACAGAAAATTTTGAGTTTCTGTGTGCACCTTTAGCTTAACCTGTCAGGTACTAATTTCTTAGGCTATATTCCTGGTTTAGAATTGTTCAGATATAAATATTTTAAACCTTTTAATTAAATTGAATTGATTTTAAGAACATTTAATGGCTGGATTCAGGCAACCAGCCATTTTCACCTTATCCACAAAGAAGCAAAGCAACAGAAGGAATGAATAGTGCAAAATGAGGTGAGTGATACTGGAAGAACTCTGGAAATTGACCAGAGGAGGAGAATGAAGACCTCAAAATAAGTGAGACTACAACACATTAAAGAAAATAAAATATCTTGGCACTACAAATGTAAAACCCTTGTAAATTCAGTCAGTATGAATATGTACAATCATAACCATTAAAAGTTATGAAACTGTTACAGGCTTGTAACCTTGATAAATAAACAACTTAAAATATACTTGGTAGCTAGGCTTAGGAAAAGGAATTCACAACACCTCTGACCAAACCCTCAGGGGGCTGTAACCAGAAACCTGCTTGATAAAGGCTTTGTCATTTGAATTTGCATTGTACTGCATGACAGAAACCCCTGCAAATTCCAATCTCTGAGATCCAATAAACATTCCACTGCACTGGCTCAGTAGGTAGCTGTCTCACAAACAAAAATTGACTCAAGATTGTGAGTAACAAAAGGTGCCTGAGAAAGCTTCACTGTTGTGGGGATGTGTTATGAGACAAAAGAGAACTTAGAGCTCTTCAGTCATTCTTGCTCTTCGAGAGTAGGGGCATGGGCAATCAAGCGCAGCTTCCCTCCAAGTTCAAGGCAGTTACCTACATAGTACACACCAGCCCTTCCCCCCCACACTGGACTTAAATGCCTGTCACACTATCAAGGAAAGAATTTGTTGTTACCACCTTCTCTCCTACCCACAGGCATGCTGAGGCTGTCTTGAGCAATGACTCCACTTTGCTTGTTGCCCTGCCCCACCCCTGGGCTGCAGCTAAGACAGTCACGAGGGAAACTTTGCCTTTTATCAGCCACCTTCAGCTCTCTCTAGTTCCTTAAAGCACTTCAGGTGGGTGAATATTCCCAGCTCTACTGTGACCAACTTCTGTCGATTACTGCTGGGATTGGGAAGAGAAAAAACCCTGAAAGTCACTTAGATGGTGGAGGAAATGTGTGACGCACTGGCTTGGGAAGGCATGTCCATTCACAACAGCAAAGAAAGGAATGTGGCACTTGCTATTTTTACCACGCCTATGCCACCCACAGTTGGTTGTTTCTGCTCCTTGGCTAAGCACACACTGCTGGCAAGACTGGGTTTGAGCACCACATAAGGACTGCTGTGATTTCTGCCACTATCTTTCACCCTGAAAAAACAAAATCCTCACCAGTGTCTAGACAAAGGGTAAGTTATGTGTTCAGGTGCTTCACAGCTACTAGAACATCTGATACAAGACTTTTCCAAACAACACAGCCAACATCAATATGCATTAGACAATTTCCATCATCTGATAGAGGCCACTACTCCTACTGTAGGTGTAGTCATGAATGCTGCAACTGACACAATCTACTGTATATACTATACCTACCTCAGTCCCTAGTGTCCTCTCTCAGGTGACCTGCAGAGACAATAGTTCTTTTCAAAACTTATACTACATGTAATGTTCCCGACTTCAATAATTATAATCAAGGGAAGGAGAGATGTACCAGGAAGATGATTTAGTGGGGACAGGGATTTCCTACCAAACCCAATGACTTCATTTCAATACCAGGAACCCACATTGTAGAAGGAGAGAACTGACTTTCACAGGTTGTCTTCTGATAGCCCTGTGTTACTGGTCAAAGAACCAGGCGTGACCCACTACCCCAAAAGTCATCAGTCCCAGGAACCAGGACATAGGTCACCAATTCCAGAAATAAGAAAACCATAAAATTTTCTACCCAAGGAACAGCCTGGAGGTAACCACAAGTATTGGAAGAGATCTTATCTCAGAGTGGGGCATTTGGGCTGGGCAGCCCACCAAACAAACATTCCTGAAGTCTATAGATAGCTCACTCGATGTTAGTTAGCCAGTCAGTTTGTAACAAGCTTGCCCTTGCTGAATATCAATCTTGTAACTGCTAAACTGGGAATTCCTGGTTCTTGCTCAAGACCACCCCCTAAAAATAAAATAAAATAAAATCTGCCACGTAGCTGCTCTGGGCTGTCTTCTCTGATCCACTACAGTGGTTACAGTGGAGAGACCAAGTTTAAGCCTGAATAAAGTTCTTTGTTTTGCATACTTGGTCTGGCTCCTAGTGGTCTTTGGAGACCTTAAGATCTGGGCATAACAATGGGACAGGCACACACCCCCGCACAAACACACACATGGAATAAATACATGTAAAATATTTAAAGGTACAGTGCTCATCCAAATATAAATTCAACATTACCCAAAACACCGATACTACAAGATAAATCTTCAAAAGAAAGCTGCTTACCAGCAAGATCATTTCCCAAAAGTTGTAGGGATATCTATTATATCAGATGCACAAGTATCAACATTAGACACAAAAAAGTATGAAAGGATACAGTAATATGACAACTAATAAATATCATATATTTTGCAGGGCAGTGGTGGCTCACACCTTTAATTGCAGAACTTGAGAGGCAGAGGCAGGCAGATCTAGAGATCTGAGTTTGAGGCCAGCCTAGTCTACAGAGTGAATTCCAGGACAGCTAGAAATACACAGAGAATCTCTGTCTCAATAAACAAAACAAAACAAGCAAACAAACAAACAAACAAACCCATATATTCTAGTAACAAATTCCAAACACATCAACAGGAAAGAAATGACTGAAGACAAATTCAAAAGAATAAATTTTAGAAATCTCAATGAAATACACTGAAGAAAATACACAATATAGGGTATTAACAAGAAATTTAGTAAAGGGATAAATATTTTTTGAAAATATAACCAAATATAAGTATTATAAATTAACAGCCCAATAGAAAATTTACTTTAAACTGTCAAGAAAAGATTAGGTAAAATGGAAGAAAAAATGTGGGAGCTTAAAGAGATGTCTTTTAAAACATTACAGTCAGACAAAAAGCAAGAATAACAAAATAAGGGAAGTTGGGCAAGGTGAGACATGCCTATAATCACAGCAATCAAAAGTCTGAGGCTGCAGTATTGCCATGAAGTAGTGGCAACGCTAGGCTACATAGCAATTACCCTGCCAGTCGATACTAAATAACAAGATCTAGTATTTTTTTTTTTAAATCAAGCAAGAAAAAAAAATTAAAAACAGAAACAAACAAATGAAGCAAGTTTTGGGACACTATTAAATGATGAAACATCCATTCCACTGGTCTATCTAAAGCACATGAAATAAAGATTAAGGACACAATAAATATATTCTATGAAATACTACAAGAAAACATACTTACTGTGAGTGAGTCGTCCTGCAGGAAAGCAGGTAGGAATTATTGTCAATTAATGCCTGCCTGCACTAAGCTGTCTGTGTAAGCATCCAGACAAAGCACTTGCAGCTGTGGTGGAAACTGCTATGGAAGTGCCTTTTCTCTCACATGCCAACACTACTAGAACATAAAAAGTTGAAACCGACTTCAAGAATCATCTGAGGAACATAGTGACTACCACGCAACATCTTTCAAGCTCAAATTCCCTATATACCAGCACCATAGAACACTGAGATGGAAGCTGTAGCCAAAGACTCCTACTCACAACTTCCCCACAGAGCACCAATCTGCTAACACTCAACAAGACAAATTAAGAGAGCACTAAGGAGAGATATGAGAACCACACCAATTAACTCAGAAACTCCAAAGTTTAGTGAACTTAAAGAGACCACTGTTATTGAGTAATATGATATTTGAATAATGGTTATATCCAGAAGTTGTGGATTTTAGTGATATTGAGGCTGCACACAGCACCCAGAACTCCTGGGCTGAAAATATAACTTTAGATGTATGTACCGCCATGATACCACAACTTAGACCCATTTGAACACAAAATATTTCAACTGAAAGAACACAGCTTATTAAAAACTCCAAACCAGCACAGATGTATACATCTCAACACAGTAATGTAAGAAACATGAAAATACAAGGGACCAGAACTCCTCCAAAAATTACTAATCCCACAGTAATAGCTCCAGTGAGAGTGAATTAGATAAAATCCCGAAGACATCAAAAGAATGTTTATAAGTATATTAAAAGAAGAAAATAAACTCATAAATGATGTCTAAGAGAACATTAACAACACTAAAAAAAAAAAACTGAATGAAATAAGAAAGTCAAAACAAGATATTAAAGAAGAATTAAGTAAAGAAGTAGAACTAATGCAAACAAAAATACTAACTAAAATACTGGAAATGAAAAATCATAACAAGCTAAATAAAGAGTTCTATGGAAGGTCTCACCAATATAATGGACCAAGGAAAACAAAATATCTGAGGTTGAAAACATGATTGACCATGGCATCTCCAGGAGAATCTAATCTGCCTAGATAGTAAATCTCTGTTCCTTTCTTTAATCTTTCATAAACTTGGGTGACAGAGAAGAGTGAGTTAAATTAAAATATTACTCAGAGCTTTGTTGTGATTAAGAACTTTCGACATTCTAAGTTTACTTTATGTTCCTTAAGTGAAATTTCTTTGTATTGAAAGACAGTAAAAATAAAAGCTTTGGTCTCCTAAAAAAAAAACACAAAAAACAAAAACAAACAAACAAACAAACAAACAAAACCATGATGGACAATCAGAGCATTGCAATGAAGACAGAAGAAAATTAGTAAAGAATGGATGAGATGTTCAAGGTAATAAGTTCCCTGAAAAATACAAAGTCTAAGCATCATAAAAATAGCTTTGATGGTATAGAAAATATACTAAACAAATTCACAGTAGAAAACTTGCCAAAACTAGTGAAGGAAACATGAGGCATACAGAGCACCACAGCGACAAGATTAGAACTTTCCCTCATCACATTATAATAAAACCACAGAACATTTTATATTGATTGAAAATAACAAGAGACAATCACAAGGTCACATACAAAGTTAGGCCCATCGGAATAACCCCACATTTCTCAATAGATAGTTGAAAAGCCAGTAGAGCTTGGAATGATGTATTTCAAGTTCTGAAAGACAACTGACAGCCCAGAGTACTATGCCTAGCAAAGCTATTTATCATTCTGATTTAAAAAATATTTCCACTGTTTTAAAAAAATAGATAAAGGAATTCACAGCCACTAAGACAGCTCTACAGAAGGTACTTCAAGGAGTCCTTAATACTAAACAAAAAGATAACACACCTGTGAAGTCACTGGAAAGAATAATGCATGCTTGAATAATGGGTAAGCAAGAGAGAAATTAGAAAGCACAAAACCATGAGAAGCAAAGGCAGGCAGATGTCTGTGAGTTCAAAACCAGCTTGGTCTACTTAGTGAGTTCAAGGACAACCAGGGATATGAAGAGTGACCCTGTCTCAGGAAACAAAAGTAAGCAAGCAAACAAACAAACAAAAAACAATGACAATAAAACCAACTCTCCAAACAAACAAACAAATAAAAACCAAATAAATCACAAAACATATAAAAATGAAAGGAATCAATATATACCTTTAAATAATAACTCTGAATAAAAATAGTTTTAATTCTCTAACCAAAAGACACAGAGAAACAGTGGATTAAGAGAAAAAAATGAATCTAGTTGCTGTCTTTGAAAAATGGGCCTCAGCCTGAAAGGGCAGACACTGCTTTAGAGTGAATGAATGAAATAGTAGTCCACATAAATAGACAGAGGCAACAAGCAGGTGTTACTATTACAGTTGGGAAGTTAATATTACCAAAATATATTACATGTTTGAACATGTCATAATAAATTCCCTTATTATTTATAATTAATATTTATAATTAGAAAACCAAATGTCCCTAGTCTAACAGAAATCATGGATATCTAAATAATGGAGGCTTTTAGAACTGCAAATAGTAATGACTATGAAAGAAAATGAAAGGATGTTATCCAAATAAATAAACATCTAAGGCAAGCAGGATTAGCTACAACTATATATGACAAAACTGATATTACAACAAAAAAGTCATACGGGATGAAGAAGTTCATTATATAATAAAGGTATCAATTTATAAAATACATATAGCAATTATTAATCTACATGTATATAATTGGAACACTTTATGTGAATTTTTAAATTATTAAATATGAAATCCAGAAGGATTTCAATACAGTAATAATTAGAAAATTTATATAGCAATAAATTGGAAAACTTAGAAGTGAGTAAATATTAGCACATGTATGTCTTACTAAAATTAAGAACATGCAATGATATTTAAATATTAATAGTATCCCAACTAAATTGACCAAGACATGATGTATTCAATGCTGACCCTTATCAAACCGATATTAATGATTCTTAAAGTACTGCAAAAATAGTAAGGAAAGTAATACTAGCAAACTCATGCTTTAAAGCCAGTATTAGTTTGGTACCAAAAACAGACAAGAACACACAACACTACAAAATACTTTACCCAAATAATGCTATGATAACCAGCTTAAGGTATAATGGAATGTTTTGGCTCACAATTCCAGGTTATAGGTTCATCATTTTGGAGATGGAAAGGTATTAATTATTATTTAAATGAGAATGGTGTCACATCATTTATATATTTGAATGCTTGGTCCCAGTTGTTCGAAATCTTCAGGAAGGATTAGGAGATGTAGCCTTTTTGGAGAAGGTGTATCTTTGGTGGTGTGTGTGTGGTGTCTTTGAGGTTTCAAAAACCCCCACACCATTCCCAGTTATCTTTCTCACTCTAATACTTGTGAATCAGACATGAGCTCTCAGTTACTGCTTGCCTACCTGCTTCCACAATTCCCTCTATGATGGTCATGGACTCTACTACACGCTGAACTGTGAGCCCCAATAAGTTCTTTCTTCTAGAAGTTGCCTTGGCATGGTGTCTTATCAAAGCAAAAGAAAAGTAACTAAGACAGCAACAAAGTGATAAGAATTTGAAATAGAATCCCTAAGAAACAGCATATATATTTATGTGAGTGCTCAGCTTGATTTCTCACTTCCACTCTGTTCAAGCTATAGCCCCAAAAATGATGTTGTCCACATTCAGGGTTTATCTTTCCACCTCATTTATGCCAATTAAGAATAGTCTTCAAGTACTATATTGAATAGATATGAAGTAAATGGAGGATCTTGTCTTGTTCCTGCTTTTAGTAAAATTTCTTTGAGCTTCTTTTCATACCTATACAGTACTTGAAGTCTTAGCTAGAACAATGAGACACTTAAAAATGTTCAACATCCTTAGCCATGAAGGAAGTGCAAAACACAACTACTTTGAGATTTAATCTTACACTGGACAAAATGGTTAAGATCAATTTCAAAATTTATAACTCATGCTGATGAAGCTAAAGAGTAAGGGGAACACTCATACATTGCTGGTAGGAGTGTAATCTTATATAGCTACTATGGAAATCAGGATAGTGTTTCCCCAAGAAGATGGTAAATGGTCTACCTCAAGACCCAGCTACATTCTTGGGTATATACCCAAAGGATGCTTTATCTTACCCAAAGACACTTGTTCAACCATGTTTGTTGTTGCTCTATTTATAAGAGCCAGAAATTGGAAAAACCTAGATGTTCCTGAAGAGAAAAAATGGATATAGAATCTGTGATACATCCATACAATTGAATGTTACTCAGCCTTTCAAAAACGAAATCATGAAAATTTCAGGCAAATGAATAGAATGAGAAAAAATTCTCTGAGTGAGGTATCCCAAACCCAGAAAGAAAAATGTTATGTATTTTTATGCAGATATTAGCTATTAATGTAATAAACAAACCACAATCCATAGAACCACAAAGGATGTGTATTGAGTGAGGAACTGGGAGTGGGTGTCAGATAAATCAATCTAGGAAAGGAAAATGGACTAAATAGTTATGGATGGATAAAGGGAGGGGACAGGAGAACAGGAGGATCATTCAGGGATGGGAAGGAAAGACGGGGACGAGGAAAGAAATACAAGGAGAGATAGCTAAAATTAAGGGTCATCTGAGGAATGGTATGGACCCATAATACATTAGAAGCTTCTAATATATCTATACATATGAAGGGAATCTATATGAAATCAACAAATAATGGAGGAGACAAAGCCAAAACTAGGCACCTCTTGTCACCAAATTAATCTTCTAGTACTGGAAATGAGTTACTTCTAATTGAGTAGTTGGCCAGAGGAGTTCCAGGGAAGCCACAAAACAATCCAGAACATTCCTAAGACTATGGTTTGCACCTACACTAATCGACAACAAGGCCCTATTGAAGAAGACAATACTTAAAAAACTAATTGAATGTGAAGAAGTCGATCTGGTGCCTATCTATACCTTCACAACTATGGACTAATACAAGAAGGTACTCTGCATGCTATCAAAATACAAACATAAAACATCAACCCAGCTACAAACCCTTTTATCAACAATTAAGGGTTTGTCTTGACTGCATGATATACTAGTACTACGGTTGTGCAAATTTTTTCAGAATAATCAATAAATAACTGATCTGTCTTAAGGCTCACTCCATTAAATGGAACTTGCACCTCATACTACTTTGGTGACACAATAGTTGTCACAATGTCTCAAAGCTAAATAGCCCAGGGACCTAGGCTGCAATACTACTGTTCTACTAAGAGACCATAGATACCAAATGACTCTTAATGACATTTTGCTATATAGATCATCACCTCAGATGTTTCCTTCTGGAGCTGATAGGAACACATACAGAGACCCACAACAACAAAATATGCAGATGGTGAGAGACTTTGGAATACTCAGCCTTAAATGGGAAGTCTCCATCAAATCCCTTTCCTTAAAGCTCAGGGAAACCTTGAGAAGAGGAGGCAAAAATGAGTGCAAGAGTTATAGGGGATGGAGGATGCCAAGGAATCAAAGCCCTCTAAATCAACAGGATGGGTGCAGATATGAAATCACACAGACTGAGGCAGCATGCAGAAGGCAACAGATGGGACCCTCTAGCTCACAGAAGTGGACAAGCTAGATGGGGCCCACTTGAGGGGCAAGAGGACACAGGCCTCTTCTTAACTAAGAAACAACTTCCACTTGACAAAGGAAAAATTATTTCTCTCCAGTCGAGTCTCACCAGGTATATTAACCATCCTTAAGGGCATCAGAATAAGCCCCCCACACAGAAGTAGATGGAAACACAAAATAAACCTACTGGTATGTTTTGTCTCATATTGCCTTGTTTGGGAACTCTTTTGTTTTATTTTTGTTTTTTGCCTTAGTGGTCTTGTTTTTGAATTTTTCATTTTTATGGAATGTGTGTATGTGTCTGTGTGTGTGTCCTCATACATATATCTTTTGTGGGTTTTTTCTTTCTTTCTTTCTTTCTTTCTTTCTTTCTTTCTTTCTTTCTTT